>NW_023339807.1:15915761-15937046 GCF_004916995.1 Morone saxatilis | reverse complement strand
AGATTAAGATTTTATGTACAAAACATATGATTATAATATAAAATATAATGCATTGTTATTTATAAGACATCCTAACAGTAAATAAATAAATAAAGTTTGACTCTTTGACCAACTACAGAAGTAAAACGCTGCTCACACATTCCTGCATCAGCAACACCAATTCCAATTCCACCATTTTTCTGCATTCAATACTTTAAGTAAGCTTAAAAAGACACATTCTGATAATACTTACGTACTTTTACTCAAAGAGCTTTTTCAATACAAGACTTTAACTCGTATGAAGTGTTTTACAGTGTGGTTTCTACATTATGTGTCCACTTGCCTCTCCTTCTCCAGGTCTGCCTGGTATGAGCAGATGACTGACGGGTCTTTGGGGTGGGCAGTTCGGAGAGGAGGGGTCCTCCCCAGCCTGTTGCATCCTCCTCTTCCTCTTCCTCTTCCTCCCCCACCTCTGCCTCTCTTGTTCCTGGGTTTGGCACACAACTGCCTCTCCTTCACCCCTGACACACAGCTGGTCAGCTTCCTGATGGGCCTCCTCAGCGACTTCTTCACCCTCACCACAGACTCCATGATGGGAGAGGGGGGATTGACCAAACTGCTACTTCTTTGACAGATGGCAGGTGAACATAGAATAGTTTCCCCCTTCGCTCATGTTGTGTTGCTCTGACAGGACAAAGTCAGGACACACACACGTCACGTCCAGTGGCGGCAATAACTCAGGTTGAGACATGCCAAGGACAAGGACGGCATTCAGACAAGGCTCAGACACACAGACTTAGTAAACACACTCTCACACACATGCGCCTGCTTATAAAAGATTACATATGCATATGAAGTCTGTCATCTAGAGGAAAGGGAAGCACTAAAAGACCAAGATGGAAACCAAACAAGAACAAAAATAATTTAAAGTTATTTTTCACTCATTATTTATCCACACACTAATTTTAGTTTGTTCAGTCCACAGTTTCTTACCAATGCAAGGGGCCACAGTTGGCCAAAGGCTCTCAGCATAAAACCCAGATAAAGCTCCAGCCAGATGGCATCCACCGCCAACAGGCAATCCTCCAAAGCTTCAGAACAAATCAGAGAAAACAGGAAGAAATACAGCAGAAGACTCTAAGGATGTTGTCCTAGTGCTCCTTGGCCCTCACAGGAGAAAAGTACTGTTTTGTGGTCCAAGTTTCAGCCACTGCTTCTTCTGCGTCCCTCCTCCAGACTCGCTTCGCTCTTCAACACTCTCCTATACAGATTACCACTTAAAGGACTTAATGAGGGGAATCTCGTTAGCTGAGGCAGGTAATGCACCCGATGACTCACGTGTTGGTGATGAAGATTTACAGACTTTAGCTGATGTCATGTTGAGTGACACATGGATGTGTTCACAGACCTGATGTCAGTATATTTCTCATTTGTGCTCTTAAAATGCTGAAAATGATCTCTAAATTAAGTAGACTGGGGGTAGCTGGTAGGGGTCATTCAACTTCCACCACCTTTTACTTCCAATGGTATTTATTCAGTTTTAATCTGAAACTTCACACTGGTCATTTAAGAGACCATGTGAGGAATCATCGTTTGTCTTTTTATGCCTCTTTCTCCCTCTTCATTAATAATTTTTCTTATTTTAATCCTTATTTGTTCAATTTTTTCTATTAATCATTTGCTTTTATTTTTATTTTTCATTACTTGTTTGAGGAAATAGCAAAAGTTTGCAGATATGTGTCTGTAATCACAGTGACAAACTGAAAAAACAGCATTATACTTTAAGACCCTTTATATAGCATTATTTGGTTTGCCATTTAAACAATTATTTACTTAACTTATTGTTATACAGCTGTTTTTTACTATATTATCATTCATCATCTGTGTATTCAGCAGCCTCCTTTGGGTGCCAACAGGAGGGCTTATAGTTGTTGACAAATAGATAAATAAACATTTCATTCTGCTTACAGCTACATTATAGTGTGTTTTAAATACTTTACTAAAGGTTTATATACTGATTAATGCTAAATATGGGGACTTAAAGTAAACTGTCATCGATGTGTATTCTCAGAATTTGCTCCAGCACTTCTTCTGATTTCCTTTTGGCACATTTTCTACTGAATTAAATGTCTTTGAATGACTCTGCAGAGTTTTGTGCTCTATGACCTGCTCTCATGCCCTATTTGGCATTGACATCACACACACGCCCTCTGAACACTTCAACCACTTGTTTACCTCCTACCTGCCCCCTGCACAGACCACTTCGAATTCTGACAGGTGAGGAGGCTTTAATCCTTTAACAAGATCCCAGAGAAGATCAACGCCTCCTCAAGCTCATGTTTAGCAACAGATCTGGGATCAGTTTACTCATACAAAGCGCAGGCATTTACAGCTGAAGGGTGGGAGGATGAGTTGGTTCTGGGTCAGCAGGTACAGACAGGTAGAGCACGTTATGGACCCTACACCTGAAATATGTTAATATTCTCCAATTTATTACAGCATGCAAAGCTGGATAATTTTGAAAAATCAAGTAACCAAAAATAATCAACTTATTTTTGATAAGCAATGCACACTTGGTCAAATCCATTGTTTAGTGTATGTGTGTGTGTGTGTGTGTGTGTGACAACCAGACCTTCCATGCAAGCCCACCAAAAAGAGACACTTAAGGAATTTTTAAGTGGATCAGTGTCCAACACGTGAAAGGCAGCCACTGACACCAACACATTAACACACACACACACACACACACAGACACGTCCTCATGCATTGAGTCACGAGAAGCGTGTCTTCTGCACAAACAAAAGCTAAGTAAATATTATTTAAATACAAAGTTATAGATTTAAATATGACCATTAGGGGATTTACTCTTGTGCTATGTGAACATTATTACTATGTACTTTAGTAATACAGACTTATTGAAATTAATCTCAGTTCTCATTATTTTGATTTTTAATTTGTTAATGTTTTATGAATTTTGTCTCCAGAGACAGAAACCGACAAACATCCATTCAGACTGACAAGCTGCAATAAATAGAAACAGCATTTTTGTCATTCTATCCAAGACATCACACTCATTACTTTTTGTAATTCTTGGTCACATTGTATCATAACTGGTTGAGACATTTCTATTTAAATGAATAGGTGCCATCTTTGAGTTCTGTTCTTTTAACACAACCATGTATCATTCTCATATTTCATTCTAGTCAGCAGATTATAAATATGAGTGAATCTGAAAGAAACCTACTAGAATTATTTTTGTTTTTTTGGTTTCAGGTTTATTGCTGAGAACCTATAACGATGATTCATTCAGAAACGATTTGGCACCTTCTCAAATTCCACGACCCTCTTGGTCCAAGGCTAGAGCAGAAGGTGGCAGTGTGCGCTGTAGGAGGTTCTCAGCCTGCTGAACCACCTGTTTGAGCTCTATTCTGGACTCCATTGACACTTTCAAGTCTCATCTCAAAAGCCTTAGCAGTAAACCTTGCTTGGTATGGGAAAAAATCCGTTACCTATACTAGAATACTGTTTTTAATACATACTGCATGTTCAATATTTATCCTTACTTATTCAGACGGGTTATGGGTTGTGTCACAGTTCTCAGCAAGTTTCTTGGGACATTTTTGATACTTTATTGATTTATACTCTGGGTTTTATAGTGTTTTTACCTGTAAGGTGACCTTCAGGTGTTATGAAAGGCGCCAACAAATAAAATTTATCTATTGATTATTATTATTATTCATTTTATTATATTAATTATTATTATTATTCAGAGACGGCCTCCAAGTCTGCCTGATTACCCCAAAAGTTGGTGACTGGTTTTGCCATCCAGGCGTACTTGCTTGCAAGGTGTCATTTTAAAATTAATGTACACCAAAAACTGGTTTCATTCAAGGGTGCTATGAACAAGCTGTTTCAATTTCACTTAACTATGTAGTACTTCGGGTGTAAGTTTTAGTAGGTTTTGCTGGACTGCAGATTAGCAGACACCCTGACTGAACTGAGTTTCTTTATTGCTCTATCAAATTGTCCTGAGGAGCACAAAAAAAAAAAAAACCAGTCAATACAATTTCAAATATAAATGAAAATACACTTTCACCTACTGGTAAACACATCCCTCACAAGTGTGATGCGGCACCCGCGCCATGTACTGGTTGTCTACTGCTTGTGAGTGCACAGGTGTTACAATAATTAAATCTTTGTACTGTCACTGACAAACAACAAGTAAACTGCGCCGATTAAATCTATTACACGAACACACAAAGACATATTGATTTTACTTTCCTTCATTGAAATCTCCACAACACACTTTTAAAATGTCTCTTTCAATTTTTAGCCATCTCTTCAGTCGCTCATTCATCAGCTTTACAAACTTACTTTTAGCATTGCCGAAGGAAGACATAGTCATCCACACACATTTAATACATACCCCTACTAATAAACATAACCGTACACACAACCGCCCACACACACACACACACACACACACACACACACTGCAGAAATAAGGTCTCATTCAGTCAAACACACATACGTTGACAATGAGTCTTTCTCAGCTCTGCCAAGGCTGAAGAGGAAAACTGGCAAGCGCACACACTCGCTCAGCCTTGTGACCATGCTCTCTGCACTCGATCAAGATGCCAGAGGATGACTGCGAGTAAACTGGCATTTACGAGGGGAGTGTGTCTGTGTGTGTGTTGTGTGTGTGTGTGTGTGTGTGTGTGTGTGTGTGACGTACATGGATGGGCCGTATTCTGATGAGCTGAGAGGCCTCAATCAAAACACGAGAACGAGAACTGAATTTATTCAACAACTAAAGAAGTCTTTCCATACAAAAATTATTACAAAAGTGACTGAGAGAATAAAACTAAAAATATATTTTTTAAATGATTGTATAACTTAGCTTTTGTATCTATCCTCTAAATTTTAGAGGTACAGTTCTTTTTTTGAAACTTGTTGAAGCTGATCTTGCATGTGAGAATCAGTGTTTAAATGACAATACCCAGGGGTTTTGCATGTTTGTGTCCATTTAATACTGATGCCTCTATATTACCTACATAAACAAACAGGACCATCAGCAAGAGGATTGGCTATTTCTATATGGTTACTCTTAATGCCTGCCACCGGGTCAAATTTGGTCTACCAAATACTACCACATTTGTCCACAGGGGCCGCCAGAATCAACACAAAATTCCTTGCGGGGGCTTGGTTGTGGTTAAGTCTCATCACTGTTATCAGCATTGTTTTCAACCAGGCCGGGCAGCTGTTTTTAGAACAAATAATCTCTACAAACCTACTGTGTGCAACAAACAACAGACGGTGACAATAACGAAGAATTTAGTATCTAGAGAGCCAAATATTTCCCTTAGGAGTTGGTGGAGACAAAACCAGCGTTAAAAGAGAGTTAATGTTGAACTTAAATTCACTAGGTGGCCAAATGAATGAAATTTTTTTTCTCTGTATCAACTGAGTGTGTAAATTTTCAATTTAAATACAAGACATGATGTGTCCTGAGAGTCTGTAATGATTTGGTGCTATACAAATACAACTGAATTGAATTGAATATCAGAATTGTGTTCACAGCTTGTTTCCAAAATGGCCAAATAATCACATAACTGCTTATGAAATTACATCCTGTGAAAATAATTGCCTTGACCTGCCTTACTCTTACAACTCAATCAGCTGACCTCAGTTACCTCCGTAACCCAATCATCTTGTTGGTGTCAAACAAATCCTCCTTTCTCTGCTGCTGTCAGCTGTCAGTGTCTGACTGACATGACACACCTCAACCCGACAGTCACCTCTGGTGTCTTCACAGCCACCTGTCCAGTGGGTCCTTCCTCTGAGCTCATTAGGAATCCTGCTCCAGATCACATCCACTCACATCTCCAGCTATTGTTCTTCACTCTTTCACCACCACAAGGATCTGAACTCCACCATAGCATGATAACCCCAATAAATTTATGACACCACAGTGGGGTCTAATTGCCAAAGACTCCTCACATACAGTATATCTTCCACTTTTCCTACTGTGCATACTATATCAAATATTTGTATTTTTAATAATTCTTTAAAGGTCCACTGTGTAACATTTAGGAGCACCTTTAAGGCCATCTTTCAATTAGTCTCTCCTGATTGAAATGAGAAGTACAGCATACGTAGCTGAGAAACAAAAACACTGGTATGGTCCCCACTTGAAGTGGCTATTCAGGGTCATCTGCTCATATCACAGCTGTTCCTCCAGATGTGACTTCTTCCTGGATGATGGACGGGCAGGAAGAAGGGGTGACACAGAGCAGAGGAAAGAGAGATACGTATTGAGGGCTCGTACTCCAGCATCCTTTCCAAGAGACCAAAAAACTGGTGGTGCTCTGTTCCATGTGATAACAAGTACTTCTGAAAAAAAAAACAGATTAAAAGAGAAACATGTTGTTAAAGCGAGTTAATGTACTTGGCTTGTTTTTGCACCTGCCTTAACACACCCTTAATGGTTTGCATTTGGTTTTCACGTAGCGTCCGGCCTTAGAGCACTCGCTCCAGTCGAGACGCCCACGGTGGAAATACTTCTGCTTTCTGTGAAGAAAAAGTAATGTCACGTCAGATGAAGTCTGTTTTCATGCATTTTTGTGCTTAAATAACAGCGCTCGGGAGTGTGTTATACCTGCTCCTTTGGATCATTCTCTGAGGAATTGGTCCCTGAACTCTCTCCATCATAGCAAGATGCTCCTTGTTGTCATGAGTCTATAAGCGGAGACAGACCCACAAGTGAAGAAAATGTTAACAAAATCATCCTAGTTCCAGCATGCAAGCAGTGTAAACACACAGGTGACCTGGTACAGTGTAAAGCCTTCGTAGTATTCAAACAGGATGCAGCCAATACTCCACACATCGCAAGGGTGACTCCAACCCAACTCTGTGGGAGAGAGAAAAGGGACAAAACCTTAAAAAACAACTAAACTGGACTGACAGCTCCTGGTTACTCCCTTGTCTAAATCAACATCTCTTACCCAGTATGACCTCTGGAGCTCGGTAGTGACGTGTAGAAATGACAGTAGAGTGGTGTTCGTGGTCAAAGGTGGCACTGCCAAAGTCAACAAGTCGCACTGTGGTGTCATTTACTCTCCTCTCGTTGCACTTCTTAAAGAAGACAGAAGGAAAAACTGAACCTAACCTCATCATTTAAAGATCCAGTGTGCAGGGTGTAGTGACATCTAGAGGTGAGGAAGCAGATTGCAACCAACTGAACACATCTTGTCTCACTCTCCCATTCTTAGCAAAACTATGGTGGCTGCAAATTAAAACGCAATGTCCTATTAAGATAGTTTGTCTGGGTTACTGTAGAAATATGGCAGTTCAACATGGTGGACTCCCTCTGTAGATATAAAGGGCTCATTCTAATGTAACAAAAACACAATGATTCTTATTTTCAGGTGATTATACACTAATGAAAACAATCCATTCCTCCCAATATGCCCTCTCTAAACCTTAAAGTAAGTAAGTAATTAGCTCCAAAGAAAAACTGTGCATGCACAAATGTGCTAAAGGAAAAGGAACATTAGCTGCCAGTTAGCTTTGATTTTACTGTTCAGACAGGATGCGGGGTGAATTTTGTTGTTGTATTTGTTTTAAGTCAGAGGAAAGACATTTAGACACAAAATCAAATTGACTTGAAGAAGCTAACATCTGTACAGTTGGTGCATTGGCTGTTTGGGGTAATAAACACAGACTGCACAAAGTATCTAGTGATCAAATGTGCACGAATGACACACACGTGCTGTGTGTTTTGTACGGATTAAATCAGATTTAACATGGTAATTACTCAACTACTGAAGTAGTTGGCAGGTTTATTACCTTCGGACAGAGCCAGCTAGCTTTTCCCTCAGCTTCCAGGCTTTATGTTAAGCTAAGCTAACTACTGCTGCCAGGAGCTTTATATTTATGTATGATAGGTCAAAGTTTAACCAGTAAATCAGCAAAAAGGAAAAGTTTTCTATTCTGAATAAATTTGGCTAACTTTGGTTTGTTTAAAACCTGCATGATTGTCTCACTGCTCTGTTTTGTGCCCTATTAGACATCTTTTTAGCAATTACTTATAAGTACAATGTTATTATTACCGATAGGAATGAAGTTTTTTTTTAAACTGATTTTTTCTATTATATGGAGAATTAAAAAATGATATATCTCTTCAAAAGATGCCACACATTGCGCCGCTGAGGTCAGCGAACACAACCCACAGTCATCCTGGATTAATATGTGCACCTAAAGGGAACACGTGGGTGGTTCACTGAGCGAAATTTGCATCCAAATGCGCAACACAAAGCAATCTTCCTGGCTGTTCTGCCTGCATTAATCCCTGCTTATTTAACATCCTTAATTTTCTTGAAGGCCCCAGCCCTCATGCCTGCAGTTGTTTCTAACCTTCTCAGCGTTGTATATTAGGGAGAAGTCTGAGTTGACAAAGAGGATGTTCTCAGGCTTCAGGTCGGTGTGAGTCAGCTTGTTGTCATGGAGAACTGCAGTGGAGACAGAGGGAGGGGAGGAGGAGGGAAAGTAGATTAAGATTTATCAGGAGACAGCCAACGCCCTCATCTGGTTGAGTTTTCTGTTGGTTAAACAGTTACACATCATGAGACATTTATCAGAAACCTTTGTGAAACCAGCTTGTCTGCTAAAATCCTGATTAAATTAAAAAGAACGGTATCATAAATTATCATACTGATCATTTATAACTCATAAATTTGCTCTTTTTCTCAGCACCACCTTGCATCACTATACAGACCAATTCACCAGTAAGTAAGAGCGCCTCAGTAGCTGTTATGTACAGCCATCAAGCTTCTGAAGTTTGAGGACGACACCACCCTCACTGGGCTCATCTCTGGTGGAGATGAGTTTGCCTACGGGTGTGAGATTGACCGTCTGGTGACCTGGACAGAACAATGTGGAGCTCATCTTCGGATATGATTGCAGAATCCAGCCGCCCCCATGTGGCTCCTCAGTCAACACTTCTTGGACACCATCATCACCCGGGATCTCAAGTGGGAGCTGAACATCTTACCCTCCCATAAATTGAGAGTGTCTATGGAAGTGTCTACATCTGACTCAGTCCTTTTTGTAGATTTTATCTCCACATCTTTGTACTATGATCTTTTCATTTTAACAGTCATATTTTTCGTTGTAAATTTACATTTTGTTGAAATGGGGAAACTAGGATTAGTATTCATAAATCAGTATTTTTCATTATCAATATTTTCTAAAATTAAAAGTCTGATGTGTAATGTTCAAAATAATGTGCATAACTATGTTTTAATTAGTGTATAATCACGTATAATCAGAATTGTTGTGTTTTTGTTGCCTTAAAATAAGCTGTTTTTATCTACAGATGCCACGAGTGGCCTTCCATGGAGGATGGATCTACAGTAGCCCAGATTGGACAAAACTAAAACTGGCTCTAGAGAGGTCCATACGCATTTTTTGCCAGTTGCACAGCCACCATAGTTTCTCCTTTGCACTTGCGTGGGTGAAGCGAGTGAGTTGCAATCTGCAACTACACTTCTAGATGTCACTAAATCCTACACAATGTTCCTTTAACTTCAATCAATTAATTAAGAAAACAACCAAGAGATTAATTGATAATGCAAATAATCATAAATTACAGCCCTAATTGTCTTTAACCTGGTATGGGATGTGAATCAGGAACATGTGCATCATCTTCTGGTAACAGTCACCCTCTAAATATCTACCTGGTCTGTTTGCTGCTGCATCAGTGACGGCTGTGAATAATCAGCTCACTGTCGCTACTGACACTGAACCAGGAGTACGAGAGAAAAAAGAAAAGTGGTACAGTTAATGTGATGCATGTTGGACTCACAGCTGACAGCGTGGCAGATCTGGTGGGCCATGTGTCGGATCTGGTTAATGGGATAAGGCAGGAAGTTGTTTGCTTTCAAGAAGTCAAAGGTGCTGAGAGACAGCAGCTCAAAAGAGATGCACACGTGGCCATAGTAGTTAAACCAGTCCAGCATCTGCACACAGTGACTGATGGGAGAAGAAACACAGAGATGAAATGTTGCAGACAGAAAAAGAGAAACATCATCACAAGCTCACTCACTGTTTGTTGTCTGGGTCTCTCTCGCTGATCTTCTCCAGCACATTGATTTCCAGTTTGGCTGCTTCTCTGTATTTATCCAAGTTCTTAATGATCTTCAGAGCAATTTGATTTCCTCCTCTGTGTGTCAAAACACTGTGTTATTAAAAGTATTAAACACAACACCTATTTCATATCGGTCCAACCTTCACCATGAAGAAATTTACCTGCTGTGGTCCAAACATTGTACCACCTTCCCAAAAGTTCCCTCACCTAAAGTGTCGACTATCTCGTCTGAAAGACAAATTGAGGCGAAATTAAAGCTGGAGAGTTTGTTACGAAGGCTGCCAACACTTCAGAATTAACTGTAACCTACATCTGTCTTCAAGGAGGTCCCCACTTTTGTAGATCAGGTGACCGTTCTCAGTGTCCCTTTCATTGTCGTCGGCAGCCTCGTCGCTGCTCCGCTGGAAACAAAGTCAACCACACTTATGACAGGTGGAACAAAGGAGAAAAGAACTGTCCACAGATCAACCTGCCTCTGTCCTTTATTCACTGTTCAACTATAAACAGAGTGGTATCTTATTCTGGGTCCTAAAGGTCAAAGGTCATCACAATCTGGATTTACCCCTGGCTTAGACTGATGCATGCAGATACAAACAAATCTACACTGACAGGTTCTTTAAAACTGCTGTTGAGTCCTAACCCTGTATCAGTAGCTGGATAATGTGTATTGGTTGCTCCTATCAGAGAGTACTAAGTCAAGAGGTGGAGTTCAACTACTTCAGTGCAAGGTGGAAACATAATTTTACTGCAGACTCTCTTAATGCAGCCGTGATAAAAACAAATCCTCCAGAATGCGAGCTTCTACACATTTAAGTTGCTCCTGATGACCCAAGCTTGTTCTAAAGGAGGTTAATAAGAAATGTCAAATGACTTCTGGCCTCTTTGGAGGAGCTGAGGCTCTATTTCCATCCACATTCTGAGACTGTTATTAATATGAGAAGCCCAGCGTGTGCTGAGGAGGCACTTACTGCAGGATGTGGGCCACAAAATAGACGAGCAAGTGACAATTATAAACACACACAGTCTGCATGTGATTTCTTGTAAGACAATTGAGGAGCTTAAAGACGAAATTAAGATATAGTGTAGATGATTGCAGGTCCACCATGATGGAGAGGCGACAGAATCATTTATAAGAAACAGATGCAAGAACACAGCAAATGCATGCACAGAGACTGAGATACTCACAGAGAGACAGAGGCAAATACAGTCCAGAAAACCCCTATAGAGAGAGCACAGCTCTGTCTTTCCCATTACGCAGGAGTGCAAAGCTACTCAGGAGACGAGAAGAGCGTGAGTGGAAGAGAATGAAGGATGGAGGGAGGTTGTGGGAAAATGAAGGCAGGTGAAGCAGCAGCAGAAAAACTAGACCATGAGGAGTTGAGGAGTTGAGGAGAGAAAAAGCACAGAGGACGGGACAATACAATATTAAAGCAATGGCACAGAAAAAAATAGAGGGCATGGAGTTGTAACAAAGTAAAAAATAGCCTGCAGTGTTGTCAGCGGAAACCAGAAGTGAAGGAGAGACACAACGACACAGTCTAGCCACAAAAAATCGACAGAAGAAGAAACACCGTAACAGGAATAAAGAAAAAGTAGAAATGACACACGGGAAAACAAGAAAGCTGAAGCACAGACAAAAACAGAAAGTGACGGACAGAAATGAGACGAAGGAGGAGGAGGAGGAGGAGGACAGATAGAGAGTGAGAAAGAGAGAGCAGAGACAGATGCTAATAATAAACTTTGGTCACAACCCCCTGAGAAAGTCTTCAGAGGAGAATCAAGATGTGGTCAGGGGGAGTGAAGGAGGGGAGATCCAGTTTCACTCAACTTACTTACTCTCCTCCTTGCACCTCCTTAACCCCTGCAGTATGTTTTGCCACACCTGTCCTGCTCTGCATGCTACAGATACCTTTCAATAGACAGTGCATGCTTTCTTTACAGAAATAACTGACACGGCTCTCGTAAAGCTTTTATTTTGTAGTTCATGTTCAAAGGGACACAGTGAACAGAGAGGTACACGTTTTTCAGAATAACATGAGGTAATGCCTTTAAAAAAATAATAATAAAAACTGTTAAAATATTCTTCTGAAATCTCATAGTTGATACGATTGTGTTAGTTGCAGTAGCACCAGTGATGTAAAACCATGCTTTTATAAATGTAATTATATAAAACAGCAGGAAATCTTTAAAAAAAACTCAAATAATGTCAAACAGGTCAACTAGACACACCAATAACAAACCTGATGAAGTGATCAGTAACAAAACATTAGACTTCTATAACTATTTTGTATCATATTGTTTTAACTGAACACAGGAAATGTCAGAACCGGACAAAATGTTTCTATCAGACTGAAAAATGATGTCTGTTTTGGACGCTCAAGGTGTACGCGTCACACAATCAGGTGCTCCTCTTCGTAGTCTTGTCCAGGTGAGATCAAGATGTCACCGTAAGGCTCTCGCTGCTCCACACGTACCTTCCCGGCCGATAAAATCTCTACAGACAACACACGCAGGCCAAGTTAAAAACATCCTCTTTGTGCTCAGCTGACCACAAAAAAGATCAAGGTAGGAAAAATCAGGATGATTGCACATATAAACACAACAATATATCCCTTTTACTACAGCTTAAATTGGTTAAATTATCTATATTTTAAACCCAATCCTTTCTCTATGAACTATTGTACATGAACCCCCTGTGTGTTATTGGTCCTCATCATACAGATGCTCCTAAACTGTAAATCAGATCTCATAACTCACTGACCACATAGTGATTAAAGAGCTTCCTCCGGTGTTGATTCCTGTGGCATTAACACAATTTCAACATGAGTAATGGGATGATTCAATGATAAGTGAAACTGATGCCTTACCCAGAAGCCTCTGAAAAATGTTGCTGACAGTTCTGCGGTCGACCTCTGGCGGCAGAAGAGACTGAAACAGCACAGGTGCTATTTCTTGCTCGTCCAACTCCGGCAGCAGCCTACACACACACACACACACACACACATACACGCACACACAAACACACACATACATACATGCATACACGCGCACACACACACACACACACATACACACATACACGCATACACGCGCACACACACACATACACATTCTTATCTCCAAATCTAACTAAATGCAAACACTGGGGAAAACAAACTTCTCAGCTCTGACCTTGAACTGGTTAATAATGGTGTTGCATTCACTGTCATTACCCAGGTGACTCTGCTGCAGCTCTTTCCAGCAACTCGTCCGCCACCTCTGGGATGTCCTGCAGTGTAGAAACAGACCTGGAGACAAGGGACCTGCCAACACACACGTGTGCATATAAGCATGACTGCACACACACACACTTGACACATCTTTCTTTGTTACCTACCCTTCTCTTTCAGATGAGGGCATGGGGGAGATCTCTCGAGACACCTCCTGTTGATCGGAGCCCTCCAGTGGCAGTGAAACGTGGTCTGGACAAACACACACACATTTGAGGACATTGGTTTATATTCATTCCCCTGAGGCTTGTCCTAACCCTTAACCACAAGTGATACATGCCTAAACCCCAACCTCTGACCTCAGCGTCACCCTAGGGAAGACACAAACCGCTTTAACTTGTGCTGAATGCAGCTGCAGCACAACAAGTTCACCCTCAGTTAAACAACAACAGCAGTGTCAGTTTACCTGAGATATCAAACATCTCTGATTCTGCCACATCTCTGGGGACCTGTATTCACACACACAATTAGTTTTTCATCTTGTGACATTTCTTCCTGCACATAAACGCTTCACAAAGTGAACAGGAGCGACACAAACGTGCTTCCACACCTCCCTGGGGCTGAGCTCAAGTCTCTCCTCCTCCCTCCTTTCAGCCTCCTCGGCCGCCTCCACCATCTCACGCTCTCGTTCCTTTTCAGAGTCTGTGGACTCGGGCCCTCTCTCGCCAACCTCCAGGTTCGAGCCTGAGAGAGGCGTGATGGTCGCAGCCTGTCTCCATAGAAACAGCACCTCTTCAGGCAAGACTGCAGGAGGAATAAAAAAATAGCTTTGTGGTTTATTTTTGAAAGGTTATTTGAGTCACATCCTTGAAAATAACAGTAGGTGGAAAAAGAAGTTGAATTAAAGGTGATATGTAACCATTTAGAGATATCAATGAAAATATTATCAGAAGATTAACCACCTTTATATTTTAACTATAAATGTTTGATTGATTGATTGATTGATTGATTGATTGATTGATTGGTTGGTTTATTTTTAGTCATGCTAGCAGCAGAGATGGCAATGTCTGTTGGTCCCTCCCCCACTTCGGTTCAGACTGCTACCGCTATTGGATGGGTTGCCATTCCTGTTCCCCTCAGGATGAACTGTAATAAATGATTCCTTAATCTTAAATCTAGCACCATCATTAGGTCATTAGATCAAATGGATGTAGAAACTTAAGCATCTTTTTGCATATCGATACCGTTCCACCACTCGTTAGACCTGTCAGTGAAAGGAATGGTAAAGAGGAAAGAGTGAACGTGTCGGCATCTTTAACATTTAGCTCAAAGCACTGCTGTGTCTAAGTACAGCCTCATAGAGCTGCTAGCACGACGGCAGACCCTTAGACATGTCTGTATGTGTATGTGTGTATGTGTGTGTGTATGTATAGCAGACATGCTTAGGTGTCTCAACATGTGTCACAAATCCTTACCATTAGTCAGATGATGAATAGCCTACTTTATGTAGAGCCTTCTTTACTGCAGGCTCAAATCCACAGTGACTCAGATAAAATATAAAGCCTCAACACAGCCAGAGTCCTCCCACACAGGTGTTTTCACTCATGTTGCCTGATTAGACCTGATTAGGACTGTGTGGCTCATTAACAATGGCTCAGTTCCATTCAAGTGTCCCACTGAGACATGACAGTGTGACAGTGAACCAGCATGAACAATACAAGGACCCTGAAACTGAAGCAGCTAAATGGAATCCAGCCATCATTCATTTTATCATTTACACCTGTGAGCCTTCAGATGACGTTTTGGGGGGATTCTGGCGGTGCACTGCTGTGTTTTCTTTGCACGTGTGTTACTGACGGGTGCAGGGATTGTTGAGGAGCTCAGCAGCAGGGACCATCCTGTGAGAGGAAGGCGGCGGGTAAAGTGGACGTCTGGTCTCAGTATGAGGGTTGTCGATCTGCTCTTGCAGCACCTCCTGAGAGATCTGCGTCTCCGGGTCGAAGAAGATCAGCTGCCTCTTCCTCCTCCTTGTCGTCACCTCCGGGGGAGGAACATCCTGGACATGGGAGGCAAACTGGGAATAAACTTTCCAGAACCGTCTTCCAGCAAATGTAGTCTAGGTACCACTTTATAACAAGGTATTTTTTCAGGTATTTAAGTTGTAATTAATGGTTTTATTCATTCTGATGTGCGTGGGATGAATATGTTAATATTCTCTCACTGTTGTTTATTGATGATGTTTTTTTATCTGTTCGAAGTAAAAGGGAACTGCTAATATAAGCGTGAGGTATAAAACCATTTAAATGGGCTCTATTCTTTCAATATAAACATAATTGTGTCTTTGTGGAAGACCATTAACCCCTGCAAACCTGGCAAACCATAAATTGTTCTTAATGACTTATAACTGATCAGTAAAGCATTCACATTCATTTATTAACCAATAATGAAGTCAGTTAAAACACCTCATTAGTAAATGAGGTTGTTCAGTGTCTTGAGCAGAAACATAAGCCGGCACCTCTAACTCTGGAGTTGGTCTTTCACGTTGCTCTGCTGCAGACGGTGGCGAGGCGAGGACGGGCACAGATACAGGGGTCCGCTGGTCTGTGGGGGGTCCGGGCATCTCCACAGACAGACCTGTCTCTTCCTGAGGCAACAACATGGCGTCTTCACCGGAGACAGTCGTCGGCTGTAATCTGACGCAGGTAAGTAGAAACACAGTCAGTGTGTAGTTGTGTGTGGTCTGTGTGCGCTGATGTTTCTATTTGCATCTGGATCATTTACTCAATAGTGGATCCTGTGAGCTCTTTTGTTCTCTCTCTCTCCAGGTCTCCCTCTAGTCCTCCCCTTTCCATCTCCCTCTCTTCCTCCTCTGGTGTCACATCTTCTCTCGGTATGTCCAAATCTGCTGTTAGAAAAGGGTAAAAGAAGAAAAAACACAACTATGAGTCCTTCTTCCTTTTCACCTCAAAACCCCCATAATTACACAGCATTATGTAATGAACAAGGTTATTATAGTGGTGTGGAAAAACTGAAATAAAAATAAACTACTTACAAAACTAACTAAAATAAGATAAAAATACACAGGAAATGACATTAGTCTTAGTCTTTGTCAGTTGGGTTTCAACACAATCTCTTGACCCTGACAAACACTCACCATATTATGATGAAAAGATACTAAAACTAACACTGTAACTAATAAAAACTAAGCTAAAACTAAACATATTTAAACAATATGAACCTGAACCCAATATGTAATATATTTTCTCACATTTTGTAATAAATTAGGTTTAATAAGTTGAAGCTTTTTGATAGCCTTTTTAGCGGAACCCTGTCAAAAAAACATTGTAGTTGTCGACCCTGCTGGAAATAAATGAGCTTTTCAAGCTGAGCATTGGCTGTATTTATAAGATGATGACAAGATGATCTTGTTACTGCTTTTATGTGGCTCTTTAGATAGAAGATCAGATTTAAATATAACAGGTCATAGGAGCCTAATTCATTATTTGGGAAGTTTATTTTATCTTAAAAGAGTATATTTACAGATGAAGAAATCTATTTTGGTTGGTTATTACATAATGCACCTTATTATTACATTTTCATCATGATAAAAGTGTAACTTTTTTTTTTTGTATTTTGTAATAACCACCACAAACAGCTCCTAGTTTTGCTACACACCTTCGGGAAAGTGATCTGTTTGGGCCAAGAGGAAGTCAATAGTATCTGGATGCTGATCGACAAGCTCCTCACCCTCAAACTAGCAGAGAGAAGAAGAAAGAGAAGAGATAAATGGATCCCAGTGAGCATTAGTAGAAAATCTAATACAAAAAATGTGGACATCTTTGCATGAGCCTCTTTTGACAACGGTACCTCTGCCACAGGGATAGTGACTGGCTCCGTCTCTCTCAGAGTAATGGTGTCAGGAGATGCAGTTATCCCTGGGGGACAAAATATGGACGGCATTAATAAAAGAAGCCACTATTTCAATGAGCCACTGAAACCAGCAGGAGAGGATGCAAGTAATCAAGCTGCAATTAAAGTGCTCTCTTCTGCCGAGTCAAATCCGGCTGCACAAACACTTCCTGACACCGCGGCATCAGCCTCAGCCAATTAGGAGGATGCTGTTGAAGGCAGTCTTCCCTGACTTCAGTAGTCAATGTGAGCTCTCTCTGTATTCCTGTGACCTGTTGGTATTTCTGCACATATCACTGCACATAATCTGACATACTGTACATTTCTGGACACGTTTGAATACGTCTTTCTGTAAAGCTGACATTTAATTAAAGCTCACATAATTAGGACAGGCTTTGTGTATCGTATTGTTTTCTGGGATGTAAATTCGTCAAATACCATTCCAAACAACTGTAAATATAATGGAAAAAATGGGAAAGGCTGGTAAGTAGATCTTGAGTTGGTATTATTTTGTCAATTTTGTCCATGTATTTGATAGTATTTACTGACCAAGTGCTTTTCACACAGTCATCGTCCTCATATAAACACTGAAATAGGTTTTGGTTGCTGTTTTTCATTCCTGTTGAAACTGGACATTAAAAGATCGTTTCTTAATGTGCCTCCGATTTGAATATATTCAAGAGTCCAAACTCACAGCCTTTTTAGCACACAATTCCCTGTTTTTATTACTATCTACACACTGCAGCTTAACAGGGAAACACTGTCTGTGAATTTTATACTACAAAGGCTGTAACCCTGGAGGATACGCACCTGATTTGTCAGACTGCTGAAGTCCATTATTTGCTTCAGATAAACTTTTGAATACTCTGGATTTTGTCCCCCTTCACTGAAAGTGCATTATGGGTCCTTTAATGACCGGAATGAAGAAGAGGAATTATTACAGCAAGAAAAGCACAGAAAAACTGTTTCAATATTCATATTTGCACTTGACTATTGTCGTAAAACAGACTTTAAAAAACTGTTCTTTTAATCAATCTGTTGATCACACCTTTCTGTATCTTCTCTTTGGCTTTTGACACCACGTAGAGTGTTGATTTTATGTGTATACATGCTTATTTTATTTTGTGCGGGCAGTGCATTTTATTTATTTTATTTTATTTTATTGTATTTTATTTTATTCTATTTTATTGTATTTTTGTATTGTCTACTTTTTATTGTGCTTTTATTGTGTTATCTATTTATTGTGTTTATCTTTTGTGCAGCACTTTGGAAACCTTGTGTTTTCTAAAATCGTGCTATATAAATAAAGTGGATTGGATTGGATTGGACTGATCAGCTCCATCCACTCAGCACCAGATTGTTTTTCAGTCTCAGAGGGAGCAATTCTCAGATCATGTATGTTTCGTGCTTCAAGATCCTGGTCTGCCAGCAGCCAGCTCTCTTTCACTCCCTCTGTTGGCCATACTGCCTCCTGCTCCATTCCACCTTCATTATTACTGAATAAATCTGTTAAACTTTATCTGCCTCCTTGTCTCTGTCCTGTGTCTGGGTCCAATATTAAACTAAAGCGTGACACTAGTGTGTGCTTTTAACGTCGCCTTTCTGATAAAAATTCATCGTCACTCAAACCAAGATAACCCTTTGACCTCATCAGGGTTATCTTTAGCCACAGAAAACCTTATACAACCTCTGTTATGAGTAAACTGATTATATTGAATGACATTGGTGCAGTGCCAGTTTAATGATCAGCTTGGTGTGCATTTTGCTTTCCTTATTAAAATCTTCCAATTAGTCTTGTGTATCGTGCTATCAGTTGGTTTAAGCCCTCATTAAGGAATAATAATAATAATCTATAAACAGGTTTAACTGTTTGTTTTCTGTAAGAAGCACTTTATTACATTTATTCATTTTCTGTTATTTTTCTTCTACAGTAGATTCTATTTTTTGCTGCTGCAATGCCCCAATGCCCTGCAGAGATCATTATTTTCATGTCATTACAGCACGTCGAGTCATCTTACCGCTTTCTAGTGCAGCAGCAGCAGCAGCAGCAGCAGCAGCAGCAGCAGCAGCTGGGCTGGTCGGTTCAGGACGCTCAGGAGAGGTTTCTCTCAGATACTCTTGACCCATCTGAGGGACACAGAACAGGCAGAGGACACTTATCTTCTCAGTACAAATATTTAGAGGATTTTCAGCTTCACCTTCAATTTACAAATGTCTGCTAAGCTCTGGTGTATTAAGACATGTAGTCATGTAGTCATGTTCTATACTAAAGCACACATTTGTAGTACTTTCTGCTTCTACTCCATTACATTTCAGAGGGAAATATTTTACTCCACTGCATGTTTCTGATTCATTTAGTTAATTTACAGATTTTTTTTTCAGACAAAAATCATATGAAGAGTTATAAAATATGCTTTGTTAGAAATTAAACTGTCCAATTAGTTGATTAGTCAATTAGCTGATGGACAGAAAATGAATTGGCAACAATTCCGATTAATCCAACTACAACAGCAAAATCCTGATTTTACATTAATGCATTATAAAAATATATATTATATAATAATGCATATAAAGATATAATAGAATAACACCGGAGGACATTCTTCTGCATTGAGTACTTTTACTTTTAATACTCTAAGTACATTTTGTACTGTATTTCTAAAGTGTGATGCTAGTATTTTTACCTCAGTAAAGAATATAAAGCACTGCTGACTTGTGTCTTTGGGTACCTGTATCAGTGAACTGGGACTGGGCATGGTATCCTTCATGTACATCACTCCGAATAAAGGGTCAGGAGCTCCTTCTGCCTCCTCCAGGAGAGCCAGGGCGTCAGGGAAGTCCAGAGCTTGTCTGAGAGCAACCAGGAGACCCAGAAGCAAGAAACAGGAGTTCTTTTGTGTTTGTAAGTGCAGATAAAACGTGTGAAATGTTGAGCAGCTGTTCTCACCTGCTGTGGTCATCCATATCAATTTTCTGGGACGATTTCTGTTTCAGCAGCTGACCCACAACGGTCTGAAGTTCCTCTGGAAGGACACAAGATCAAGGTCAACAACCAGTGTCTCTTTCCTCCAGTCTGTTAATGAGCCATTTATGAACTTCCTTACCCAGGAGAATAGCACATTGTCGGTGGTAGACGAGGATGACGCCGTACTGGAGCTGGGAGGAGAGGTAGAGGGAGAAGCGAGGTCGAGGCAGACCAGCCCGAGGTGGCGGGACCTGCTCCAGCACGTAGTCCATAATGTCATCACTGTGTGGGCATTAGCTTTATTACAACTGAACAGATCCAGCCACAATTCAGACTGACGATAAATATGTGACAATGGCTGAAAATAAGTTCTCACCAGGTGCTTTTGACGTTGACTTTTAGGAAATCCCGGCGGGGAACTCTGATGCCTTTTGTAGCAACCAGCCTGAAATGGACACGGAGTATTAATAAAATGACTCAATTGTAGAGAAACAATAGATGTGCCATTTCAAAACACGTCTTTGGCCATAACCTAACAATTGATGACAATATTTCACAATTAGTCAGACAGTGAATTAGTGACACTTTTGACACGAAAGGTCAAAGGTCACTGTGAGCTCAAAATTACCTTGACAAACATGTTTTTGGTCATAACCCAAGAATTGATGTGGTAATGTTTAATGTGACATTCAGTGTGACATTGTAATGTCCTGTAAAAACTCTTTTTTGGGCCATTATTCAACATTACAACTCAGGAACAGAAGAGGAGATTGGGACCATGGGTGCTTTTCATTTTGCTAACGTGTCTCCTTGCTTCCTTTCCTCACTCGCTTTCCTTCAGAAGCCTCCTCTCTCCTCTGTCTCCTCAAGGTGCATTTAAGGAACGAGAAGAGCTTTCATTCAACGATTTCTGAGTCACAGGACGAGTAGACGCAAGGAAAGCATAAGTCAGGGTAATGAAAAGCCCCATATTTCACAGAGGGTCGGACAGAGAATTAGTGAGAGTTTGGTTCAAAGTTCAAAGATCAATGTGACCCTTAAAATAGGATTTTAAAATAGGATGACACGTTGACTGG
>NW_023339807.1:15904676-15915661 GCF_004916995.1 Morone saxatilis | reverse complement strand
AATTCTTGGGTTTATGGACAAAAAACATGTTTGTCAAGGTAATTTTTGAGCTCCACAGTGACCTTTGACCTTTCGTGGTCCAAAGTGTCACTAATTCACATGTCTGACTAATTGTGAAATATTGTTCATCAATTGTTAGGTTAATGGCCAAAGACGTGTTTTAAATTGGCCCACATCTATTGTTTCTCTACAATTGGATCATTTATTATACTCCGTTGTCCATTTCAGGGCTGGTTGCTTACCAAAAGGCGATTCCAGAGTTCCCCGCCGGGGTTTCCTGAATTGATGTGGTAATGTTTAATGGGATTCAAAAATGAAGTGATGACGTTTTTTATCCAAAAGGTCAAAGGGCAACTTCAGTGTGACATTGTAATGTCCTGTAAAAACTCTTTTTTTGGGCCATTATTCAACATTACAACTCAGGAACAGAAGAGGGGATTGGGACCATGGGTGCTTTTCATTTTGCCAACGTGTCTCCTTGCTTCCTTTCCTCACTCGCTTTCCTTCAGAAGCCTCCTCTCTCCTCTGTCTCCTCAAGGTGCATTTAAGGAACGAGAAGAGCTTTCATTCAACGATTTCTGAGTCACAGGACGAGTAGACGCAAGGAAAGCATAAGTCAGGGTAATGAAAATAGGATGACACGTTGACTGGGACGACACAATAAGCAAACAATAACTAGCACAGTGCTTTCATCCTTTCATCCATTCTGCCATTGAGTATCGCTCTTCCCTACAAAAATCCATCTTCACATAGTAATTAAGTACATGTGTTCCTGTTCCTGGAATCATACATGTATCATCAATATAGTGACAACTTCCATTCAGCCAAAAAACACAATTCCTTCAAAGTCTGGACAGACGTGGATGTAAATGTGAATTATTATATTTCCACTGTAAACCTTGGTCAGTATGACCTGAAAATACTGTACTTAATGTGAATAAAGCACATTTTAAATTGGAAAAATAAAAAAATACACTTTCTAAAAGCCTTTTCTTTGCTCTTTTTGCCATAATGTATATATATATATATATATATATATATAACCTTTGACCTCATCTTCAAAGTCTTTTGTAAAGAGGACTTCAAAGGTTTGGACTAGTTGTTTTGGCTACAGGGTGTATGTTATAGATATTTGTTATCTTTGCCTCTGAAGCACCTGCAGTCCGGGCTGTGTGCAGTTTATATGGTGGACAATCCGGAGTCTAAGTTTATCTATTAAAGATATTAAAGACTCACAAAAGAAGAAATAGTGCGTCAGCTGGACTTTTCACTATGGAAATCTTTACAGTAACGCTGATACCTTTAAACGTCCTTAAACCTTATCAACTTCAGTCAATCTTCACATTAATTATTAAGGTGTTTGTCCACTTAATTGTTAAGCAGTTTAAATGTCTTGTCCCCTGAGAATAAAGGAAGGTTGGGCATACAATTCAATTTCAGTGAGCTTGAGTTTATATTTAAGGTATTTGTAACTATTAAGCGACAATGGAGGCATTTGGGAAGATTTTTATTTTTATTTATTAGGTTTTAAGTCCACTTAACAAAACCAGCAGAGTTGAAGTTTAGTCTCTAAATGTAAGTCTAAATTATTAATAATAATTAATAATCTAACACAACCGTTTGATAGATTCCCCGTTAATAATCGGCTAATAATACAGTTCATATAGCACTTTAAAGTCATTTCACTGTACATATAATTGGATTTAAAACAATTTTACTCACCAGATTGTAGAAAAACATCCTGTATGACGCTTTAAAACTGCCGGGTAGTAAAACATTTCTGAAAATCTTTCAGAAAATCAATAAAATAGCTGGTAAAGGTCGATAAATTACGGATATTAGTCCACTCCAGAGCGGATTTTCTTCAGTGTGTGGTGGGAGATGAATGTCGGTTTATTTATTGTTGTTTGGGACAAGCTGATTGGTCTGTCCCACTGAAAGCAGCTGTAAATAAAGTGTGGTCTTTGTCCCATTAGTTACATGCTGAAATCTACCACATGTAACAATGATCCCACACTTTCAAAATAAGAGCTCTGACAAATAATACAAAGTAACTCCAGATGTTTTAGTTCAATCAAACATCTTAGGATACAAAACGCTAAATATTTAATTAATACTGGTTTTTTTTATGCATTTGTGAAAGTAACTTCTTTCCCATAATAATTTAACAGTTTCGCCTTGTGTTTATGGCGTTTTCACAAAAGAGCAGAAGCTTTGATTCATTAAAGAAAATTACGTTTTATTCAAGTGTAAAGAATTGTGATGGATAAAATGAGACACATCCGGAAACACAGTCATATAAAATAAAAGCAACAAAACAGCAGTAATAAACATATTCAACTTAAAAAAAACAAAAACACAAAATTACAGTGTTGTAAGAGCTACTCTACATTTCCTATAAATACAGCAGAGGGAGTAAAGTCCAGGCTGGCTGCAGCAGATCACAACAGTCTTCCTCTGCACTCAGTGGATCCGCAGCAGCAGAGCAGCACCTTCCCCTCCACACTGCCCACCTCATAGTTGTAGTCCCAGGTCAGCTCTGTGCCGGCCCGGATCCGCCTGCACGAGAACAGGACAAGAGTTCATCAATACGTTAAACGTAAAGCTAATATAGTGCACTGATGACTACATTCATTCTTCCCCTGAAAACAGCTAAACAGCAGTGGAGCTCCCCTCACTGTTACTGTGATCACTGTTGTCAGCTCAGCTATAATCATCTTGATTAAAAGAAGCTCACCGACAGACTGTGAAAGCCACAGAGACAAAGCTGATGACCTGTCAACCCTAAAAATAGTGCTTATTTAGACCTAGTTTTGAATTTAACTAAACTTCACAGCATTATAAACAGTGATACGTACACTTACTGATGTACATTCTGAAGAGTAATCTTGGAAATAACGTGAACAAACTACATAGTCAGTGGCTAAAAATCTTTTAACTAAACTAAATGAAACAATTAACAAACACCTATTTTTACAATAAAACAGTAGAGAATAAAACATTTCTATACAACCCAGTAGTGAGCCTGAGGATAACATAGCAGTGCTGTGTTCTTAAAGCCTGCGTTCAGACAGAAAACTCAACTGCATGAAAAATATATACACACAGCTCCCTCATTCATTTCAGCGAGGGCGCTGCGTCTGATAAATAAAACAGAAAAGGGCAATACAACGTGATTTGGCACTTGTATCGGCCAAACTTTATAAAAGCACATTCCTGGTAAATGACTTTGTAACTTAATAGGACCAATGTGTAGGATTTAGAGGCATCGAGTGGTGAGGCTGCAGATTAAAAATCTCTCCCATTCCAAGCTGATTTCTTTGGGTGCCGCTGGAACAAGTTGAGAAAAGAACATATAGCTGATATAGCAAACTTTTAAATATGAACACACCAGCAGTTTCATGTTTCTGAACACTTGACAGTCTAACATTCACTGCTCACAACTCCTGAGGGAAATATCTGTAGCTGCTAAATGCTTCAATACATTCACCAGCGAGTTGCTAACAGTGTCTGCCATGTGGTTCTGGGCAGGTAGTGTACTGTGGGTTTTTTAAGTCTTTTTTTTTAAACAGTAGTTCTTTGTGTCCACACAGCAAAATAATGAGCTGAGACTCACTATAAAGCTCCGTAAAGCTGAGGGGGAGCTGTAGATTCAGGTGATAATTGTGTGCAGGTTCATGAGTTATTCCACATTTGTTATTTAATACTTTCTTAGTATAAAAATATCAATTACAGCCACCATAAACGTCTTTTCTGGATCATATTTCCTTGTGTCACTAATACCCCCAATACCATTGCAACTCTTTGTCTGCTGTTCTGGTCTGAACACCCATTTTAACACTTCTGAGATTGTTAAAAGCTCATATCCAACAAAACACGATCTGTGACTTAAAATTTGTTTCAAAACTCACTTGCTGGCAAAGAACGCCACCCAGGGAAACCGCAAGTCGTGTGTGTCCACAAACACATTCTGGACGAAAAGGTTCGGACTACAGCTGTGCTGTAATACAGAGAGGACACAATCAAAGATAAATACATAGAAACAGAATTTATGGCATCAAATGGTTACACACTGAGATCCTGTAGATTACACACTTACATTGAGGTAACGTCCAAGGTTTCCTTCCAACTTGGCATCAATGATGTAGCAGGACTCTTCACCATCAAAGAACAGACGGGTGTTTTTGGGAGCGTTCTCCCCGCCTCCTCCAGTCTGTCCCTGCTGTCCTGTCTTTCCTCCCTGACCTCCCGGCCCTCCACCTCCTCCGGGAGGACCTGTTTTTACCATCATCCCATGGCCGGACTTCAGGGCGATGCCTCTAGTAGATTTGACTGCTACCTGCTTCTTAGTCACACCTGAGGCACAAACAGCAGCAACAGTACCAAGCAAGAAAGAAAAGAATGAAAAATGTAAACAGTCAAAACCCCATAAAGACCACGATCAATGTGATGTAAATTCAAGTCTCTCTTCTCCTAACCTGGTGTGACTTTCTCTTTCTCCTTGTTGTCGTCAGATCCAGAGCTGATGGTCTGAACATCATCACTGTCAGAGAGAGTCATCACATCCTGCTTTTTCCCCGTTTCTGACTTCACTTGACTGCAAGAAAAACAAACAAAGTGAATCTGAACGGCAATCAAACTTTAGGGGATATTACTGATCACAGAGCTGCAGAATTGTTGTTAATTGAAATATGTTTAAAATCTAAGCACATTTTAGAAAGTCCAACACACCTCTTGCTGTCTCCGGATTCCTGTGATGGAAAACAGAAAAGGAAGTCATCAGTCATTATGCAAGAAAATCATAATGCAGAATCTCCTAAAATAAGAACCACATTTTTACTTTGTTGATTCTCTAACAAAAGATAATACATCTAAGAAGAGACTTCTGATGAGTAGTAAGATATTTTTATTTCTGTGTGAGACACTGCAGTTATTTTGAAAAGGCTGAGCACACAGAGCTCAGTACAATGAAATATTATTTTTACTTTATCTCTGCTGTACTCACCTTCTTCAGCCCCTGGCTGGTAAGCCAGGAAGCCACTTTGCTTTTCCCCGTTTCCTCTGGCATGGAAGGTGGCTTCTCATCATCGGTTCCTTTGGCTGACGCACTCAATCCATCTTTACTGTCTTGACTCCCTGGAGCAGGAAGGAAAGAGGTGTGTGAAAAGACAAAACAGAAATCTTGCACTCACTAGACTCACAAAACCCCAACTAACCCTCAAAGTCTCCAAATTTGACAGATTTTCGATTAGGGATGCAAAAAACAAGTAATTTCCCCCCTGGGATTATTAAAGTATTTCTGATTCTGAATCAACCTATAAATTGTTGTTGTAACTGATGAGCCATTTCATCCACAAAATCTCAAACACACTGGAGAAGACCAACTAAAAGTGCAGAAAGTTTTATAATTTCTTATTTTTTCTCACTGAAAATTAAATGTTTATTAGTATTTTAAAAGTTCTAACCAGCAAATGTTTTTTCAGTTCTAAAGAGATTTAAATGTTTAATCATTCAGCAGAACTGTTGTCCTTAATATTCTGTTTGAAGAGATCTTTTCATCACTACTGCTCAGCTGCTGCCTTCATTTAATTTAACATCTTACACCAACAGTGGGGTCAGATGAGGCTACACATTTAAACACACATATACACAACTAGGCAGTTTCACACCAAGACCACAAAAAAGTCTAATGTGTGCACAGCATTTATTCAAAGCAATCATTCAACATTTTTGGAAATATGAAGAAGATCACCACAATGTCTGCACTGGACATATGAAGCTAGAGGCTTTGTATAGAAAAGTTGTGGTTCTACGGGGGGTTGTTTGCTGGACCCTTTTATTACCTTACAGACCAGATGAGAGTGGCTATTGATAATTTAACTCTTGAATAAGAAACTATTCTTTCATAAAAACTGAACACTAGCAATGTCTTCCTCTGAGAAACATCTCCTAAAGGTGCCACCTGCTCACCTTCCTTGTTGCCCTTAACCTGACCACGTGTGGTGTAACTCCTCCACACAGAGCTGGAGGTGTAGTAGTTCTCCTTCACAAACGTGTCGTCCGAGCTGTCACTCTCATCTTCACTCTTCGAATCCTTGTCTTCGTCGTCATTGCTGTCCCCCGATGAGCTTGGGCTTCGGGCTGTGGCAGGAAGAAAAAAAAAAAAGCATGTGAAACATCATGTAGAGAAGGAGGAAGATGTCAGCTCGGGTCAAGAGCGCAAACACTGCCACCAGGTCCTATTGGAGTCCAGCTTTAACTCTCACCTTTGGATTTGGACTCACCCTTCTTGGGCGGTCGCCCCACAGGGTTAGTTGATACTAAAGCAGATGGTTGGATTTTTATCTTCGACACATCCACGCCGCTCCCCTCGCTGTCCGAGCAGTGAGCCTCGCTCTCATAGCCCTCCTTGAAGTTCTCCACACTCTCTATATGGTCCAGATTAGCAAAATACTCGTCGCCCATCTCCAGACCTTCTTTATCGGCAAAGTCGTCTGTCAAGATTTTACCTGGTAAAGTGGAACAAAAAGGGGTAAACGGAGAAAGGAAAACAATCAAGTCATCATTGTTATTATTACTATTATGAATAAACTTGAAGATGCCTGTTTTCCATCACCTCTGTCTTTACAAAACCATTCTTATAAGTCTGTTCTGTTTCCTCACCAGCATAAATGCAGACAAAAGAGCCTTTGGCCACATCATCCAGGCAGCGGATGCCCCAGCCTTTGTTCTGAGTCTTGAAGAGCTGGAGACGCACCTGCAGACCATGCTGCACCAACCGGTTGGTGCACATCTGAGAACAGCATTTGCACCGCTTATTACACTCGTAGATCCTGAGAGAGAGAGCAGGGGAGACAACCAAATTAGCTGTAATACTTAACAGTAATTATCTTCTTATGAGGTTATGTGGGGTGAGAGGCAGTTGTGTTTCTGTAGAGTACACCACAAGTGGGAGGTGCACAATCTCTGACCCTGTGGGGAGGCACTCCTCTAATCGTTTGTGCAAATATCCAGCATTTGGGTTGATCTGTGCCCCCGGCGTACAACCTGTGGCCTGAAGGGTCAGCTGGTGGCAAGAGCATTTGGACCTGTAATAAGGACAGAAAGACGTTCTCAGAATATTAACAGTGGATGAAATATATAAAATTGGTGGGTCACGGGTGAGCAACTTCACTGACTTGTCTCGACAGCCATCAGTGCATTCACACCCAACCAGGAAGTCTGCACTGGTGTTGATGTATACTCCATCTTCTGGAATACGTTCTTTACCTCGAAGAAAGGAGAGGAAGATCAGTAACTTATTCACAGGGATGTAATTCACAATTTTATACAAATCAAGATAATAGGTTCACGATATAATTTTCTCCTGAATTTTCTTTAACTAAATGAGACTAACAACAAATTATGACTGAAACAAATCTACAAAATATATTTTCTCTTTATCTCTCCAGTAGGTTACAAACTGTGCAAAAACTATGCATGTTTCCTTCTCTTTGTTAAAGTGAAACAGAAGTTTTTTCGCCTTAATACCACGATTGATATTCATTTGTCATGTCATCGATTTGAATGTTCACATATTTGCATCGCAATATATCTTCACATTCATACTTTTTCCACAGGGATTGTTCAGATAAGGTAGGGCCAGCAACAGGCAGCTGCATGGACACTTTTTGCACATAACACGGAGCGGGAAGCTAAAGGCAAAAATAGCTCTCTGAAAACTAAAAGCAAGATAAACAACATAAATTAAATGAATAAAAACTTAAAATATCAAATAGAAATGTTTTTACATTCATGCCATACAACTAGATTCCTTGTAACCATTTAAAATGTGTCTCCTGCTGTGACGAATTTCTTTGTCAGCTGGAAGTTGTCACATGTACAAACGCCATGTTTCCATCCACCCACTAACAAATGCCATAAGACTTCACAATATGAGCCCAATACTGGCCCAGCCTGACAGATTTGGGGATGGTCGGGATGATAAAAGTCTGCCAAGTCACAGTAAAAACAATAAAGACTACTCCACCAGTTTAGCATTGCACTCCTGTCGCACTCACAACTGAGATTTTACAAAAAAGGATAAAAACGGTGCAGTAAAACTGGAGATTAAGTCTTTTTTTATTCCAAGCATTCTTTCTTCTTGTCAAAACCCGGTGCCTACATTACCCACGATGCAACTCAATCACTAACAGTGACATCTGATACTGTGATCATCTTGAAAAACATAAAATATTGTGCAGTCTGATCCCGGCACAAGCCCAAATAAATCTCTCCCGTTACCATCTCAGTGTATTCCTTACTGTAAGCTACATCAGGGGGCGGAGTGGAATCAATCTCATTGACGCAGGAGAGCGGGATGTCCTCCTTCCCACCAGTGATGTCAGGAATGTAATAGATCGGCCTCTGTGGCTGGAAAGGCCGGTCCACGAGCACATAGGGGTCTAGACAGAACATCTCTAAGAATATAAAGTCACAGCGCGTCTGGAAAAGGTAGTGCTGGATCTCTGCCATGTTACGCAGGCAAAGCCCACACGGGGCCTTGTAGATCACGTGGAAGGACATCTGAGGGGAGAAGACAAGAGTTGTACAAATTCAGTTCAACTGCAAAGCATCTTTTTATATTTCAAGGTTAGGGAGAAACTAGTTTAATGCTTCTTATATCCACTTCTTAATTCATCTGCCGTTCCTTCAAATGTACCTTGCGGTTGACTTTGCGTCGTCCCGTCATGCGTCTGAAATCGTACAGTAAAGGTGTGAGGAGGGGGTTCTTTCCTCGGTGCGTGTCTGGTTTTGCAGGTCGGACTCGATTCAGACACGCGGGCTGACATGTGTGCGTCAGGTAGAAGATGCGGTCTGTTGGAGCTCGGTATGCGGGCTGAGGTGGGATTGTGGTCAACGCGTTGTTGAAAGGAGGAGGGGCAGGAGCAATAGTGGGCAGCTGTCTCTGATACGACTGAGTGAAAGTGGGCGTAACAGTAGTTTGGGGCGTCAACATTCTCCCACTATGGTTTGACAAATATAAAACAAAGAGAAAAAGATCAGTTACATTTAAATTAAATCACTTTTAACAGCATTTTTCTTTTTTTTTCTTCAGGTGGACTCACCCAGGGAGGTTGCTGGGACTGGACGAAAGAGACTGCATGACTTTAGAGGCATGAGTGCCTCCCACCCCGGGGACAAACGGAGAAGTGCTCTTCTTTGCCATCTGATGTTTATTGCTTGAAGACAGTGAGAAGAGAATTAAAAAGTCAGTCAGCATTGAAAGTCTCCACTTCCTCTTAAATAATCTAGATTTAAAACTCCACTAATCAATATTTTCCTGAACAAAGCATCAAACTAACGTGTAATGTGAAAGCTGCTGATGCTTTTTAATTTCCATCAGGAGTTGGTGGAGCTAAAAGAGCTAAAAAAAAAAAAGGGAATATTGTGCTTAAAATCATCAGGTCACCAAGAAACAGATGACTTTAAGAACAATAGTTTGCCTTATTAATTCTATGAAGTGACAATATGTCAGTGTTGTGTTTTTAGCTTGTTGTGCTGCCCCCAAGTGGCCAAAAACAGTTACACCAAGTGTGCTTCACCTCTAACCGCAGCCAGCGTGAGTGTGGTTAGGTGAGATCAGAAGGGATATTTGTTACACCTGTAAACCACATGTCACACTTCTACTGCAGCAAGGTGAGAGGTTGAACCACTGGGGGTTCGCAAAAACAACATTTTCAGAGGGTGATAACACTTAAATGAAAAAGTCAGATGAATTTCCACTTTCTTTCAACACAGCAGGCAGCAAAAACAAAAAGTGTCTTAAAAAGTGTCTGATAACAGCTGTATACAGTGCAGCAACTCACATGAATTAAATATTTTTCTCCCAGTGTTTGTTCTGATCACAGTTTAGATTTATAAATAAGACTGGATGAAGCTCTAACAGGGTCATAAGCTGATATTAGTCATTTGTTTGCATGCTGCTGAGTAGTGATACTTCTGTTATTCTCCACCTCATTTTTAGGGTTTTACTCACACACTGCTTTAATCTGCTCACCTTGCTTTCCCCTCTCTTTTCTCCCCACACACACACTGTCTCTCCCTCTCCGCCTGTCTCGCCCCACCTCTTTCTGTTCCTCTTTGACTCATAGAGAGATAACAATATGTTTTCATAAAGTCGATCAAAAAACACAAAAAACTCGCGTTCTGGATTATTATTGTTATTATTATTATTATTAATAATAATATTTTTGATTTTCATCGGCGATTCCGTTGCCATGACAGCGGACACCGTAGCGAACACCGAAACCGTTGCGGTCGGGAATGACATCGGCACCAAGCTGAGGGCCGAACGGCTCAGACTTAACCCGGGTTAACTAACCCTGATACACTGCAGTCGAGTCGGTGTCAACTTAATCTGAGGCTGTTCCCACTTTAATTATATAATAATGATAATAATCGTTGCTCCGTGTTTGTCCCTAGAGTGATCGATAATTAACGTTATATGAGGAGTTCAGAGAAAGGTTAACGGACTAATGTCACCACAGAAGGAGCCAACAAAGATAAGTTACATTACAGCGGTCATGTTGTAGCCTCTCCATTTACCTCTTACCGACCTTTATTTGAGACATGATTAAATACGACAGCGGTTAAAATTAAAGATTAAAGTAGTAAATTAACGAGAAAAACATCTCTCGTTAAAAGTAATTGGCCCGTTAATGAATTAATGTGTACAATACATTTACTTCAATATTATATACATTTAAAACTGTACTATGAGTGAAATCAGACATGGTGTCTGTGTACTTTAAACCCTAAATTCAGATCTGTGTTAGAATAATTTATAACTCTTAACAATAATTTCAGCAGCAACCCCAGTGGAAAGCCACCTGGCAATGAGTCAGGATTAAAAATAACATATAATATATAATTATATATATATATATATATATATATATATATATATTATATACATATAATAACAATAAATAATTAAATAAATA
>NW_023339807.1:15904316-15904576 GCF_004916995.1 Morone saxatilis | reverse complement strand
AGGATTAAAAAAAACATATAATATATAAATATATATATATATATATATATATATATATATATTATATACATATAATAACAATAAATAATTAAATAAATAAATGCTAGCCTACATATCAGATCAAATAGATAGGACATGATGAAACACCTGAACACTGATGCTATGAAATGACTTTCTATTGACATAATCTTCCTCCTGTTCTCCCAGAGGCCCTCTAATGGGGACAGTCAGCCACAACAATCACCCTCTGGATTCCTCTG
>NW_023339807.1:15904074-15904265 GCF_004916995.1 Morone saxatilis | reverse complement strand
CTATGCATATTAAAAAGTATTTTTATTTTGTGAATTACCTGCGATCACAAAAAGCTTCTGTGATTTTCAGAACGATTAAATGGGAACATAAAGGCACTGTGGTCCTAGAAGCTGGCATGTATACTGCATTTCCTCAGATGACAACTGATATCTTTTATAGACAACAGCATCAGGGTACGTCAGAGCGTTGA
>NW_023339807.1:15899846-15904012 GCF_004916995.1 Morone saxatilis | reverse complement strand
ACTGTGTCTTTCAAATGTGGTGTTTTCTTTTCCTCACAGATTGTGGGCAGAGGAGAGAGAGGTGGTTTACAGGGTAACACCAGGTTAACCACTAAGATAACCTGCTCGGAGCAGTTTACACATGGAGCGTGAATTGTCATGACAACATACCTCTGGGTAAAACTCATCCACATTTTGTAGCACAAGTTACACCTGGAGTTACCTGGATAAGCCAGTTACCTAACTTCATAGTACAGCCCTGAAGCTGTAAAATAAACACAGTGTCTGCATATTCAACAGACAACGTGTCTATATCTCTAATTACACATCAGAACTTCTGTATTTGTTTTAAACACGTTGTAAAAAGCAATTTAGTAAACGTCACTTACTCAACACGCAGAGGCTGGGGGGTTTGTTGTGGCTGTGGAGGGGGGGGACGTTGTTGAAGTTGTGGGGTCTGTGAAGGCTGGCTGGGTGAGGATTGCGGTGTCTTGACAGGAGAGGCTCCAACATGTCCATCGCTGGTGTACTGAACTACTGGGCCTTTACTTCTCAACGCCCCTGGAGAGTGAAATGGACAGTAATTAGGCTTTTTGACACCAGTGCAAAAGCTTAAAACAAATCTCTTCCACAGGACCTAAATTAGGTACAAATAAAAGGTGTGAGTGTGTATGGTACCCATGTTAGGTCGCGTCCTCTGCTGGCCAGCCAGCTTCTTCTCCTGGGTGTTGGCGGTGGTCATCTTCAGGTTGAACATTGGCTCCAACCTGGTGGATCCTCTATAGATCCACTCGCTCCTTTTATCATCCTGATCAACATAAAACGACACAATAACTTTACTCTCTGTCAACTGCTGCACTATTAAACAACACATTGATTTAAATTAATGTGGATGTTGGCAATGAACAGCTGTCTAACTACAGTTTTCATTTATTTATTATTTAAGCCGACGTACCAAAAAGAGGATCTTGACCAAGCTTCCATCCACCTCCTCCACTTTGCTCTTCCACCAGGTTCCCTCCCACTCTGTCTTGATGATCTGTCCGACCTTTAGGAGCACCATAGGCCTGCTGGGATACGCGGTGATGTACTCCTCGATGAAGTCGCGGCATGATGCATCCTCTATGTCCTCCCAGGTACACTTTACTGTGAAAACAAGAATAATCTCACTCTTTTATTGGTCCCTTTTTTTTTGATAGTTTATAGAGTACTAGTAACATTTAAACAGCTTATTAGTAGAGATTCAACTGTTCCATCAATAAAGGTTTGGTTAGGTTTAGGCACAAAAAACATGTTGGTTAGGATATATTCATTAATTTTACATATACTCTATAAACTATCTGTAGGCAGACTATCTAAATCAAATGTTTTTCTTTTAGTTACTCATTCATTTTCACCACAGATTGACTCTCAGAAACCTACAAAAATTTTTTGGGCTGGACAGATTACAAGAACAGGAAGAGAAAATTGAAAAATGGGCACTTACATGGTCGGCAAACTGGGTAGAGTTCAGGTAGTGTCACATATGAAGCATAGCCATCATCGAAGAAGATCAGAAACCTGAAACAAAAGATATTTTAACTAGAGCCTGACTGATTCACTTTTAAGTGCACTTACTACATATCTTGGTAGAAATTCTTTAACATAATCTGAGGAACCAAAAATGTTCATGTTGTGTGTTCGTTAAAAAAGCTGATATATTGTCAGTATGTCTCAAATATTGATATTGGCCTTAAAAATACAGCGTTGGTAAGGGCTCGAACATTAACCAAACAAATGCAATAAGCATCCCCACCCATAGTTTCCCTCAATAGCTCTATTTATTTAGCTTTACCTCATGCGGTTCTTGTTGTTGGGCATCTCTGCTACAATCCCAGCATAGAGCCACACCAGGTTGCCGTCCTTGTACTTGGCGACTACACGAGCCCCGACATACAGGATCTCCAGGGTGGGGTTATAGTCGAAAGCCACATGATTTCCAGACAGCAGACTCTTTCCTTTATCAAACTTCACTTTATACTTGAATATGCCGTTTCCTGAACACAGACAGAGGTTGTGGTGCATTAAAGGCAGCAGATCAGGAGATACAGGAAGCATTTAATGTTGAATGAAGTGTTCTGGTCACACACCGACAGGGCTGATAGCAACGAGGGTGCCTCTGTGCCAGGTCTTGGTGCGTTTCTTTCCCAGAATGCTCATCCCGACTCTGAGCTCATCTTCTGTCATGTTTGGTTTCGGCTGGGTCATGGACTGAGATGGAACCTGCGATACAAACACTGCTGGCGCTGAACTCTGAATACCTGAAGGGTAGAGAGGCCACACACATATGTTTAGTATCAATTATATAAATACTTTGTCACAGATACGACGCATGTAACAATTCCTGGGTAAGGATGTGTGCCTACCTGACTGGGATGGAGGGTGTGTTGGAGATCGGAGCAACGGAGCACCTGGTGAAGGTTTGCTGACCATTTGGACCAGTTTCTGCACCTGCTGGGAGGTTTTCTGCAGAGCTGCCGAGGCCTCTTTCACCTGGGAAGATAAATAAAAAAGGACATTTATCATCATTTGCATTCAATGAACGGTGAAATCTTCCTCAGTGACTCACTACTGCTCACTGACACCAACAAGGATTATTAACATGCACTATTATCATATACCTGCAACTCAATCCACTGTTTTCCATTCAAATAAATTATGTAGTCCTACATATAGTATATATATTTAAACTACCACTTCAAATACAAATTCTGTTCAATGAAATGTATTTCATTTGGTGCAAAATAATGGCAAAGGTCATAGGTTCCCCAAATGTGTGTTGATAAGAGGAGATCAGGTTTCTGGTGTGTGTAATGGAAATATTTTCAGAACATTGTTCTTTCTTGTAATACTTGAACATTGAAGTGGCCCTCGTATGAGATGACAACACCAGCAGTGGCCCCAAACCTATCTGAGTTTGAGACCCCTAATCGACAGTATTTGTTAGTTATTCCATATAATGCAAACAAAGCTTTCAAACGATTAAGATTTAAAGTAGCAAAGTCCACAAAGAGTTTTAGAGAAAAAATACAGCAGCAATAATTCAACAGATTTAAACTCCCCCTCAGAGCAGCCCACAACAAACATTTAAGTGTTAATACAAGTCAATGTAATCCTTGTTGTTCTCACCACCGGGTCTTTGGCAGGAGTGACGGGCTTCTTTGGAGGAACCACTGAAACATTGTGAAGAACAGAAGAGGAGTGGATACTTAATAATTGTTTTCATGTCGCAGTAGCAATGAATGGTAACTGTTCTCATAAGAAAGCAGCGCGACTTACAACAGCCAACCGCGATGACGTCATCGTCCTCGTCGTCGTCTATCTCGATGACCTCAGAGGACAACACGCCTCCTCCGCAGCCTTCATCCTCTGAGCTGCTCTCACGGTAAACGAGACCGTTCCTATGGTAGGTTGCCTTCACCAGTTTCTCACACTCCAGTATGGACCTGAGGAGGAGACACAAACAAGTAGTGTACAACCAGAGATCCCGTCCAGCTGATCAGTATCACCACAAACACTAGGCAGGTTGTGTATCGGCCATGTTGTGACTGATCCCATTAAATACAATTTCTTCACCAGTGTATACAATTCTGTGTGTCCACTATATTTGGTCTCCGCTGGCTGCCAATTCAAGTTTCTGTTTGAGATCCATAGCAACCACTGGCCTTGTGTTACCTTCCATAAGACATATTCAGATCAGTTTTGCACAACGAGCTTTAAAGATTCTCAATGTGGGCGAGAGTCCAGCTGGGGACCATTGTTGCATTTCTCTCTCTTTCATTTCTTGTGAAAATAAAAGAAATAAAATGTCCCCAAGAACACAGCCCGCTGTCACACATTACACCCACAACCAAGGACTCTTGTTATCTGTTTAGCATAGAATATGAAAAGATCTGTTTACAAAAGGAAATTTAAACATAATGCATATGTATTGCCAAGTTAAAAAGGCCAGCAACACAGTCTGACCTACAAGCACAACCTGAACAGATCAAGTTCACCTTTAACCCGCCATGTGCACTCAAACAAGCACTCCAAGTCACCATCGGCACACGGTCCATCACTGAAGCTTCGCTGCTTGTAGAAATTGAGGGCATCCTTAATCCCAACAGACTGGACAGAGTTCCCGCTCTTTTTAAGAAATCATTTTC
>NW_023339807.1:15882561-15899759 GCF_004916995.1 Morone saxatilis | reverse complement strand
GTTCATGATGAAGTGACTCAGGTTCGTTACAGGTACAGTAGGTGTTCAATGTTTCGTAGCGCAACTAAACCGACTAGAGTTTTTCTCTAACTATGACATTAATTTGGCCAAAAACAGCTCAAATATTATTTTATCTTCCGGGAGAACAACAACAATTATTTGCAGGATATTTGGTTATTTAAATCAAGTTCCAGGTGTTTGCATGACTGGAAAACGAGTGTCTACATTTACTTACTCTTAAAGTACACTCAAAGTGTGTTGACTTAATTCACCAGGTAGGTGTTTAACAGTATTTAATAATAGTATAATAGTGTTTCCAGGTTTATCTTCACCTAACAGTCTCCTTTTGAATAAAGCCTCACGCTACCTAAATAAAAAACTGTACATTGACTAAAAACAAGTCTAAATAAATACAATAAACAGACTCTGGGAGAAGGTTAATGTCTGCTTACTGGTTGGCATCGCTGAGGAGCATCTCCGTCCTCGCCTCCTCTTCTTCTTTCTGCTCCACCCATTCCTTGAGCTCCGTCAGCTGAGCCTTCTTCTTCTGTACGATCTCACTCTTCTCCACGGCTTCTTCAATCCACTTCTTCAGCTCGTCCAGAGAAATGCCCAACTCTTCCTCCAGACTGGGGTCCCAGCCGTCCACCTCCATGCTGAGGAGAGAAAAACAACAACAGGACGTGTAAACATCATTTCCACATATCTACGTGTGAATATTCTGGGTCTCAAAAACTAATTATGTGTTCCAGCATTGCTTTTACTGCCAATATTCAGATTATGTTGTCGTCAATTAGCAACAGAATAAAAGGGAAAACATTAATGTATTTGATCACTTTATGGTATTTCCAAAATATCCTTAAAACAATTAGCCAATGAATCAATTATTTGATCAAACATTGGTGAGTGTTGCTGTAAATTAAATATGTAAGAATTGAGTGTGTTGGCCAGATAACAAAATCTGGTATTAGTTCTGACTGGAAACATGCAACACTGAAATACAAGTGCTTGTTCTGAACATGTTTTATATTTTCTATGTGATTCAACCATACTGTGACATATATCAATGGAATACAGCTGTATTAACACCATTATGAGGACCTCAACCACTGCTGACATCTCTGCAAAGACTCATGATGAATGCATACTGATATATACCAAAAATAAAGATTATTGTATCCCTGATCATGTGAGTCTGTTTCAGTGTGCAGGTAGATGTCTACAGGGATCGTGTGTGTGTGTGTGTGTGTGTGCACTGCAGACTTGTTTGTTGTGCAGGTTTAAAGCTTGCACACTGGACAGGGTGACACATGCACACATATACAAACTTCTTCCATCGCAGCCAGACTTTAATATGCTGCCTTTTGTTCAGAGTCACACAAACACACAAGAGACGCATGGGGCTGATGGTAACTGCTGTCCCCACCATAATAAACAACTGCACGCTGGTACTGATGTAGCACTTTAGATGCATTAAATAATAACAATTAGCCAGTTTAAATGTAGTCTTCCAGAAGCTTCCAGACCCTGAATGGGAGAGTAGTTTGCTACAGGTTAGCACAACAACACACAGTCACAGACACCCGCTAAATGAACGATGTCTTTGTAACTCCCTCTTTTAAACTGACCGCTAACTCAACCGACTTCTACTCCATTCACACTTTAATGAGACACACTGAGGACAAACATGGGGGAGCTGGAAGGAGACCAACTGAAGCAGGCTCGCTCCTTAGCTTAGCATTAGCATGGGGGAATGTCTCCTCCGCTGACTGACTGATGCAGGTGTGGAAAACGAACAACCCTGTGTCCTCCGGGGCTGCTCCTCAAACACACACCGGGCGGTGACTTGGTTTGTGGACAGTACTCAACGCTCACTCACCCTTCGCTGCTCTCCATCCTGTCTGCTCGTAAATATAAGGGTAGCTAGCTAATGCTAGCGGCTAGCTACAACAAGGAGTGCATGCTTTGTTTCGCGGGGCACCCGAAGTGGGCGGTGTTGTCAGGCGCCGTTGTGTTCTGTGAAAGACGAGAGCTCCGCCCACCCGGGTTATGCGGGCGTTTAAAACAGGATGCTGTGCACACTAATTATTGTTATTCCTGGTTTAGCACATATTAACTCAGTTAGGCTTTAACTACAATATTATTAGGGACTTAATTAACATCCGCTGTGGGGGTAATTAAACAATTTGCCCTTTTTAAACACACTTACTTTATTATGATGGACATAAATCATCACACTCTTCCTGGTGTTGGATTTACTACTTTGAGAGTAAACTATATCTTCCACAAGCTATTAAAACACCCTGAAGTCACACATAGAAATTAGTTAATTAACTAACAACTTTGATTTCTGATTATGGAGTTTTTGAATGATCTGAATACTAAAATATCAAGGATTAATTCATTCAAAATATTCAACTTAAAGAAACAATGGTTTTTAACAACTTTTTTAAACACTAAAAACGTAATTGTTTTTAATAGATGATAGAAAAATAAAAAACAGAAAATTCAGTCTGACTGAAAAAGAAAAATGTATTTCAGGCAGTTCTACGACTCTCATTTTACATTATTTCTTTCCAGTAGTTAATTGCTATTAATTAGTAGTAATCACTTATTTTAGTTCACACTTAGAACTACTGCCTTAAAAAAGTAAACTCTCCTGGTTCTTCTCTGGATTCTGGATGGTGCTGCCTGCCGTTAAAAGACATACAGCTGATGAATTACCAACACATGCTTAAAGTTAAAGGTTTATTTAATTTGTTCAATAACAAGCCACTTGCATGAAAGTTTATGCAAAAGTTCCAAAACATTGTGTGACAGAATTTGGGAGAAAGAGCAGAACATCTGTTTTACATTAGAGATCCTCATCACTGAGAACTTGGAAACATCTGTGCTGTGTTACTGTGGAAAAGAGGGAATTTGCCTCTTTATCGAGCAGCTTTTCACAGCGTACATTCTGGTATTATGAACAGATTACAGGTGATAAACTCAGCAGTCCGCCTCAGCCTTTCTGTTCTCCGTGGTTCAAGTATGTTGCTGTTTGTATTAGTGCATTGAAACATTAGTATTTTAAATTTTAAAATAAAAAACATAAATAAATCATGAACACATTGGATGTCGTAGCACGAGGCCCAAATGGCCAAATTTCACGTATCCTTTTTGATGTTTGACCACTTTGCATTCTGGGATGTGAATGAAAAAAGTAAATAATGTCTAGTTGTTGTCATAGTTGGTCATGTCAATTTTAAATGAATATATCAACATTTTTATGAGTTTCAAACAACTACATGCTATTCATGCATAGCTTGTTTTATATAAGTATAGACAGCACTGTGTATTTAAGTATATTCTGTGATCTCCATTGCATACTTACATGATTTGAAGTTGTTGGATGCTACAAAATGCTTATATACCGTAGATTGGTAGAAACTATATAAAAGTTTAAATATTGTTTAGACACAACTTCACCAGTCCGACTCGGTCATAAGAGAAGCCTAAAAATATTCCTTGGCTGGTGGCGGTTTATTTTTGCTTTGCTATCCCATTTGAGGATGAGCTGTCTATTACTATATGATGTGTAGGTCCGTCACTCCTCCGTTTCCTCTTCCTGGTGTGTAGTGACCGAGATAGCACTGTAAGGGTCCAGCACCATCTGGGCACAGCGGACTATAGCCCCCAACAAGAACAAGCAGAGCAGGGAGAAGAAGAAGAGGGCGAAGCCAAGGTCCACATCCACTTCAAACCCAGCAACAGGGAGGGCTGGAGGGTCCATGTTGATAAATCCAAACAAGAAAAGCCTATCTATTCCTCAGTCTTTGTTTACTTTCCTTCTTGATAGTTTACAGGAGTAGCAGTTCCACATATGTTTGAATTATTCCAAAATCCAGTATTTTTTTTATCTGAATTGAGTCGACCAGTTCCTCTGTTGATGCTAAAAGCAACCCGTCGTTTCTATCTGAGAAACCAACTTCAACAATCCGTTCTCGTACGTCATGGTGTCTTTCTTTTTACTCCCAACATTGACACCTACTGTCCTCCTCCCAAAGATAAGATGGATTGGTGGACACACAGAGCCCCATTTGGCACCTGTGTCCTCCATGAATAGTTAATAAAGGAGTTTGGTAACGATCAGGCCGTTCCTGAGATTAGAACACCCAGGCATTTCTCTGGTCACCTCAGGAGAAGAGACTTTTACAGGAGATGACACCTTAACAAGAGTCACTGGATCCCCGGTCAGTACGAGGCATGGACACATGACAGGATAACAGAAAAATGTGTTTCAAAAGCTTCATAAAGCAAATGTGTTCAGACTAAGATGCTCTGCCTATACTGAACCAATCAGTTCCCTCTACACAAATCCCCCCGCAGACATGCACAGGGTTATTTTAAGTCTAAAAGTGGAGGAAAACCAGAGTATAGAATGGGGAAGATGCAGAAAGGAAAAAGAAAAGGTTGAAGAAGAGAAAGAGGATATGACGCCTTGGTGGCAATCCACTTGAGAGGGGTTGGAAACTGATCCTGCCCAAAAAAATGCAGATTGCTTGTACTCTGATGCCACTACAGAGATCCACGCACGTTAAGAGTAAAGTGACTCTATGCTAATAAAAGATCTGAGTAGAAACACAGGGAGGAGTGTGTGTGTGTGTGTTAAAAAGATACTGCTAAAACAAGATTTACAGCACAAGATGTCACTCATGTGCAACCCAAACAGGGCAAAGCTGTAAAGCTATCTTAGACCAGTACAAGCATTAATTCCATCAGTTTTCACCCCCGGACTGAATAGAGAGGAGGGACAGATGAAGGCAGAAACTGATCCCAGGACGTACCCACAGATCTCTGCGCCTGCACAGATAAACAGAATGGGGAAGGAAAACAGATACAGGCCAATCAAACCAAAGTTGGCTTTTGTTTCTTCACCAGTTAAGAAAAGGAAGTCAATACATGCATGGATGTAATTAAAGACAGCCATGACTCTTGCATGAGCGTGATCAGTAGAGTGCAGTGCTACAATAAAAACTGATACCAAGAACAAGAGTGGAAATATACCTGACTTTTTGATTAAGGATTAAATGATAGTGTTTGTGGAGGAAAGCCCGTTATGACCTGAAGTGTGAGCAGCTCAAAACACAGTCCAACCGCTTCATGTTCGACAATATAACAATTTAATACAAAAACCAAACATTTCTTTCTCTCGCTTAACATTTCATAGACATATACAGTATATTTATATATTTGTTTCTATGAGTCACATCATTGAAAAAAAATAACCTGGATACAGAGCAAACAAAGAGGTTATCAACAATAACAAAGACAACACAGTCACCAATATACCACCCTCTGGAAGATGAAAACGGGACAATTATCAGCATCGATTTACATACAATTACAGAATTTGTCATCCTGAGTGTGCAAGTGTTGCACACAGGCAATGGAGGACCGTGATAAAAAGGGTCAAATTTAAACTAATTCTACATATTAAAAATTTTAATATTTTAGAAGCATTTTCATTCATCCCACAACATTCTTCTATAATACAAACTTACCAAAAAATGATTGTAAAACACAGGTGATAGGATCTGGTTGGCAAAGATTCAGTCCAAGTCCAATTGTTTGTTACAAACAAAGAGGACAAAACACACAGACAAAAACAAAAACAAAAATTTGGGGGGGGGGGGGCGTTGTCACTTATGTTGTTTTTAGCTCAGTTTATTCCATTTTAATCCTGAATACCCTGATTAAACCATTAATAAAATACCAATCAGAAAAGGGCAATGGAGAGGTCAAGAGATCAGCAAGAGTTTTGAAATAACAATAAAATACAGGGAATACATTTTAATTAAAATCAAACATACGTCTCTCCATTTTAAAATAACAATAATCAAGAACAACATTTATGACAGCAATAACAAATGGCTTTAAAAGTACACAATTCCTGCTTGTTAATTATTGCTGTGTGATTTCTTTTTTGTATTTCTTTTACAAAAAGGAGTACAAAAAGCCCATTCTGGTACAGCATAACGCAGGGCGACAGAAAGAAGAATGTCAAGCAAGTCAGAAACCCTACGACTGTTAAAGTTGATAATGATACCATACGTATCCATTTTACATACATACACACATGCATACTGTATATATGTATATGTAAGCAAAGAAAAATAGACTGCATACATTTCCAACTGGCACCTAGACAAACAGCATGTAGCCATTGTAACACTGTGTCTGTTGTTGAAGTACATAATTCAATTAAGAAAAAAAAAAAAAGAAAAAAAACTCACATGTAGAGGAAAAACTTAATAATTTTATAGGTGAGGCCACCAATGTACATAGAAAACCTTCCTCAGTACTGTAGAAGAGCTCCATGAAAGCAGTGCTGACATGCAGAGACATGCTGTGGATTTAAAACTGTGAGTGATGTTAACACAGACTGGTGGTTTGCGTGCAGCAGCGGAAAATTTAAAAATCACCAAAGCTGTATATCCCTGCAATTTCCTGAGAGTTTTAATCAATTATTTGAGTTATTAGTCTACATGCTAAAAGAGTAAAACGGCAAAATACACTCTTCATCAATGCCTGAGAAAAACTAGGAACATATTACAATAAAAGGCCTTTGTATGTGTGTGTTTACTTCCTGTATACGTTTACCAGAGTGTAACAGAGTGTTTTTGTGCAGTCTATTCAAGTGTGGTTGTGTGATTGTGCGTTTTTATATATATATTTATATAGAGATATATAGATATATATAGATATATATCACATATCTACAACATAGGTTGTTGAGCTTTGGGCAGTGCTAGCTAGTGAATTCTCTTACAATGGCTGGAATATTGTTAAAATAATCATCTTTTAGTCAGTAGCAATTCCTTGATTTTCCTCCCCTATATATCCACTGTCCGATATATCCCTCCATCTTTAACTGGCTTGTGGCAGTGCAATTTAAGCCATGCAAAGCAAGGGAAGAGTGCTACTCTCAGGAGCAGGAAGAGAAGAGGAGCAGAAGAGCTGAATATACAAAAGACTGAGGGCACAAACAGTCAAGAAGACAAAGGATTAGACCAGCAGAGAAGTATTGACCAGGTCACTCATTAAATGGAGGGTAGATGGGAATCTCAAAGTCATCGCTGTTGAAGTTGGCAGGCTGGTCCAGCATAGACAACACATCCTGCATCAGATTAAAGAGACAACAAGATTTATTTTAAGTGACAGAGAAAGGCAGAAAAAAAGTGCTTGAGAGAGATAAGGCTTGTATCACTCACAGGAAACATGTCTTGCTGGTTGCCCTGAGCATGAGGATGCTGCTCTGCATTACTCTGCGAGTGCTGCTGGCCTTGCCACTGGGGCCACACTGCCTCCACTGCCCTAGAGGGGAACTGTGGCCCAGACTGAGAGCCATCTGGGATAAAGCACAGAGGGGTAAGAGAATGCAGCAGTATAACAGAGAGACTCCGATCCACACATGTATGCACACAACTTACCATAACCATTGGTGGTGAGGTTGGCCCGCACATTAATCGGCGAGTAGTTTGCAGCGCTGGTTGGGGTGGGAGCGGCACCTGTAGGCATCTGGCCAAAAGAGTTGGAAGGGCCACCTCCAAATCCTCCCATGGGTGCAAACGAGGGAGACATAGTCTTTGCTGCCTGAGGAGCTGCCTGCTGGATAGAGGAAGGCTAACTCAATTTACTGACTAGTATATAGGTGGGGCCGATGTTATTGACTGATAGTAATTTGTAAATGAAGATTGATTAAGTAATATCGCCAAAGGCAAAACTAAATCAGGCAATGAATCTTGTTGTACTGGCTTACCTGGTTATTAAATTGTGGTCTAACTCCAGCTCCAGGCCACCCTCCTCCTGCTGCTGGTCCTCCGTGGAGGGGGTTTCCAGTGCTAGAGGGCGTAACTGAGTGCGGGACTCCATTCTGACGAGACATCTGAGCCAGCATCTGCCCTGCGGAGTGGCCTGGCTGTGCCATCTGAGGAGTTATCTGTGGAGTCATACCCACTGGCCTGCTGACAAACGTGAAGGGAGAGAGAAGAGAGAAAGAGAGCCATTACCTGGGCTGTCATCTACTAGGAGAACATAATTAAAAAGCAAATAAAGAATCTGTATTCAAAGTCAGCGGAACAGTGAGTATAGCTATTTGAAACATACACTAACTGCTTTCAGCATTCTGACTGGACCATAATCTTTGTCAGGCAGCATCTGCACCCACTTAAAGCACAAGTGGGAAGCTTTTGTTCTCCTCTAACCTTCATGTGGACTACAGTACGTGGCAGATTCACAACTGAGAGAACTGAGAGTTTTCCCTTCGGCTGTTGTCGTAATCCAATATCGTACAAAAAATAAATAAATGACCCTGCGAGCTCTGCTTTGATAGCCAAAACATCCAGACATGCAAACCAGCTAGTAGGTTACATAAATGTGTCACAAATGCCCCTGTTGCTATTCGTATATAATCTACAGTAGATAACAACCCCATTACCTTCGGGTCTCAACATTACTGATTGTGGTTGGAAAAAAATGACGTGTTATGCCGAGTTAACAATATAACCTAATTAAGTCAGATATCAAGATAACAGGATAATACCTATAGGCACGCTCCTTGTTTCTGTGCCATGTTGTTTGTATAAGTCTCTGACATTAAGTGTCTGGAAGAGCTCCAGGAAACTGGTTAGATCAAGTATTGCCTCCTACCTGTATGCATCATTGGGACGACCAGCAGTGAAGTTGTTGGCTTGGGGATAGATCTGCGTGGAGGGAGCGGGCGGGGAGGGCAGGACCTTGGTCTGATCTGGGCCTTGGAAAAGGGAAGGGTAGAGCTCTGGCTTCTCAAGGCTCTTGCTGTGGTCTGGCCCTGCTGCTGTCACTGGCTGCACAGGCATCTGAGGACCACCAAAAGTATAAGTCAAGGATCCCACTCCAAAACCCTTTTAGTGGTGAAGAGTCAATCACGGCCATTCATTATCTCAAACTAAAAGTCAAATAGCTTGAAATGCACAATTCCTTAACGCAGCAGTACACCTGAATTTTTACTGAGGCTGTCAAACTGCTGTCAAATATGGCACCACAATCAAATGCCTTTATAGTTTCTGCAATACAATGTCAGTTTATTGAATGACATTGACAACAGATGGAGACTGCAATCATGGTAGGACTGCCAAATTCTACACAAGAAGCAAACAAAAAATGTGGACAAAAGTATGAAAAGCTATCAATCATGACAATATTGACCTCCTGTAAGTGTATTGAGAGGGAGGTGAACCTGACAGTGTGTTCAGCTGAGGCCCTACACACACCACAGTGATAGTTAATTCAAGTCTAGAGTTTGAACAATTACACTATTAACGAAAAAATTAAAATGAATACGGCAGATGAACTGACAATGACATTGTTAATAATAAGCTGCAGCCCTTATCAAGTCAATTAAATACTTTGTGAATGTTTGTAATTTAAGATATTTGTTGTTTTACTGAAATCAAATCAAAGTAGCCATTATGCTAGTTGTGTACTGTTGGGCTAATTGTCAAGTAATTAACTAATTCTACTCTTGTAGACTTTATGTATACATTTAGTAGATTAATTACTGTGTTTAGGGTTCACACACATTTTGACAGATGGATTTACAACATTTTGTGATTTCTGTGTGTGCATGAAATTGTATTGTAATGTATGATAAATTAACCACAATCATTCACAAATACGTTTGAATACCAGCAAGAACTGACTATAATTCAATATCATCTTCAATAATAATTGCCAAAACAAGTGTATTGTGATGATATGATCATATTGTGTTATCATTTTATACACGTATACACGTCTGTTGCCTAAATTATTGTTCCAAAACAAATTGTAACTATTGTAAAACCTAAACGGCAAAATATTATTCAAGATTTAGTTTAATACACTTTAAGAGTTTTATCTGATGTTAAGCATACTAGTGGCACACGGTTCACTGCACTGTAAATCAGTTTGATTAATTTACATGATTTTCTTCCTATGGGGAAGTACAGTATGGTGAACCAACTTCTCTTGTTACTATGCAAATTCAATGTTACAACACCTCTGGTCTGACTCTTGTTTGATTTGTAATCACAATTGTTGAATTTGTGTTATATCCATAACCGTTTCCACATTTTCACAATTGCTTCCAGTGAAAAGTTCAAAGGCTAGCTGTCTGTATAGTTCTGCTTACACGCATAGCAAAGAGAGAGAAACAGATCAAATGTGACACTTTTAGTCATGAACTTGCAAAGACATCCAATTGAATTTTGTTGAGAATACTTCCAGGCTTCAAATGTATTTGGGTAACCAAGTGCTACAGAGAAAGTGTTCCACTTAATTTAAATCATGAACAGCAGGCCGCCAGGTTGCGATAATGGAAGTCTCCCAACTCGGTTCTGTTTTCCTGCTGAGCAAATAATCAACATCCTGCCACTGTTTCCACAAAAAAAAAGGCCTGATCAGTCAAGGGGACAAAAGGGACAAGGGACCCATGAGAAGCAGAGCATAATCTGTGCTTCAGTCAAACTGGACATGCACACTCATGTGTCCCCCACACGTGCATGGACTAACCTGTGAGTGGGTGATTGGTCCTGCCTCATACAGGCTGTCTCTGGTTCCACCTCCCTCTAGCTCGGCCTGCTGCTGCTGCTGTAACTGCCTGAAAAGGAAAAGCGAGAGAGAGAGAGAGAATGAGGGAGTCGGTCTAAAATAGTCTCATTACCATTTCCATGCCCTCCACTGTTCAGTGAAATCCCAAACACCTGCTGACAAAATAGCACTCAACCCGCCACCGGTCACCATGGCAACATAAAAAGAGAAACGAGGACAGAAGAGGAAGACAGTAACACGCTTCAGCAGAAAAAGGTCTGTTATACGAATGCATACCACTAACATGCTAAACCACCTGTGTTAAACGTTGATTCCTTTCAACCAACTTCACTAAAAAACTACAAGAAAACAGCTATTAGACATGCTTCTCATTAGACAACGGCACTATTTCTCAAATACTACAGGAGAACAGAGACAAATACAATGGAGAGAAGAATCACCCGGAGTGGGAAATAAAAAAAAAACAAAAACAGAAGGACTGTATTTTGCTAGAAACAGCAGTAGTCTCCCATGAAGAAGCAGCCCCTGTTCTCCCATGCAGGGGGAGGATAGTCAGGCCAGGCCTGGTCTCACCTGGTGGCCACCTGCCCAGGGCTGAGCACTACAGGAGGGCAGTTTGGGCTGTTCTGGCACAGGGAGGGGGGCAGCGAACCCCCTGGGGAGGAGATGGGAGTGAGGGGGTCCTGAGTTGAGTTTCTACTGCCCCACAATCAAGAGACGGGTGCAGAGGAGAGGTGGGAGGTAGGGAGAGAGTGATCAGTGTGTGGTTTTTTAAAAGGGGTTGTGGTAAGGTTGCAAGAGGAACTGGGGGTGGAGGCTGATAGCTAAGCATTCAGACCGAGGGATCTTTCACAACAGCCACATTTCAAGACGTCGGTGGTTTCATTATGTGCTGTGTTTTATTGTGTAATCATGTTACATAATCAGCCGTATTGGTAGATCCGTCTAGAGTGTGTGACTCACTTGACATTGACATTGGTACAGATGATATACTCAATCTCCTCTGAAAATGGGTTCTGGAAGGTGAAGGAGCTGGTTCTCATCCAGATCCATTCTCTTGATTTGGAGCGAAACCGAAACATCACTGACAGGACCTGGCCCTTCAGCTTTACTACCTGTGGACACAAGATCAGAAAATGTCTTTAAAGCTATTTCTGCCACACTGTTGTCACAGCCATACATATCAAATATTTATCACACACGTGCAATGACATATGAAATATGAAATACATATACAGAAACTGCCTTTTCAATTACTCTAACCTGATTAAAAAGTGGGACATTTAAGAAATCTGATTATTGTGAAAAGGCAACAAGAACCCGGCTACTTAAAGTGGAACTCCACCTATTTTACACATTAAGAAAGGTATTGAGTACAACTGTATATGTGGAAAACATTGTATAAAGCCTTTGTTGCTCCAGAGAGATCTTCTCTAAATCTGATAAATGTTCTCAAATGATGTCACCTGACGCAGCGTGGGCTGAGGCTGAAGACAAGTTTGGAATCAAAAAGAGTAGAGTAGCATTATGGGTAATGTAGGCACCAGGTTTTGATGATGAAGAAGAATGTGTGTGATAAAACAGACTATATCTCTTATTTTGCTGCAACAATTTTGACCTTTTCTTTTTAAACAATGTTATAAGAGTGCAATGCTAAATCAGCAGAGGACTCTTTTAAGCGCAAACACATTGTAAACACATTAATGTGCTGGTACAAACACAAGAGCTCAATCAACTGAGATATAAAGTAGTCCTAACAAACTGCAGTCCTACCTGTTGGAAGCTGTCTCTCAGTAACCCCTGATCTTCAGGGTGGGCAAGCTCAAGAATATTCTTCCCCAGTAGTTCCTGCAACACACAGCAGATTATACAACCACCATTAGCCCAGAAGACATTAACACCATCTCGTGGCACGAAGGTTGTTAGGGAATGTTGTCGGGCAAACAGTCCCTGACATCTCCACCTGTTGTGAGTCTCACCTGTGGCTGGTAGCCTACAGCGGCCATGCAGCGGTGGTCTATGAAGGTAAACATGCCCTGGCAGTTATGGCGTGAGATGAACTCTACTGGAACACTGATACTGTTGACGTCCGTGTCACCCGGGCAACAAGTCACCTAAAAGAGAAAAAAGAGCCAATGTTAGCTGCATTTATATTTTAGATGTTCAATTTCATGTGGAAAAATCACCACTACTACCATCACTTCTTACTCAAAAGTCGTGAACATTGTCAATGTTTTACAATTGACAGCTTACAGGTAAAAAAAGGATTTCCAAACACATAGTAACAGTACAAACATCAGCCACAATCCACTTCAGATAAGACTGTAGATGGTGACCATAAAACACTGCCTTGTGGTAGATATGCTTTCTCAAAAGAACACATGTCTCTTCAACCTCCAGTGAAAGCGATTTTATTCATTGATTGTTGATATAAGGCTCAAGTATTATTGCAGTTTGTTGGAGATACAAATTTCTGACATTAAGGTGGATAGGTTACATTTCCATTCTCTTACTTACATTTATTTCCTTTACAAATATATATCACTCAATATTAAACTAAACATGATTAGTTAAAAATGATTTTGTCACTGTGAGACTTGACAAATGCCCCTGTCATACCTGTAATCTCCCAATGGCAACTAGACAGTAGCGACTCCCCTGAGTGTTGTCTGCTTCATCGTCTGTTAAGGATACTCCTAAAACCAAAACATGCAAAAACTGTTAAACCTGGCCACAAAGAATAACCGATGAAAACTATTTATTGAATTTAGCATCATTTACAGGTCCCAGCCAAATTATAATGCAAATATAACAGATGGCTATATATGCCAACCTTTACAAAACTAGTTTTACCTGCAGGGGGCCAGGACTTGATGTATCCTGTACAGTGGACCACTACATACTGAGGCTCCCCTTCCTTGGCTGCACCCAAACCGTTCCTGAGGTGAAGGAAAGAGGAATGAAGAAATTCAAAGCACTCGCCTACTCCAGGTTTGCTTATCCTCTGCACAGCAATCCCAACACAATTTAAAAAATAAAAACGAAACCCTGTTTGGTTTTAGTCACCTGTTTCGATTCCTAAGGAAGTTCAGTCTGTTCATGGACATTGGTTCCACTGGACAAGAGCCACACCTGCAAATACACACAGGCCACCACATAGGCAATTTATGCATCTAGGCAGACATATCAATATAAAAAAAATGAACTGGTTCATTAACTATAGTATGAACCCCACCTCATTCTGCAGATGAACGATCGACGGGCTCCCATACTCATTCTGGCTGACGACTGCTGACCTTCCTTCTTTACTGTCCCTGTCTTTAAGTCCAACATCCTCCCTTTAAAAAGGTAAATACAAGACATATTCAACTTAGTAATGTATTGTGTAATGAGGGGATTTAGAATAATTCATTAATTGAGATTAATATTGACAAGAAATTGACTACCATCTGCATATTTAGTGTCTGTACATGCTTTGTACCTGTGTTGTTATTCTCAGCAGTAGAGAGCTGCTCCCTGAGCTTTTCTGTGTCGTCTGGGTGGAGCTGATCATAAAGGGAGGAGCCGAGCCATTCAGACTGCGACTGGTTGAGGACGGGTGTCAGGGAGTCAGAAACGTAAACAATGCGGCCAGTCTCACATGACACCACGAAGAGGAAGCCGTCAGCTGCCTCCAGTATGAGGTGCTTCAGTTCCTATAGGCAGATGGCATTAAAGACATGCTAATCAGTGAGAACAATACATCTCTCGTGGAGCATGAATATACAGTCTTTGTGTTCCTCCAAATTTAGAACCCACATCCCTCGGCCCCTTGCGTCCTTGTCGTTGCTGTCTACACTGTTGAACTGTGCAGGGTGTATACAGACATGTGTTAGCTCCGTGACAGTTACACCAATTGCAGCAAGGAAGCTTCACCAGAGGCAATGGAGGCTCGCTTACAGTCATGCATATTCTCAAAGTGTGTTTTTGAACAATTTACAAATTCACCAAGGGCCAAATTTAGATTACACCGACAACAGCAAAGATAGTCTGCGAATATAGCAACTTATCTTTATCTACCTTGTGAGAAAACTACACTTGCAAAGGTGCTGCTTTCAGTCCTCCTCCCTTCTTTTTTCACTGAGCTGAGAAAGTGTGAACTACACTGCGACTGTGAGACCTGTTTATTAAACATTTTTTCTCTACACAAGTAGCACTGCCTTACCTGAAATGTTGCCTACTCTAAATATGCTTTCAACAAAGATTTCCCCACTGTGAATTCATTCAGACGATTTAATGGGGGATATGTATTTACCAGCCCTCAATTTCTACATTTCTCTCTCTCGGTTGCTCATACCTGGTCAGTCAGAAAAGAAGGTTTGTACGACCCATCTGCATTGGTATTGCCGCTTCCTCTCAGAGACTTCATATGGGACACAGCCATTCGTAGGATGGTTAATTTGTCTGGTTTCCGTGCTAGTGCACTGCAGGTGGGCACCATATCTGACAATTCTGTGATGTAGGCTGTCATCTTGTTTCGCCTCCGCCTTTCAATCTCACTGTGATTCTCCCTGGAGCGAGTGAACAAAGGAGGGAGGCAGAGGTGGAGAGGATAGGAGGGATCGAGATGGGGAAAAGAGACGGGCAGGTGGACAACATGGAGTAGAGTTTAGAGTTAATGTCGCAATGTAAGTATGCCATTTGGGAAGAAGTGGTGGGAATGAGAGATGGGGAGAGAAATAATAGACGCACAAAACAATAACATGTAGTCAATGATTTATAAAAATGATAGTGAGAAAGCAAGAGAGTCTGGTCTTTCAAGACCAGTTGTTGTGACAAAAGAGAGCCAGTGCAGAAAGAGAAAGACCCTTCAGATGTCCTGAGAGGTGTGGAGAGAAAAAAGACAGGGGACAGTTGCTCAAGAGGAAGGGATTACCAAAGTGAAAGTCCCTGAGTTACACACAGCATACAGCATACAACACACAGTTAGTGACACATAACATAGTGGTGGGTTGAGAGAGACAACCAGCTGCTTGGGGCAAAGAAGCATAACGTTCTGACAAGCACCAAAACATACGCATTAAAGCGGCCAAATATACCATTAATTGTGTGCTGTAAAAATGACAATTTGCTGGGGTCCCAGCAAGACAGGATAGTATTTGATCAGTGCATTCAATATTGATACGGATACAAGCAGGAGAGGGAGCCTTCCACAGTGGTACAGGCCATACCTGGCTAGTTTTTCCTTATCTGCAAAACTCTGATCTTCTTCCAAAAACCTGGAAATAAAACCAACCCACTAAAACACAGGCCCAAAAATGACTACCAAAATAAAAAAAAAAAAGAGGGAAAAAAANNTAATTGCTGTATTGATAATATTGCTCCCCTACATGCCCTCCACACACATCTGTTTCTCCTAGTTCATCCTACCTCGCAAAGCGCTCTTTGTCATTGTTGGACCCTCCCAAGTCATCGTCACACCTGTAATAAAAAAAAAAAAACCCACAAAACATAACCCATATTATCTCCAACAGTCCAACTCATCTTACTGTATGACAGAAACAAACGGAGACAAATGTACCTGAACAACTTGTTGCCTTCATCATCATCATCAAAGTCTTGCCTGTAAGAAGGAGAAGAGAGCACATGAATGGCTTCACACAAATATTCTCAGGAAGGATTTTAACCACAACTGTCAAAAACAAAAGTAAACCAGTCAGCGAATACACAAATGACAATACTGACATTTCAGCACATATTGCACCACTAACACACACTTACGCAGCTCTTCTTTTGCTGGTCCCTTTTGGTACAACAGCTCCACCACTTGCTTGGGTCCCACTTGCCCCCATACCCAGATTTGGGTCTGGTAACTCTATTAATAACACAGAGGCACAGAGAGACGAAATGCAGCAGAGATGACAGGTGATTTCCTATTGTGACTGAAAAAGAAACTAAACCTACACTTAGAGGCCATATTAGCATTAACACACACACACACACACACACACACACACACACGACTGACATTGCTTTTTATATCACAACCTTATGTATTTCACATTAAATTAAGCTCCACGTCAACTCTGTTAATCCTTATTTGTAGACTGTAGAGACAACCACAACACCAAGCTATCGTCAAAGCTTCATTTAGCAAACAGATATGAACCTAATGGGCAACACTAGCTCACTAAAACAGAAACATATGCACCGAGCGAACAAACCGCAGCTTGGTAGTCAACCTAATTTAGATTTGGGTTTCTCACCTTACTCTAATTTAGCAACAGCAAGTTAAAGTCTCTAATCTAGCCGCTACGAGCAGCTATCACTTATGCAACAACCAGATAGCATTGCTTTGGCATTAGCTTCTCCACTGAGCTAACCTAGCCGATCCTGTCACGCTATCTTTAGAAATGTGTCCGCTTTAACTTTTAGCTGAATAAAACGTCCAGAAACCGACCGACAGCTGCGAACTACACTCTCTCGGTGACTTTTATCGCACTTTACCTGGGTTTGAAGAGGACATATCCGTGTGGAATAACATAAACAAACAACTTCTGCTGCGAAAAAAAAAAAAAATAATAATCCTCAACCCCCCCCCCCCCCCC
>NW_023339807.1:15881936-15882461 GCF_004916995.1 Morone saxatilis | reverse complement strand
ACCCCCCCCCCCCCTCCCCCTTGCTAGCAGCCGAGCAGGCTAACAAGTGCCTCTCCTCTCGTTTGGCCTTTATTTTGTGCCATAAACGCGCAAATCCATCACTTGTCCGGTCCCAGAGCGACCCCGAAAGATTTCCAACACACACGAGAATACGAGTTTTATCTCCTCCGGTGCTTTTTCTTCCTGTTTTCTTCCTGTTTTCTCCCGGTTTAAACCCCCCTTTCTGTGTAAGATGGCGTTTGAGGCTAGCGGGGCGCAATCTGTGTGAAGTGTTGTCTTCTTGCAGTTTCTATTGGACACCGCACGGGCCACATACTCATGACGTGAGATGTTGGGAAATCCATGTTTAGCTCCGCCCCGCTGGCTGCACAGCGCCGGGAGCTGCAGGTCTGTAAAGTTACAAAACACCCTTAGATCTAAGAGATGAGTTGTCAGTGTGTTTATGCTGAGCAGATGTGACTTTATGGTGGTTAAAAGGATTAAAAAAGAGGCATTTTATGCTTCTTTTTTTTAACTTACTTACTT
>NW_023339807.1:15852129-15881855 GCF_004916995.1 Morone saxatilis | reverse complement strand
TGAAGTTATTATTATTATTAATATCTCAGCACTAGTAGATGAAATATTGAGATCATATAACCTTACCTTATAAGGTAAAGATTTTTCTCTAATTTCACTTTCACTTGAATTTCCTCATGGGGATTACCAAAGAACAACTTAAATATGTACAATTACCAGTATCCTATATGGTAAAGATCTTTGACAATGTAACTTTAGATAAAATTTAGTAATCTCTTTGTAAATATACTCTATTTTAAGGTAAAACAGTGGTACAGTGGTAAATAATTCACTGAAACAATAAAACACATAAAAAACAAATCTGCCTAAAAGTCTTCCTTTAAAATGTTACCTGAAGTAATCAGCTATATGAGTAATATTATCAGTTAATAATAAGTTTTTATTGTGTGAATGTCCCTTCTCAAAGTCTTATATTACAGGACTATTAATACTGTGGCAATTGGTCAATGTGGAGCCACCTTTAACTGCTTTTTATAGTACTGTTATACTACAATACTTCATGGTTTATCAGCTGATCGTATCTTCTTTGTATGTAAATTATTTCCTGCTTGTAACTTCAGCTGTAAACTGTACATAACATTTACTGCTGAAGTGTAGTAGAGTGAAAGTTAAAAGGTTACAGGAAATTACATTAAAGTACCTCAAAACTGTCATTGAGTAATGATACTGGGTTTCACTTTCAGTGAAAGTATTGAAACTTTGGTAGTAGAATGGTCAGATTATTATGTTTAATTACTGTATTATTATTATTACTGAGGCATTACTGTGTGTTTAATGTTGTAGCTGGTTGAGGTGGAGCTAATTATAACTACTTTGTACACTGTATTGTAGTTTAGTCTATAACAATCATGTTTTTAAGTGAAATGCAAAGTAACCAGTAACTATTTTTATACTTTAAAGATCTTTTTCTGATAATACTTACATAATTTTATACCTTAAATACATTTTGAATGCGGGACTTTTGCCTTTGCTTAAGTAAAGGATCCAAATTCCTCTTCCACCACTGTTGAATTGCTGCTGAAGGACTGTGTTAATGCTATTTCTGCTCTGTAAAAAGTATTTTAACATTATGTCAGACGGAGTTTCAAGAGATAAATAGGATTTTAGTTATAAATAAATAAAAACAACTTCCAAGTGCTTTTTACTGTGATTCATGATCTTTGCTTTTTATTATTAATAACAATAATTAGTTATTAAACAAAAAAATACAAAATAAAAAAAAAATAACACTGTAATTAGGACACAGCTGTTTGTTGTGTGTCACCGGGGAAGAGAGGTTGCTGGTTGGTCTGGGTTAGTAAAAAAGAACATGGTGGTGGAATGAGGGTGAGTTTTAAAGGAAGGTAATTTATACAGAGGAGAGAGGGAGGAGAGTGATGGATGAGACAGTGGAGGGAGGTTGTGATGTGGAGACAGGAAAGAAAATGAGAGGACAAGGAGACAGGAGAGAGAGAGAGAGAGAGAGAGAGAGAGCTTCCCATACATTACAGATAAGGCACTTGACATACAAATAAAAACTTTAAAGCATGACAACGAAACTGCAACACTCATTTCATGAATTCTTCACAAGTCTTCAAAAAATACTTAACTAACTAAAAATCGATTACAATATCTTTTACCGCCGTAACTCCAAAAGAGCAATACCTGTAAACCCGTTTCATACACAGAATCATAGCTAAAATCATTCACTTAGATCAACACTTAAAATCTAACCCAGGTTAACAAACATAACCCAGGTTACTAGGCAGTGAATTGAAGAAATCTGGTCCACGTTTTGTAAAATCTTGAAATGGTTGATCTGTTAGTAAAACTCCTGGATTTCAACACAGCAACCCAGCTTCGTAATGACTTCACTGAGAGTCATCGGTTTTCAGTGGGTGACCTCAACGGCGTGATTCATTCAACCGGATCAAAGAGCTTCAGCCAAACCAGAGAGAGGAAAAAACATTCGGCTCCGTCAAACACTAGCAGGAAGCTGTGATTTCTATTGCAGTGATTTCTGGGTATTCCTGACTGGTCAAACAGGACATTTCATTTGGAAGCAAGAATTGTACACAAAGATCTGCTGGATTAAAAATTGAACAGAAATTAAAATGAGAAAGCAAGAATTTCTTGCTGATTGTTTACAAAACTGACACCAAATTTACTCCTTAAACCTTACAAGGCAGACTACTTTATAAATGGCACAGGCCGCATTGGAGAGCAGAGGCACGCGGTCCTACTGCAAGTTATTACAGTATATAAGAGACACTGTATGTTTGTGCAAAGACGTTGCAATAGCTGAACATTTACGTAATTGCATAGACAGAAAATTAGGGAAAGAAATGCCCTATTGTCTCACTTTCATAAAACTCACTTTCAATCTCTTTTGTTATTTTTTTTTGTAGAAAACAAAAAAGGTGCAACGAAATAAAGCAACACAAAATCAAAGCACGAAGCTTTAAAAATGGCATTTTAACAGCCATTAGCTGGCTCTAAGGCACACAGAACAAGGAAAGCTGAAGTAGAAGAAGCATCACCCCCCCTCCCCCCTGTGTCCTCTCCACACTTTGTTCCTCTCCATTTTTCTCCCGTCTCTTTGAAATTTTGGAACTGACATCATACGTTGACAATGATACATTTTTCTCTGACGACAAAGCAAAAAAAGCCCCGCCGCCTAACGTAGTGTATGTTTATCATCAGCTGGATCTCTGTGGCCCTCTAAAAGTACGAATGAACGTGTGTGAATGTGTTTTTGTGTTGTGCAAAAGTAACAGTGTCAAATTTCTTCATGATACCTGTTGTTCTTGGTTTTTTAGGGAATGACTTGCCCCCTCCCTCCCTCCCTCCCTGACCCACACCCCTTCTTCTTCCTCTTTCTTTCCATTCCTCCCTTCCTGCTCCCCTACTGAGAGATATGAGTCCATCTCACATTCTTTCGTCCTGACATTTGTTTGCTTTCACTCTGTCTTGCTGTGGTTGTTGTTGTGGACTGTGTGACCGTTCTGCACCGGCCCATTTTTCTTCATGTCCTTTTTATCCTCGTCCTCTTCCTCGTCCTCTTCTGATTCATCCGTTTCGTCTTTGTCACTCCTTTCGTCGTCCACTTTTTCCTGGGAAAAGAAAAAAACAATTTAAAAAGGAGGCCGCTTAGGAACACTATTAATCAAGGAGACCTTCTGCTCACACTGTGCTGGAGCTCTGGGGAGTGTCAGAACAATATCAAACTGTCCGGTTGCATGCATGAAAAGTGTGCGTGTGTATGTGTGTGTGCACAAAAGATCATAGCTTTTATGGAATATATTCTTATGTTGCATGTATTTATAGTTTTTATGTCATATTATATGTGTATTTATTAATATTTGGGTATTTACCTTTGTTTTGTAATCGGGCTGGATGATGACGATGTAAGTGCTTGAATGTACATGACTTTATGGATGAATGAACAGAATCTTACTCTCGAAATGACAATTCAACCGCTTTCAGCACGTAACATCAACTGACTGTTCCACTGCTTTCATTTGTCTTTAATGGGGGACACCACCTATTTTACACATCAAAGCCTGTTTACAGGCACTGGGAAGTACTACTGCGTATGTGAAAAAAGTAAAACCTTTTGTGGCTCCAGTGGGTGCTCTGTGAGGTCTGATAAACTGCCTCAGATTACATCACTTGAGTCAGCATCTGGGGTTTGGTGTTATAAAGAAGAGAGCTTATTCTGTAGCCGACTGTAACTTGGTTCTGCTGCTTTGCTTTAAAAAAACCCCCAAACATCTTGGATAATGTTGTAGCGCAATGCTAAATCGGTGAAGTACTCTTTTAAACTCTTTTTTTTTCTGTTTCTACAAAAGAACTGGCATCACTTCCCCCTAGGACGTCCACTTCAACTGATTCATCATTTATACTTCTCAGCACCCGTCAGCACTTTCACTTCAACTGATACGACTTCACTCAGCTCCTACACTTAAATAAACATTTCAACTTCATTCAGTGCTTACACTGAAACAATTCTTTAAAGACCTTCATTTTAACATTTTAACACAGTATTTCAAATGTTCCAACTGCAAATTTATGTGTTTATGTTTATATGTAAATGTTACTTACATACAACTTTACATTTACATTTCTTTTTGTATTTTCTGGTAATTTATGTATTTACTTTTAATCAGTACTTGATGATAAAAATATGAGTGCTTGAATTCCCATGGTTTAATTGACTTTGCTTTAGATTTCTTTGTTTGCTTACATTGTTGGTGAGGAAACGGACTGCTATGCGTATGATGAGGATGGCCCAGAAGATATGTAGACACTGCAGCACCATCAAAAGTCCATTGAAAAAGTAGTAGCCGAAGAAGGGTTCATAGATGGTCACCGGGTAAATCCAAGTACAGTAAATAATCCTGCAACAGAGATAGTGAGGATTAAGGACACGTTAACTTAAATAATATCCAGTTGTATATGACAATAAAACGATTATTTAAAACGTGTGTGTGTGTGTGTGTGTGTGTGTGTGTGTACCGGAAAGGAAAGATAACCAGGCGAGTGATAATGAAGATTGCAGCAAACACAATAAAGATGTAGTTGCAAGCATTTCGCCACCCAGCATAGTTAAACATCTTTGCAGACTGTCAGAGGGAGAGAGAGAGAGAGAGATAAAGGAAATTTGTTTAATAGGAAAGTTCATGACAAATGGAAAATGTATTTGAATAATGAAAATGGCAGTTGGTTTGCCTCTATCCCACTAAAGATAACCAAAGTTATGTGTAGTCTCCTCCACAAGGTGGCAGTGCATCATCAGTGTATAGCCATCATAATTTCTCTTTCATTTTCATAGCACTCACTGAGTCAGTTGTGAACAAAACTGCAGCAAGTAAACAGCATTTGTCTTTTTGGTACTGACATCAACATAAAACATATTAATACTGGCCCTATTTATATTTAAACTTTTACTGTATTTCACTTTAACATGGATATACTATGAATCTAAAGTTCTGCGATGATCCTGTGGAGAAATTTACCTCAAGGAAGTAATCAGAGGAGTCGTGCACCAGCATGATGAGAGTTCCAGCACGGATGTAGTTAACACACCAGGAGAAACTGATGAGGAGGATAGTCGCTACATGGTGAACAATCTGCTCCTTAAAGTCCTAAAGAGAAAGACACACGGCAAAAGAAAGTTATGCTGAAGTAGTTATAAAGAAATATGTTGAGAATATATTAATATATATGTGTGTGTGTGTTGCATGTTTTAAGTGGGTCTGTATTTGTACTGGTAAATCCTGTTTAAGAGGCAACTTTGTAATAATATTGTGTTGGAGGAACACACTGTGCCTTTTTGGCAAGATTTTCCCCGCTGTGCTCAGCTGACCCAGGTTGAGCAAAGTCCAAACACAAACACACACACACACATTCAACCACACGTGTAACAACAGTCTAATGTCAAACTGATCAGATAGTGAAAATAGACTTTATCTTCTTTCTGTGTACAGCTGATCATGATGTTCCAACCATATAACAATTAAAAACAAACTACCATATGTATACATCATATTATTTTTCTATTTACAGTAATCTTTCTGTCTTTTCCCTCTGTCCCATACAAGCCTTTTGTTTTATACTTACTTTGCGTTTGACATCAGAAGCAACACTGAAGAGCAGAGAGCAGTAGAAACCCAGCTCAATCATGTAGTACCAATACTGAGAAGGCAAGAGAGTCTGAAGGAGAGGAAAGAGATCTTGAATTTTAAAATCTATACACAAATGTGTGCTCAAATCTATTGTATACTGGGAACTAGGGCTGAAACTAACAGTTTATATTATTATTATTGATTACTCTTTCAATTATTCTCCTGATCAATGCTTCATTGTTCTGTAAAACACATTTGAGAAGCTAGGATCAGTTCATTTTCTACAGTTTTGCTTAAGAAATTACTTAGATGATGAACAGATGATGCTCTATTGAACTTTTTTTAAGACCTTTTAGATTAAATTTGATACCCTTTTCACTACCATACAAGTGTACGTGAATTTTTAGCGACAATAATATATATCACATTTTGTCAGTATTCCCTGACTGTATGTAACACTAATTCCTAGTAATATAATAAATCAATTAGTATGACCGTAACCCAGATAAGTGGCAGAAAAGTAATGGTAGGATCAAAACATTTGATATTTGTTGAAATCGGCACTGGTCTATCATGAGTTGACGAGCTTTCTAGCTACTGTGGCTAGCAGTAGTGACAGTGTTTCGGATGGTGCCAGCTGAAACCCCACAAAAACAGGACTGAACAGCCTCCTGCAGCACAATCCACAGTCTCCCTTGGAGTTTATAGACATGTAACAGGCCTTTCTGTGAACTGAATTCTATGCTTTTTAAGACTTGTGCATTCAGTGTACATAGCCATCCCAGAGACGTACCAGCACAGGAAAGCCTTCCCACATCTCCTTCAGGTCATATAGCCAAGGTTTCTGGAAGGAGAGATGCGATGTAAGTGAGACAGCAGAGTTCGACAAGTGTATTTATATCAACTGACTCAGCATGGCAATGAGTCAACGCTGCCCCCTCTGACAGTGCGAGAGGTGAAGGTTATCACAGCAAAAAAGAGCAGACTACCATGGAAACCATCAGGTTGTGATGGCAGGGCAGGTGGCGAATGAGGATGTGAACATAAAGGGGCGGGGGGAGGAAGGATCGAGGTTAACATGGCGGTACTCACATCGATGAGGGCGGCCAGGCCAGCAATGAAAGCAAGAAGGTAAAAGGTAAATCTCCAACTGCAAGAGAACACACACATACAAACACACTTTCTACTCAGTCAATGGGGAAAAGACAGTAGACACATTTTCTACCAGCAGACACATAAACGCATCACACATGCACACATTCACGTACACAGTCGCAAACAAGTTGGTAAATAAATGGCAGGCTGAATGAGAAGCCTGGAAAAATCTGAAGTACGCTGAGAACGTCAAATCAGGACACACACACAGACAGACAGACACACAGACAGCGAAACACATGCTGTCAGACAATGAGAGCTGTCAGACAGTATCCTCCCTGTTAATATCCTGTAACAGAGACAGTGAGGGGGTCACTCCTATGTGTACAGAGGGGATTTCACACAGAAAGCACAGAAGCAGCAGAGACAGACGGATAGAGAAACATAAGAACAGAAAGGTGAACACACACACAGAGAGAAAGAAGAGACAGTGTGAGAGATACACAAGTGGGGAAAATAAGGGAGAGAGAGACAGAAAGGCTGTTGTGTACACACAAACAATAGATTGATTCAGAAGAGAAATGTCGTAACACGCACAGCGAAAGAGACACCATAACCGGGGAGTGATAAACATGCAGTCACATGCACATCCGCACACACCGTCACAAGCATCAGACGCAGAACATCAATCCACTAAAGACTGGTTTATGTATAATTAACAGATTAAAGGGTCACTTCACCAAAATTACCAAAAGCTAAACAACTATTATTTCTGCCATCACACAAAAGGAAGTAAGTTGATTTGTTGAGCTCATATAATTTAAAAATTAAGTGCACAAAATGAATCTGCAGCAGTGTCGCCATTAATCTGGATAACACCGAATAATGGTGACAAAAACAATCTCCATTGCCCAGTCGTCATGGAAATGTGGATGTGGGAAGTGTTTCTGAGCACTTTAAGAACTTATGGGCCACGACAAGTCTGTCCTAAAACAATACCTCGGTGCCCATATACACACTGAAAAAGGTTTTGCTTTTCTTTCCTTAACGTGCGTGGAAAGTAGAGCCACATCTGCTTGGAAGTGAGGGGGGACAAAATCCACCATCCTCTCGTTTGGGGGAAAATGTTAAGACAAAAAAAGTTATTTTTAAAAGCCTTTTTAGTACAGAATTCCCACTTGGTGTTACTATCCTTCACCACGGCTCAGTACGGAAACTATCCGGAGAAACACAAAGTGGATTTCGCCCCCCAGGCCGTCCAGTATGACTATGAACAGGAGAAATGATGACAACAAGCACATGGGCACCTGACTATTGCACTAAAATGTTAAAGTGCTCATTAAAAATGGAAATCTGAATTATTCCCAAGCAACTGAGCAATCCCGTCCGCTCAAGAACATCCAGCTCCAGAACAGCTGCAGAGTGGACCTTCTGGTGAGATTGTTTTTGTCAACGGCTGTTTCCAAACCCAAATGAACGATTTCTACATTTTAAAGCAGTTCCAATGAAAAACTGATCACAACGAGGTGTGTTGTCCTGTAATTTGCGTGAACTGACCCTTAAAGTCACATGAAAAGCTTTTATGGATCAGTCGAACAATGACCATGACAATGAAGCGAATCACTACGGAGAAGTTATACATTGAACATATGGGGTGGGATAATGTGTTTGTCTTTTATGCATCTCACTGAATATTTCCCTGTGTATAAATACAAGCGATGCTAACAGTATTATGCTAACTGCAGTCATACAGCGTGGATCCTGCCAGCTAACACGAGCTGGTTTCAGCAGCCTTCTATTATCAGACGATCATGCTGTTGGTTTAGCTTCCGCTTAATGCTCACACAAGAAAATAACAGTGGTGACAGAGCCCCTGTTGCTGAGGCCCAGTGCTAATGAGTATGCGGATGGCTGGATTTGTGTGTGTGAGAAGAGCAGGGGCTACAGGCATGGTAGCAGCAGAGAGGCATTGTAATGAGTGCATGTTAAAAATAGAGGGCTACTTTTGCCCTCAGAAATGTGCTCATATAGCCGGAGGAACGCAAGCGAGGGCAGCTGTTTGAACCTGCTCCATAGTTTTATAGTGGGCGCATATATGTTAAAAAGAGAGAGAGTGTGTGTGTGTGTGTGTGTGTGTTTGTTTACCTGGCTTCTCGAAACTTTTTGAGCAAACTCGGCCTGTCCTGGTTCCTTCGCCTCCTGAACCATCGCTGCACTTGTCTTTCTGAATATCCGGTCTGCTTGCAGAGACTTGCTATTGAAGTCTGTGAACAGCACAAAGAGGTCAGATTTTAGCACCTGACAACACACATAGCACGGTACTCTTTTTGCGTGTGTATGCAAACATCTACCTGTGTGGGGTTTTTGGTAATGTTACAGTAGTAGGACTCCAGTGTGGGGTTGTGAGGGGCCTTGAGCCGCGCTGTCTCTTTCACCCCGAGCAGAGAGGCCAAGGGTGTAGCCACTGTCCTGCATCCCGGAAGGGTTGTAAAAAAGAGATTAAATGTAGAAAAGAAAAGTGAGAAATTGAAGAGGCATTAGATGCAGTAGAGTGCACAATCATGGAAACTCTTTTACATTTACATTTACAAACCCAAATGTGAGTTAAATGAAGCTAACAGACAAAAAGAGTGACTTTAACTATTAGAGTTCAGGATGATGTGAGTCAGGCTGACAAGAGGATAGTGTTTAAAACTAAAATAATACCAATGAAGCCTCAGAAAAATGGCCCAAATGTCATGTTTATATATGTAAATGTCATAATACTGTTATTTGCACTTTGTTTGCCTTATCATATTTCTCTAATCTCCAGTTACACCACATTATCATTTACCACTCCAGGACTGGATGGGCCGTAGGAGTAAAAAAAAAAACAATAATGAGGAAGCGAGCTCCTTGGCATTAGCAATAAAACACAGGTGGACTGTGTCACGATTTTCTGATTTTCAAAAGATTAACTACTTGGAAAAAGGAACAGTGTACTTCTGTGAGAAACGATATGAGTCAGTTGAAAGATTATCAAGTGGGTCACAGCATCGGGAATATCAAATAACAAAAAGAGAGATAAAAACTGCATTCTGGAGTAAAATAATGTAATTAGAGGTCAGAGGATGAGAGAGGAGGATGGGCGGACTAAAGAAGAAAGAAAGGGAAGAGAAGGCAGCAGTCAAAGGGAAAAAGACAAGAGTTAGACTGGACAGAAGGACGGAGATAAATGTGTATGTGTAATATAGAGGGAGGCAAATGTTTGAATTAATAACCAAAGACATAGATGAGGGGCACAGATATCGAGTGAGACAGAGTGAAAAATGGACTGACCTTTCAAAGATCTGACGGACAATGAGGAATAAAAGGGCGATGGGCAGTGCCACCCACAAGTCACTGGCTTTGGCGTACAATCGTCCATCGCGATCCTCCAGGTCGGCCCAGCCCAGGCCCTCCGGAAACCACAGCCGCTCCTGCCAGAACCACTCACTCAGGCCCAACATCATCCTGCAACACGGGAAACACAAGGAGTCAGCACCAGCTCTATCAGACTGTAAAGCTACAGTCTCTAGATACACATGTAGAACCCACACCCTAAAGAAAAACAGAAAAAACGGTGACATGGTTCCACCTAAATTCTCCATCTATAGGGGCTTTGAAAGGCAGCAGCTATACGGGCCTGGCTATGTTTATACACGGGGATGGCATCTGTGATTAGGAATGTTTGGTGCCATGTAATTAAGAGAATTAGATGTACAAATGTTTCCCTCGCACTGGGAGCCTGGCTGTAGGTTTTTCCTAATGCATAAAACAGAACACGAGCAGCAGCATGCAGTGAGCTCAGGAGGCCCACGTGAGGGAGGACAAATCAGACCAACAACTGAGCGTCGTGCCTTCGACACCAGCACTTTCCTGAACAGTCGACAGCAGCTGCGAGAGTTGTTTTTTTATTCAGAGAGTACAGAGATGAGTATTTTCTGCTGCGAAGTTCAGGGAGTGGCAGAGAAAGACAGTAAAGGGTTTGGCGCTGAAGGAGAACTAGCGTCTGAGGGATGTGAGTCATGATTCATCCATACGTGCGGAGCAGTGGGGGCGCCCCCACGCTCTCCCGTCTCTGGAGTCCCCCCTCTACAGTAACTCCCCTCCCACCCACTGCAGCTGTAAATGCCGAAGCCCTCTAACCGCTTCACTTCCACTCCCATCCCCACCCTGCTGCTCCCTGCCAGTAATCAAGAAGGATTCCCTCTTTGCCCCACAGATCTCTTTGAAATATGCAGCTGAAATTAGACTTGGATGTGGCAATGTGGTAAAACAGCTCTGACAAGGACTTTTGTAACTATCTAGTAGGAACTATCAGAGGAAAGGGCAAATATTCACATTTAATAAGCTAGAACCAGAGTATCTTTGGCATTTCAGCTTAAGAAGTGACGTTGACTCATCACTTAATCATTTCAGCTTTACAAAAGTTGCAAAGAACTTCAGCTTCAGAAATCTGACCGTCTGATACTCCATGGAAGCTTTCGGTCTTTAGCACTTTAACAAACACATTTTGGGCGCCACTAAATAAGTCTGATACCAGGCCTTAGTCTGTGTCTTACTTACTGACTAGTTCTTTAAATACAACTGATTCAGATCATCTCCTGAGGCGTGACCCCGACCAACCTTCATGAAGTAAATCCTGAAGCTAGAACGTATTGCTTATTGGTTGTAGCCTCTGTCACTGTACCAAGACGGTGTCATGGTACAGTGTATCTGTTTTCCACATCATGTCATGTTAGTCATGGCCCCCGTTTCCTGTTGCAACAGCACGGCTCGCCAAACACTGGGCTTTCCCTTCTCTCTCTCTCTCTCTCTCTCTCTCTCCCCCTTCAGCACAGGTGGTGGTGGATGGGAAGGGTGACATATTTTTTCCCACTCATTTTGCCAACTCTTACACTACATCTCACTTCTCCTGGCGTGTCATGCCAGATCTTGTGAACTCTGCTGGGCAGCATGTTTGTGTTCCTTTCGGGCTCCATAAAAAGCAGTGCAATCTCACCTAAAAACAGATAACTACATGAACCTCTGAGCACTAATGAAGACGGTTCAAAGGGCAGAAGTGCTGAGGAAAGGTAGATTGCGTTGACCTCCATGTGATAAATGAGTTCTTCTAATAACAACCAACTATAAACTGTTAATGAGTGTATCAGCTGTAATTAGGCTCAACAAACACACACGCACAGACCTCCAAAACCAAACAATCAAGGATTAAATATTTGCAAATTTGCAAAAGGACCAGTTCTTTATATCTTGCCTCACTGCTATGTGGAGGAAAATTAGGATTTGAAGGGATATTTTTAGGCTTACAAGTTGAGATCATCCAGTGAATTCAGCATGTTAAAACTCTTTTTCTCCACACAGCTTTCCTAACACCACATTCCTATTGGCCCACGGGATCATATGACCAGACTCTGACCATTTCAAAGGTCCAATAAAAATAAAGGATGCCTCTAGCAGGGGAGGGAGAAAGGAAGTTCTCTAACTGTCTCCTCTCCCTCCCTCACTGTGAATATACATTACAGGGATGTGGTGATTGTAAACAGCGATCCAGCTCCAGATGTTACTGTTTTCAGCTCTACCTGAAGTTTCCCACAAAAAAAAAAAAAGGATGAAATGAAGGGAACGCGCCTCAGAGGCAAGCCTCAACAGAGCACACTGCAACCTGGTACAGGAGTCCAGAAATATTTGGAGAATGTAAACATACAGCCACCATATCGCTGCAGATGCCCCATTCACTCTCCATGCATGAATAACCTCTTATGGAGTCTTACAGTCACCCAACACTTTGTTTGTCTGAATGACAGGAGGCTGAGTCGACAGGAAGAACATAAGTCACGAGACAGTACGAATGTGCTCTGAGTGTGAGTCACTAATAACATACCATCTACGTGTGTAACTACCTCTTTTACTCACAGCCATCCACACTTAAGTTGATCACTGACAGCTGACTCATTCAAACCACGACTTTTTCTTTTTAAGCAGACACCGGGAGCTCAGATAGGGTCCACCATAAACTACGAGATATGAGAGGTCAAAGCTGAGATTTTTTGGCACCTCGGGTTTAATAAGTCGGAGGCAGAACATCGACTGCTTGCTGATGTTACAACAGGTCACAAGCTGAGTCAGCAGCCCTAAATGATTTCATTTTACTGTCGCTCACATCAGCTTTCATACACAGTATTGTATGGACTGACTGTTGTCACTTTGAAGCTACAGGATAAACAGATGCACACATGCAGACAGACAGCCAATGGAAGGATTACTGCTGTACAACTTCTGCAGGGTACTGTGTTAAATACTTTCTGTGTACTGACTGAAATATGTCTCTAGCCCCAAGTAAAGAGCTGCCAGGTACTGACTTGTTCTACATATTTCCTGAATTGAATGATTGCCTTGCTAACTTTGCATCATATTTAGGCAAAGTTCTTGTTATATATGTTTATATTTATATATATATATATGTTTTATTTTGCTATCAGTGCCAAAGCTCAGGTATCATATTAGCAGATTTGAAATGATACCCGGCTCAAAGTTTAACACTTTGGTCTATTGGATATTGGGCGATTAGTGGCACTGTAGTAATTATCTCTCATTCATGCTGTCCGTTGCTGATATGATGGATGATTTCTCGAACAACAGCTACAATAAAATAGGTTGTAAACCTGCAATGCTATTTAGACATTTCACTAATAAACCTGTTTGTAAATGTTCAAATATCGTAGTAGTCATCCTCCTCCTACCATTAAAAAGATGTTATGAGTCACCTTTAAATCATTTAATTAGTATGTTATTTAGTGTAGTATTAATATTAGTCAAGGAATCAATTGACAAATATAATACTATTTATGATAGTAACTGAATATATTTGGGTTGGGATTGTCAGATACAGTTAAATAGGTCACTCTGGCCTGTGGGAGATTTTATAATTGTCATTTTTCACCATCTTCTTGACTGAACTATTAACTGAGAAAACACTTGGCTGGCTAATTGACAACAACAAGAATCATTTATTACAGCCTTAGTTTGAATGCTGTTTTTGCTGTAATTTCGATGCTGATGAGAGTAAAATGTTTGATGGAAACAGTGAATAAACATAATGAACTGTGCAAGGTTCTGGCACCAGTCCCACCAAGTTGTGGCAATGCCAAAAACATATCTACCAGTGACCTAAATCTAATTTTGTCCCCCTTGTATGTGACGTGGATCAGACTTTTTTTCATGTGTGTAAACAGCACAAACCACATGGAGTCTGATCTGAGCAACTTTCATATCTGGTCAAAATCAGATACGTAATGCGACCACAGTGTGAACAGTGAATCTGAATTAGTGTGACTTTTACATCACTCTCGGTCTACATTCATAATGTGGGTCACTTCAGAACTGTGACCACACTGGAATCTGATACAGGGCCACATTTAACAAATAATATCAACAGCCAAACAAACAAAAAATCCATAATTGGCACTAAAGCTTGTAGTGTGACTACAGTAGATGTAAGTATGTGATGAACTATGTCAACCTGAATGTACTTTCATCTCCTGTGGTCCACCATGCAGCCACAGTTTGCAGATCACAGTGAGAATCATGAATGTGCGTATTGTGGGACAGCAGTTCAGGAGGCTGACATGCTTTCTGTGCATGGTTCATTAACTCAGGGCATGCCTTCTGAGGGTGAGTCATACACATCCGTCACATTTCAGACTTTCCTCTGGATCTCAGCTAGACTGAAAAACAGTTCATTGGAATCCTATTTAAGTACAAGACGCAGAGATTTTAGAAAACGGTGTACTGCTAAGTGGGAGAAAACGTAAATTCATCCCAAGGGCGCAGACAGTCAGTCTGCAGTGATCTGCTTCATCACTGTTATCCACTTTTGTGTTTTAAAAGAAAGTCAACTTCAATACCTTTGACACTGATCTGTGACCCTGATGAATTATTGATGAGGTGATCCAATCAGTCAGCGGGCTGATTTGAATAGGCCCTGTTGAGGAGGTGTGAGGGTAATATTGTCATGCTGATTTTTCTCGTGACTGGATGCAGGCCTGTTCTGCCCTTTTGAGTAAGTACAGTTACCTAGCCCAGAGCAATTAGATCGCCTCCTGGATATATGTGAGGCTATTCTTTCTGTTGAGTGGAAGCCCTGAATGGTAATGATCATCAAACATTAGCAACACTGAGGTACTGCTGCGCAAAGATAGTCCCAGTAACTGCTTGACGTTGTTGAGCCGAAGAAGCAGAAGGTGTAATCATTGACAGATGATAGTTGAAGTTATTTTCTGTCCAGATTGGGTAGAGATAAACCAAAACCTAAAGCTCGTAAGTCAGGGTTTTGTGGGACTTTGTGGGACCTGGATGCAAAACTTGCACCAATAAAAGGGTTTCTCTTCTTAATGAAACATTTAGTTAGTCCTACTAATAGTCAGTCACAGATAGTAAGTACCTTGTAGTCTGGAAAAGTCCAAAATGGTCCTCACAGTTTCCCAGAGACCATGGTAATGTTTCCAAATCGCTTGCTTTCTGCTCAACCCCAAGATATAGCAGTTACAGTTAACATGATAACAGAAGACATGCAGCAAATCCTCACATTTGAGAAGTTGGAATAATCAAATTATTGGCATTTTTGCCTAATACTTACACAACTAATCTATTAATCAACTCAATTTCAAATCGTTTCAGCACTATTGTGAAGCTTTCACAGGTCTTTGCCCAATGAATAACAAAACCTTTGACCTGGATACAATGTTTACCTAAATATGGACACGTATTTGCCTATTGTCATGTCATAGATTTACATACCTTTGACTATGAATGAGTGCACATGGCATATACACAAATCTCAACTGGTCACAAAATAAACACTATTCCAATAATACACTTCAGGCTGATTAATGAGTTTACAGCTAACTTACCACTTTATCTCAATTGATCACATTCTTATTCCCTTTACATTAAACCCTTTAAATTCCGGTGCTTTCCTGTAACTGTGGTGTTCTTGCTCAGATTTAATGTAGCTACACTGGAAGTAAACAGGGGGCTAGCTAAGTGAAAACCACAATGGAGCCCTCAGCAGCAGCAGCAGGGGTCCCAAACACAAACGAATCCCTTTAATTAAAAACAGGTACAATTTAAAAGGCTGTCTGTCTGTCTGTGTATCGGTGGCCTGCAGCTCTGTGGTTGGTGATAATGTGGCGTAATCTGCTGCTAGCAAACTTTGGGAACCCGACCCACCGTGGGCCACACGGCAGCAGCCGTCGTGTCTTCATGTTAGACAACAAAAAGCGTAACGGTCACAACTCTACGCCGCCATTAACGTTAAATAACGGTTTTTTTGTTGTTTGTTTGTTTGTTTGTTTGTTTTACGACCGTTAACCTGCCGTTTGAAGACAGCAGTTATGTTTAATTAACCGACCCGAACATGAATGCGTAATGACGTCTGAGCGGAGCGTGCGCCCGCCGTTAACCCACTCACGCGCACATAGATGAATAACGTCTACTCGCCGAGGTGGAAGTGAAGCGTTTTACTTACTTTGGTGTTTTTCCCCCGTAGTGAAGCTGAAAATGCGGCTTGTGGACAGAAAAAATAATAAAAAGATGTTGTCTTTTTTCTCACAAAGTCGTCCTGGTCCCACCGAGCCGCTCGCTTGCTAGCTAAAAAAAACCTAACGGTCCTGTTGAGTGTGCCCAGCCCCGCTGTGGTTGTGCTCAGAAGGGCGCAGTTAGTGTCCAAGTTTAGTATCCGGACTGATTTTTACATCTTTCCGTAGGGTACAAAGTTTGTTTTTCCTCCTCATAAAAGCACTGATGTGGGGTAAAAACAACAACAACAACAACAACAACAAAAAGTGCCTACAGATGGGAGAATATGAGAGGTGCTGCAATGCGACCCGCAGTTTTTTCTCACAGCAACAACAACAAAAAAAATGAAATAAAAAAATGTTCGGGCTGTTTTCTCTCTCTCGTCGTGGCCCTAACTAGTTCTTGTTGTCTCTCTGCCCCCCTCTTTAAACTTGTGTGTCCCGGCAGTCGGCGGGGTCTGTCTGGGTGTCTGGCCGGGGAAGAGGCGGAGGTCGGTCCCGGCACGAGTGCGGAGTGTGAGAGGAGCAGACGGAGGGAGGAGGAGTGAGGGGATAACGGAGAGGGAGGGACGTAGATGACGTCCGAGCACATTTGGCTGACACAGACTCTCTCTCACACACACACACACACATCCGCATTTTGTTTCCGCCCGGAGGAAAGTTGAACTCCCCCCTCTTCTTTCTGTCTTTGTGCAGATGGGGAACCGGGTTAATGGGTGTCAGACCCCCGTAGTCTGCTACATCTTATTTATAAACACACAGCGCTCCGTTTTCTGTTATTTTATGCTTTCATTGAGGGTAAAACTCCTCTTTCTCGGCTGTGTGTGTGTGTGCACTAGCTTTACTGCGGCTGACCTTCGACCCCCTTGTTGTTCGTAAACGCAGCATATTTTGCAGCTGCACTCATTTATTGTGAATTTTTTCAGCTGCATGTAGAATTCTTTTTTTTTTATTGATTGTGATAAATCATCTCATAATCATATTTTTTTAAATGATCTGCATTTAATGTCTGTTTATTTAGGTATTTAACTGACCTTCAGAGCCATCTATCAGCTACATTTGTGATGAAACGTTACCTCAAATGACCTCCTACAGTTTTGGTAAATTACACATTCGGTGTCATCATACTCGTTACTAAATCTAAAAAGCAAAAACATGTGACCTCTGACCTGTTTAAAGATACTAAGCAGTTTCCAAATGTTTGCCTTTGCAGGTCAGTGTATTTTTTTGTGATATTTGTATTGCTGATGCTCTTCTTTTCAGCCGGGGGAATAGATGAAGGTTATCTTCCTCTCCTTGTGACCCATGAACTATAAAACAAGCATGTAAAGGGTTACAGGGTGACATGATGTACATATTGACTTAAGGTCTTACTAACCTCCAGCCTGTAAAAGAGCTCGGCACAGACAGTAACGGTTTGCACACGTGAGACGGGACAAGGTCATCTGAATGGTAACAACTGGATCTGGCTTTAATTGACATTTATCTTAAGAATAACAGATGCATTAAATTTCATTTCTTTCTTGAATATGACATTATAAAATAAAGCAGACACTACCCAGAGAGAAGCTTTGTGATCTTATATCACTATATCATTCCCATCAACCCACCAGTGGGGTCATGGGAGATTTTGAGTGGCTCTTGAAGGCAAAGGTTCAAGATTTGTTTAAAAAAATGAACCCACTGTTGTCAATCATGAACCATTTGTCATTAACCACTAACTGCTTCATAAATTATCTTTATAAAGTTGTAAAAGTAAAGAAATATTGTGGAATTAAACTTTAAAATGGGTGTCGCATACTCCTATTATAATATACCGGTAGTGACGATAACTGTGATATTTAAAGAATGAAATACTGATATCATGGTAATAATACACATATGATGATATAATGTTCTGTTCTTGCTTTGTGGTTCATAATCAGTGTAATTGTTCTTTTTGGACTCTTTTGTTGGTTACAGACAATCTCCCCACATTCATATTTTCAGTGTAATTGGTTAAAAAAAGAGACTATGATTATTACGAACTCTTTGGGTCACGATAATTGTGTAGTGAAACAGCCCTACTTTAATATTAATATTTACCCTCAATGAAAATGCTTCACAATGAATCACATCTAATCGTCAAAGCTTTTGTCTGTTGCTGACCTCAATCAATACCGGTACACACTTCAGATTGATCCCTCCTTATTGAAATATGTGTATGGAAGTGAGTTGTGTTTGAATCCTGTCAAATACAGTTTTATTAGAAAATCACACTCAGCGATAATTCATTTTGGCCTGAGCACTTGCACACATCAAATTAATTTAATTGTTTCTCTTTTGGTAAACTGAACCGAGATCAACTGAAGGGGAAAATAACTTGCAGAATAATTGTCCCAGAGGGACGAGAGTTCACTGGAGCCATGTTCTCAAAGATAAAAACCAATACAGCATTTAATTGTGCTGATAAATAAGAAGACTACTCCCATAAATGAATACAGGAGATAACAAACCTGGCACATCAGCTTAATGTGGGTGAAAACACTCTCAGTCTCTGGTTACATGCTCTGTACTTACGCCCCCTTCTGGTCAGAAAACGGATGTGCGCTCTCATTTCTGCTTTCACTCTCTTTTTCTATCACACACACATACAAACAAACACATACACGCTTAATAAATCACATTAGGATATTTAGTATGATACTTTTTATTTTAACTTAAAAAGAGAGTGGATCAAAAACAGGATTCAATAAATTAGAAATAAATATAATTGCTGTAATAATTAATACATACATTATAATTACTCGATTGCAAGAGTCTGACAGAAACAGGCCCTCAAAAGGTTTTCTCTAGAAAATTCTAAAATCAAAATATTGCAACCCATTCAAATCCCTTCCCTCCCAATAAACAAAATAATTGATAAATTAGTAAATAAATAAAAAATAGCTCAAATATTAAAACCTCCCGAATAAAAGTGCAATCCCCCCTCCCCCGAGTTTCACCTAAAATCTAAGTAGAAATTTAAAATAGGTTAGTGATTTCCCATTTTACAATTTGGAATGTAATATCCCTTTATGAGGACGATGATGTTACTAGTGGTAATAATAATAATAATAATGATAATAATAATGATAATAATAATAATAATAATGTCGCTGTGTCCTGTTCAGTGTTTATCTAAAGTAGTATTCTTTTTGCATTTTTTCTTGTTTTTTAAATGCTGCTCTTTGTAAACTAAATTATTTACAGGTCATTAGGATTTTCTCCAAAGTCTCTCTAACCTACTCATTTAGTCGTCTTTTTTGTATTTTCTTTCTTTTTTTATTATGAAACATCGGCCCCTCTATATTTGTCACGTAATAGACATGGTATAGACATGTTAAAGTCTATTGAAGTGATATATCAGCATTTTTCATCAGTACCTTCCATACATGCTTGGTATGACACATATAACTGTACTAAACACCCTGTTGGCAAACTCCACGCAGACCATGGTCAAACCAAGCTCTTGGCTGTATGGGTAAGATTACTGACTCGTGTGAACCGTGTGTATTTGTATGTGACTGTCCGTTGTGTGTGTGTGTGTGTGTGTGTGTGTGTGTTTGTGCACTTTATGTACATTTGTATATCAGCCTTGCACCGTTTGAGGTTCAGTGTTTTAGAGTGCATGTGTGTGTCATTGTAAAAGTGTGTGTGTGTGTGTGTGTGTGTGTTTGGCTGCACTCTCCGGACGCTCAAAGGTAGCAGACAGTCTGAAAGCACTATGAACCCTGGGATTCCACCTCGGCTGGACTCTGAAAGGTCACCTGTGAAGGGAGGGAGAGTTGGGGGGTAGAGGGAGTGATACATACACAAGGAGAGAGGGACAGAGAGAAGGAGGGGGGGATATGTTAGAGAGCAAAGTTATAAATACACTGGAGCTCCATGTTTCTGTCTGATCTTTATATCTCGTCAAACATGCTCCTCCCATCAAACAAAACTCTTGTAAGCATGACTTGGACTCCTATCTTGCAGCAAATTGCACCTGAGCTTGTCTTTGTCTCAGTTTCATCGTGGTGAATTAAAACAAGAAGGCATCATTCACAGTTGTAAAGCTCTTGTCTTTCAACAGCAATAAATCATGGTGCTTTAACACATACACACACAGTGTCTGGCTCATGCAACTCAATACAGTGAAAATCCATTATTCATGTTCTTTGTGTGATTGGTGGTGTGTGTCTGGCGGTATGCGTATGTGTGTGCGTGTGTTTGTAAAGCTCCAGTGTCTGGGCATATGTGTTTATGTGTGGGACTTTATGAGCGTGTGCTGCACTCGTGTGTCTTGGATCATGGCAAGCAAACACTACTACCGACATGCATCACTCTCTGGCATTTGCAGTATAGAAATTCTGGGTGATAATTGATAAGGGGCAGCAGTTTCAAGGGCTCAAATAGTGGTTGTTGTCAGATAAGTCCATTAGACATAAGAGACCTTCTTATTATTCACAAGGATTTGTTATGTAAAGGTTTGTCTAGAAATAGAAACAGAATCCTTTATTTATAATGTGTGCTGCCACACACTGGCCTGACAGCAGCAACACATTTTCTTCTCTTTGGTAAAGGTTAGGGTTTGTGAAGGACTGAATTTACCTGAAACTAAAGAGATCCTCTCTTCTCTCTGTGTTACATTTCTCCCAGAATTCCTATAGTTGAAGGCTGTTCTCCAATAAGCAAGAGGCACTTGTTTTTCCACCATAACAACCACATACCCTTTACCTCAAAACACGAGCTAGAGGGATAGAAAGAGGGGGTTGGGATGAAGAGAAGCGAAGAAGGACTTTGACAGAGAAAGGGGGAACAAGTAGGAGGAGATAAGGGGACCGGAGGAGGAGGGGGTCGGTGAAGGGAAGAGGGAGGGAACACCACAAAAGCAGTGATAGAAAATGTAAAAGAGACCAAGAAAAGAGAAACAAAGGAGCAAAAAACTAAAGTGCCACATCAAACAGTGTAACAAATCAGAATCCAGGAATATAAAACCCAGCCTATCAGAGTACAGCTCAACAAAATGCATGCTCGCCCAAAATTAGTGTGCTTTTGTCCTTAAACTCAGCCTTTTCTGTTCTTTTCTGTCCTCACCTGTATGGCCCATGTTTTGGACCACTTTGTAGCCGTATTTAAACTTCTATCTCCTGTTCTGCATAATCATTTCTTGTCCAACATGGCCTGCCATTGCTGTATGTTGCATAAATACATAATGGCGTGTTAGTTTTTCCCATCGAAAGTTATTTCATATTTTTCAGTAAGCTAGTGTTGTTCTACATTTATCCACCAGTCACCTCTGGAAACCTCTGGAAAACCTCTCTGTACAGACACCAGTACAACAAGGATTATGAACTCCTGTGTTACACGCTAACAGTGTAACACAGACACATATGTACACATAGATGCCCACGCTCACTACTTTACCCAAACAATTTGTTCAAATAATAATGACACCAAACAGAACACTACAGAAACTGATCAAAAACAAAGCTGCAAAAAAAGAACGAGGTACTGAATTTATCAAATGACTAGTCAATAATTAAGTGTATCAAATATCCAATTAAATCAATTGATTCGGAGTACAGTCCTGGCTATTGACAGTTATTGATCAGTATGTGCACAGGTCAATACAAAATAAAGTCACAATGCACCAAACACAGTCTGTGGTCACTACAGCAACAGGACATGCAGGTCAACGCATGGCTGGTTGCTCGAGGTGACAGAACAAAAATTGCCAAGGGCAACCAACACAGGCAATCAATCGCCACAGCAACCCAAACACAGGCCAACCAATCAACTTACAACAATGCGAGAGGAAGGGGGGGTCGGGGCTTTATCGGTCACTAGGCAACCATTGCCATAGCGATGGGGTCCTCGTGAATTATGATTGGACGGGAGGATCTTGGGTGAGGTAAGTTGCCGTTTCAGGAAAAGATCAAAACAGCAGGAAAGAAAATAAATAAGATTGTGAAAGAAAATAAAAAGGAATACAATATTTTAGTATTTTCACTTTTCCTGAGTTGATTCATTTGCTTTCTTTCATATGAGTAACCCAACGTACTGTAAATTCACTGATATGTTATGTTAAGCTTTTTAACTTTGTACCAGTACCAATTAGCATCTCAGTGTCAAAGCTAACGCTACCTTCTCCACGTTGTTTTTTTTCTTCTCTCACTAGCCTAATATCATCCTCCTGCTCCCCCAACATACAACACCTCACTTCTCTTCATGTCGTGTCACCCATCACTTCACTACCACCACCTCACCTCTCTTTATTTCTTCTTCCTCCTCTCAGTTGTCACTCAGTATGGGCGGTTGGCATCTTTGGGCCTTTTGAGCTGCACTTTCAGTCTTTTCATGCCGATCTGGAAGCCATTCATGGCCTGGATGGAGGCCTGAGCACTGGCTGGGTTGTCAAAACTCACAAATCCTGGAAGAGAGGGAAAAAGAAGAGCTGTTATTTTAATTGAACCTTTCTTCCACGCCCTACTCCGTCCCTTTGTCTCAACTTAGGCAAGATACACAGTTGAATCTGACTTATCCTCCACAAAGTCACCTCCTCTCTTTTTCATTCGTCCTTCCCTTTCTCTGATACATCTGCTCTCCCCTTTCCCTCCCTCTTTCTCCCCCATATCTGTGTCTCACCGAAGCATTTGCTCTGGTTGGTGGCACGGTCAACAAACACCTTAGCCGAGATGACATTGCCAAAGGGCAGGAACATCTGCAGCATCTCAGAGTCACTGAACTCCTGAGGCAGGTGGTAGATGAAGATGTTACAAGCCTCTGACTGAACAGACACACACAACACCGACACACACACACACACACACACACACACCACAACACCACACACACACACACAGGCGTTAGGCAGAGTGTGATAAACGATCTCAGGCTGTGAAACCTTGTGATAAACAACTTTAAATAGGATCATTGGAGAGAGGGGTGTGGCCCCAGACAGACAGGAAGTCACATCACCTTCTCTCTGCTGCTGTTGCTGGGGCTGCTGGTGTTGCTGGGCAACCAGTGTTGGCTGCTGGGGGAACGGCTGTCCGACCAATCCGTAGGCAGCAGGATACGCTGCTATTGGGAGAGACAGTAACAAAACCTGATTGGTTAAAAACAACAGGTGGCAACATGACAGTGTCCAATAGAGTGATTTTGTTTGAACTGAAATGTCTCCTGCTGAAGGTGAAAACTATTAACTGTAACAGTTGAAAGGAGTAAGTCTGCTAAACAATGACAGTGTTGATCATAGTCTGGTATGCACACATTACAGCCCCCCAATACTCCATAGGTATGAATCATCGATACATTATTAGAGACATTAATGTGTGTGTTGTGTCACAGTATAATCAGATAAATCATAACAAAATTAAATCAATCAGTTGCCCTTGAAACATTTCTACCCTTGAAATGATGGCGGTCAAACTGTAAGCAGACACCTGGACGTCTTTGTTCCACATTTTCAGGAGGTTAAATAAGGATACTGATTTTACCTCCTGCATGATCTGCCTCCTTGGCTGCACATTAATATTCATTTCTGATAACTCAATTAAATGTGGACACTGACATCTATTATTAACAAGGCTAAATGTGTCTTACTGAACCAGAAGTGATATTCAATAAGTTTCTGAAACCAGTTTATATGTATCTATATATATACCACCCCAACACACAGGGAGAAGGTGTCATTCAGCGAGCTTCTTCTTCTGTTCTAGTGACTTGTCTGTACACACGTTTCCTATTTGCTCATTTGCCCAGTAGTACATACATATAGTGAGCATTTGTCACGTGTCATCTTGAGCTGTTGAGCATTTAAGCTGCCTGCTGATTTTGTTTGCATGCCTGTCTGTTGACAGAGTAAAGTGCCTCTTAAACCCTATCTGCTGTGTCCAGTGAGTGCTGTGGTTGTAAGCTCTTTGATGGTTTGTTACAGATAGAGTATACTGTACACTGTGCAGTTAGCTAGAGGTCATTTAGATAATCCAGACCAAAATTACATCTGGTCAGGACTTTAATCCGACCATACACCAACCTGTGTAGTGTTGCATGCCTGCATACGCCTGCTGTAGAGGGTCCAAGGCTGCAGGACTCTGAGCTGGAGAGTGAGAAAACAGAAAAACAATGAGAATGAAAAAACACAAGCAATGTGCTAATAAATCTTGGACTTTCCCTGTTCAGTTTAATGACTCTGTTGCAGTAGTCCGTACGTCTGTGTCTTTATCAAAATACCTTGATATGGGTGAACACCATTGGTGTATAGCGCTTCTGTTGCTTGTTGTCCATTGGTGGGGGCTGGCACACTGCTGTAACCATTCACTCCTATTGGTGGCAGAGCTGACACAGGCGTTGCTGCAATAGTTGGTGGAGTGTTTGTTCCTAGGAACAAGGATCACATCCCAGATAATGAGTCTCTGTCACTAGCAAGTACAAATACCAAATTACATAATTAATGTAATCCAAACCCTGCGATTCCACACACCCTCTTTCAAAATCACTCTTTAAACATAGCTTCATCAAATCTTAAATAGCTAAAATAACACTATCTCGCAATAAATTACTAATAACAAAAAAAAAAAAAATTAAAAATGTACACCGTAACGGCAAACTCCAGCACGACGGAAAAAAAAGAAAAAAAAATAAAACAAAAAAAAAAAATAATAAATAAAAAAAAAAAAACGTAGCCAAATGGGATAGAATGAAGAGATGTGGCAAATGATATTACCCAAGTTGGCAAAAACTTGAAGCGCCGCCATCATAGCTGACATCTGAATACAGGCAAAAGGCACAATAAAAACTTTGGTTGACCCACAGGGAGACAAGTTACGAATGAAACCTGGAGCAACCAAGAAGGACCTTGCTGGAATTAGGACAAGCTGTAAGAAGAGAGAAGAGACAACAGGAAGGATCAGAAAGACCAGAGGAAAACCTGGGAGATTGGAAAAAGAAAGGGGAGGAGAAGAAGGGAGACAAAAGTAAGAAAGGAGAGATAGAGACAGAGAGAGAAAACAGAGAACAGTATAATGGATATAGGGAAAAATTGAGAGGAAGGAGAGACAAAGGCAGAAAAAATGAAGAGAAGGGATCAGAGAAAGAGGGAAGTGAATGGAGGAACAGATGAAATAGAAGATCTAAAGATTACCAAAAATGGCTCAATTATGTCCTCGAGTCAGTAAGGTGTTAAAAATGGTTGTGTGTGTTGCGGGAAAGCTATGCCAGATGCCGCTATGTCATCTGTTGTTCAATGTGATAAACATAACATATACCCCCAACATAATTACAGATCCACTGATATAGCCTACTTCATAACTAATTAATATTACTCCTTTCATAAAAGCACATAAGCACTCCCTCTTAATCACACTTTTCGTATAGAAGTAACGAACAAAAAAAATGAAATAGTAATAAGTGCAGCAAGAGTGATATTGCTGCAATGCGATGCTTCCGCATATGCACTGTGGCTTGAATACCGACTGGTGTGTAGGCACTAGTAGCGGGGAGATTAGAGGGTCAATGGGGGGGCTGAAAGATGCCGAGCTGGAACGAGGCCACCTTGACTGCATCCTCCTCGCCCCGTCCATTCTCACTCGTGTCAAGCGAACATTCACCACCACAACACAACCACAAACAGAACAAACTGGAACGAACGCATCCTCGTGGTGAAAGCATAGAAGGACCGAACGTCTAAGTAATTCAAAAATTGCAATTAACAAATAGATACTTACATAAATGTTATCTAAACAATCAAATTCCTATGTGTCGGACTCCGCGTCCACATGTTTATTCAATCATTACAATTTCTTACAACGAAAGACATATCATCTACCTTATTTATAAAATCCCAATATCTTCCTTCTTCCAAAAATGTGTGAGCCTACCCGAAGACGGCGTGATGGGTGTAATGGGTGTGGCAATGATTCCGTTGGCATTGAGCGCCGCCATCTGCTGCATCTGTACGGCGGCAACTGTTGCCACAGGAGACAAGTACGCTGACTGGGCAACCAGGGCCTGCTGTTGGACAAGCTGTAGACAGGGAAGGAAACAGAGAGAGAGAGGAAGGGGATGGAGAAAAAGAGGGGGAGGAGGAAGAGGGGGAAAAAGTGAGGGAGAGAGAGAGAGAAGACAAAGAGACAGTTAAATGGATATGGGAAAAAGAGAGGGAGAGAGACAAAGAGGCAGAAAAAATGAGAGGAAGGGACAGAGAGAGGGAGTGATGGAGGAACAGATGAATAGAGATCTAATTACAAGGCCATTATGTCCTGAGTCAGTGGGTTAATGGTTGTGTGTTGCGGGAAAGCTAATGCCAGATGACGTATGTTCTGTTGTCTGTGTAATAACATTACCCCCAATTAGACCACTGATAGCCTCTTCAAACTTATTACATCCTTTCATAAGCACAGCACTCCCCTTACAAACTTCGTGTGTACGTGTGTAGTGCAGCGAGTGTTTGTGCATGCGTGCACCGCTTGCCTGTGCGTTGACCGCCTGTGTGTAGGCATTGTAGGCGGGGAAGTTGAGGGTCATGGGGCTGAAGATGCCGAGCTGAGAGGCCACCTGCTGCATCCTCCTCAGCCCCCGCTCCTTCTCTGTGTCAGCGAACTTCACCACCAGACTGGACGACGCTCCCTGTGGTGAAAGATGGCGACAGACGTTAAGTTTCAAGTGCAATTACAAGTGATCTTATATGTTATCTTATTTATGTGTGGACTGGGCTCCATGTTTATTAATTCATTCATTTTCTCTATCTATTTAATCCCTTTGATGTGCTATAGCTAGGATATGCCAGGACAGGTCAGGACCTGACCAAAGCTCTCCATCGTGACTTATGTACATGTACAATGTCTTTGGAAGAGCATACAGATGTTATGTAGTGTGTGCTTGCTGTGTGTGTGTTTTTAATCATTTGTAATTTCATGCATGCAACTCACAGGCATTGTGCGGCTCCCGTGCAAGCTGTTGATGGCAGCCTGGGCTTCAGCGTGTCCTTGGAATTTTACAAAAGCACACCCTGGAACAAAACAGAGTGAGTTACAGCACTATATTAGACTATATTAAATAGGAAATACAACTACATGAAATGAGGTAGTTTGCGTGTGTGCATGAGCATGTGTATTACATGCGTTTTACCTTTGCTGGTGCCGTCGGGTCCTCGCAACACCGTACACTCATCTATACTGCCGAAGGGCTCAAACAGCCTTCTGACGTCCTCATCGCTCTGTTGCTTTCCAAGCATGCCCACAAACAACTTTCTATCCTCTGGAGACCAAAGAAAGAAGAAAATGAAACTCAACTTCTGTCACATCTCTGTTAATAAGACTATCTATCTATGGAAGCTACTATTTTTGTCCACCAGGGGGCAGTATTGACTGTAGAGAATGGTAATGCGAGAGGGGAGTGGAAAGAGTGATTTGAATGTGTGTCTGTGTGTATTTACTGAAAGCACGGGTCCAAGTAATCCGCCAAACACACCCTGTTGACTACTCTATCTGATCCAACTTGACACCTACCTTCTTACTGTCTTACTGAATGTGTATGTGTGTGTGTTTAACTACGTTTAAGTGCATGTCTCACCTCCTCTGCCCTCGCTGTCAGCTGGTTTCACCTGGATTGGCCGATTCATCTGAGGAACAAACAAGAAGGAACATCAACACAGATGGTCAAAATAAACAAGTCTCTCTCCATTTGTCCAAGCAGAGGATCTCTCTTTAGGATTGACTCCACTTACAGTAAACATTTTATTCTATAAATGTAATCATTTATAAGGACAATGCACATGAATAAACATTTCTGTAAATGTGCCAGGGTTGGTTAGTCCAAAATAGTGGAAATTATTAAAGAAAAAAATGTCAGTTGATAAAAAAATCTACTTATTTGGACCAACTGGCCTCCATTAAATAGCACTGAGAACATTATCTGTAGTAACAAATTATTTTGTTACGATTCTTTTGAAAGAAATGTTAAAACTTTAATTACTGCTCTGATGGTGTGTGTGTGTGTGTGTGTGTGTGTGTGTGTTTAGGTGTGGGTTGGGTTATGTGTTTTTTAATCACTGATAAATCAAGGTTAGCAGGTAACAGGTGCGTCTGAACTCTGCTCTCTTTCTGTGTCAAAACACACGCAACCTTACTATCTCTGATTTCTCTCTCTGTTACACACACACAGAATGGAGGGGGGATTGAGAAGTGACGAGATTAAGAATGCAGGCCAGTTGATCTGGATTACAGAAGAACCACGGATTAGATGAGGGACAAGAGTAGATTGAGATAGCGAGAAGGGGGGGGGGGGTGTATATATTGTAGTGGAACGAGATGACAAGTGTGTGAAGGGAACAGGTCAGCTAAAAATAAAAGGATGGAGAGCAAGAGACACACACAGAGAGAGAGAGAGAGAGAGGCCTGGGGGAGCCCGACTGACTCCGACCGACTGAAAGGGCAGGTGGAAGGCCAAGAGGAACGAGGGAGTGAATGGAATTGCTGGAAAACGAAGCATTACATGAAGAGAGAGACAGAGAGACAGAGAGTGGGTGGATGAAAGCAAAGCTGCCCCTGAGAGGATGATTCAAAAAGAATAGAGAGAGAAAGAGGGAGGAGTGAGGCGTGATTCAGTCGTGACTCTGCCTCTGTCTAAAAAATGTCACGACTACAGAGATCAAGCGCCTAGAGTGCTAATGCACGCATGCATGCACACACATGTTCTGAATGGCCCTTCCACGCATACACTATCTATAGACACACACACACACACACAGAAAGACACACAAAAACATACTACACACACAGTGCTTAGTCATAGCACTGAGGCAATGAGACAGAGTGTTAATGCCAGAGGGATGGGGTGGGGGAGGAGAAGGGCTGCAGAACGACGGCGATGAAAAGAGCGAAGAAGTGCAAGGAAGAGAGAGAAGAAAAATGGATGGAGGGGGGGTTGAAGAAGGGAGTGACATTGATACGTAAAGCAAAGCCAAAAAATAAGGAAAAAAATGCTTGTGGTTTAGACACAGTCCTCTTTGAAATGCCGCAGATCAAAACAACCACCTTATATTTGTTTCAGTAAACAGTGTTATCAGTCGGGCTCAGATTTGAAGTTCCTCGTCTCACTGCCAGTCAAAATGTGATTTCTAGCAATAGTGGCTGAATTACATGTATTTTACATCTGTGTTACTCAAAGAGAGGGAGGAGAGAAAACACTCAGAGGGAAGAACAGAGGATGGGAAAAGGGACGGGAGGGAGGAGAAAGGGAGGGGATGAGAGGGAAGAACGGAGAAAGGTCCCAGTGGGGTGTTAAGGCAACGTAATGAAGCTGGTAATTGAGGAGAGGGCAGAGAGAGAGAGACTGGTCCATACATTTGATTAATCAGCTCTTAGCTGTCACCACAGAGCTATTGATCTAATGCAAGGCCATCACACACACACACAAACAC
>NW_023339807.1:15838012-15852029 GCF_004916995.1 Morone saxatilis | reverse complement strand
CACACACACACACACGGTCAGAGGAAGGAGTGATGTACATTTTTAACCCCACACCTTTATCGACTCAGCATAAACATGAACTTGTAGAAAACACACACACACACTCCGCCCATACAGTTTTCACACCGTCCATCCATCATATCCCAGCCCTGCTGCTGTTGCCGTCCATCCACGCTGTCATCCATCTTGCACTATCAACTCATCGATCAGTCCCGTCTTGTTCATTGATTTTGGGCTGTGTTGTAGAGCAGGCTGATTGTAGCAAGATTTGTATCCACTAACCCTTTATCTCTCCTTCTATCCATCCATCACCTCTTCCATTTCTTCCTTCATTAGTGCTATTCAAGCTCATCCCCGGGACCGTAAAACAGGCCGAACAGGAGCGCGTAATGATTCCACACTACAGTTTATCAATCGATGCTTATCAGTTTCTGTGTGTGTGTGTGTGTGTGTTTGAACTGCGCTGACCTTTTAATCATTTAAAGTAACCACAAACTATAAATGTCACATAATGAAGAGAGACGAGAGGAAGAGAAATGGAGATGGAGAAAAGGCAGCAGGTGAGAGGTGCACACTGCTTCTACAGAGACAACACAATGGCATCGGAAAATTGGCATGGCAACCATCTCGTTGTCATGGCAATCATATGACGGCACACTGGGTAGGTAAACAAGGATGCTGGTTGCCAAGGGCGACTGCTGTGCTCTTCGGGTAAACAAAGAATTTGTGCTGGAGAGTGCTTCGCTGGCTTCATCCGATCCTGCTCAACATCTCTTCCATCTCTCGCTCCGAGTTAATGTTACGAGCCGAGAACGAGGAAATGAACGGGGCAGAAAATATATGAGAATAATGTAGAGATGTGGGCAGTATCCAGAGGAAGAAGTACGTGTGGTTTGGCTCCAAGCGAGAGAAGGAGAGGGAGAAGGTGAAGGAACTGAATCTATATTGTAGTAGAGTAATTAAAATTCCCTTGAGCCTGAGAGAAAAATGCAAATAAAGTACAGTCCCTGTTCGTCAGTCACACTGTACTCCTCTCTCTCTCTCTCTCTCTCTGTTCCTTTACTCCAACACACATCAACAGCCACACGCTCCTTTCAAGTCAAATTATCCTCTAATTACTCACGTTCCAATTAAGACTTAATCAACAGTAACCATCTGCAAACGTGCGCACGTACAAGGAGCTGGCTTCATGCTGCAGCGTGGTTTGATCCGTCCCGGTGCATACGGAGGAGTCCTCGCTGAAAGACAGAGTTTCTGTATCTCTGAGGAAATTCATATACATATGCGAGCGGCGGCGGCGCGCGAGGAACGAGATATGTGATATATGATCGTGTGTGACCTTGTATGACCACTCGCACTCAGTGGAGGCACGTCCACTCATACACGCATGACCAAACCCTGCATGCAAACACAGCTCCATTTGCATGCTGTGGTGCCAACACAAATACACACACAGTACATGTCACTCACACACACACACACACACACACACCCTTATACACTACTGAAGCCGCCCTTTAGCGCACACAGAAACAAACACATACTACACACATACAGTTAATCTGACTCCCTGCAGTAACGCAGAGAGGATTGTGCCAGGATTAGGGGATATTAAATCCTTGGATTATCCAATCAAATCGTATTCTCCCCCCTCCCCCACCTACGCAAAATCAGTGGGACAAACCATTGCACTACATCATGAGGGTAGCGGGAAGTGTGCGTGTGTCAATGTGTGTGTGCACGTACACAATTTGGAACATGGATTAAACTACGGTGTTGAATCAATGTTATCATTTTGGTCTTTTGATTTTTTTTTTTTTCCATCACAACACTGGGGGGAAATACTCCAAACACAAATATAAAACTGATTACGGTGCACAGCATGGCAACAGACAATGTGTGTGTGTGTGTGTGTGTGTTTGTACTCTCTCTTCATATCTCCTTCCTCACAGACACACACGCGCACACACCCTTCCCCCTTCAATCTCCCTCTGGAACTCTCCATCCACACAATTTCAGATGTCCATTTCCAGAGCGCACAAGAAAGGAAAACTATTTTTATCCCTTCTCCACGATCTAGCATTATTTCTCCCTCTCCCCCATCCTCAACTCCATAATCCCCCACACACACTGCCTGATGACACGGGCATCTCTGCTTTTTTATCTTTTTCCATCCTCTCGCTCTCTCTCTCTCTCTCTCTCTCTCTCTCTCCTTTCTCATTCACTTCCCCATCACATTTTTTTCTCCATCATTGCTGTAACATGCCCTGCAGGCCTACAAACTCATTATCATCAGTGTAGTGAACCCTTATGTTGATTTGGCGAAACCAAAATTGAGCTAAACAGCCGTAACTGTTCGCCGTTTTACACAAAACTACATGAATGTTTAATATAATTCAGCCTTAATTTTTAACACCACAAAACACTCTGGAGTACCTAAAAACACATTTAGCGCAAAATCATGTAAAAAAGATGGCAATATTTACAAAATAAAACAGAATATTTCTGCTTGGATATCTTGACGATGGTAAGCCCTTATTGTTTGTATGACTGCTGCTGTTTTTAGAATTAACTGACTAATAATCTGCAACTATTTTAACAATAAACTTAAACAGAAATAATAAGAAAAAATGAATATTTTCCATTTTTCTTCTATGCCAGTAGGTTGTAAAAACCAAGACATTTTAATCCGTCACATTAGATATTTTGGGATTTGCTGGCATTTTATAAACCAAACAATTAATCAAGAAAAAAATTGGTACAGTATAGATATTGAAAATGATCATCAGTTGCAGCCCTACAGACGAATGTACTATCTACATACTTAAAACGATAACCAAAATGATCAACGCTTCATCTATATATCATCATATTTTTATATACTGCACTGTACACTGAGTGTGTTTACATTTCATTACACACTGAAGCACAAACACTGCGGCTCCCTGATGAGTTCCCGGCTCTCACTCACAGCTGGATGAAGACATTCAGATGTGAGAAAACAGAGAGTGTGAGCGGGAAGGTGGAGCAGCACAACTCCACCCCATCTCTCTCTCTCGTTTCTCTATCGCGCCACGCTAGGCTTTGCATCCCCCAGGTTACCTAGCAACCTGGCATCTCGCTCAGCTCCGTTGCCTGGCAACGGGGGCCTGCAACCATAATACAAGCTCCTGAGCGGCCCATCCCCCTGCTCTCATCCCTCCTTCCTCTGTCTCTCTCATTCCATTCTTCACACCTGAGAAGGCTGCCCTCCTTCTCCTCCACTCAATACTTTATCTGGCAGTTAACCCTTCATCAGCCTCTCTACTGGAGCATGGATTACCAACATATTCTCTTTGCTCTCTCCTTCTCTGTCTGTCTTCATCACTCTCCATAGTAATAGTATCACACCGTGCATAAAGCAGAACTAACTACCCTGTTGATCCCTGTAATATTATGCTGTTTCTGTCAAACCCCAATGAGAACATTCTGCATGCAGCACTGGAGCACTCACTGAAATTTGATCCTTTGGATTTAGTCCAACATAATCCAACAGCACTATAGCGGATAACTGTTAGACCTATGCACTTGGACCTTCTTTCTATTTTTGGGAGTGTAAGTCCTTTGGGAAATGAGCTGGTGAATTAAAAAGGCTGCGTAAAGCCATACAAATTCATGATTGCAAAAGTCTCATATTCACTGAGATTACATTCACTACAGCGTCAGCGACACATTTCTGGATGCTCAGATAGTTACAGCGCGGAAAGACAAATATGCAAATGACCTGTATGTCCTCTTATAAATACCCTTGTGTCTATTCCATTGGGGAACATCAAAGGCATACTTACAATTTCTAAAATGTCCTGTGTTAGCGAACTCTTACCAACATGATATTTGGCTGATCAGTTCTAACACAGTAAGTGAAATTGTATTAAACTCTCCTGCTACTAACTCTTTAAGTTAGTAACATCTTTACTTGATGATATTTCCCTTCACGGTTTAAAGAAAGAGGTTTGAGTATTGTATATTAGTATTCATATTGAGTTACACTCATTCACACACTCAGTACACAGGACTATGGCTATAAACACACAAAGTGAAGAAGTAAATTAAATCCAGATCCTTTCTATTTACTCTGCACATGCCCACATTCCTTCTTAAAAGTGCATTATTAGGCCCGACTCAACAAACCAACGACGGGGAAGCTGCACAAACCCTGTTGTCCTATTCTCCTGTCCTCTGTCGTTGAACAAAGCCTTATGAAGTGTGGTGATCTATTTGGTGTATAAAGCTCCAGCTTTGCCCTGTGGTCATTGTGAAAAGGCCATTATCTTGACAGCAGGTTGAAGTGTGGTTAGAGAGGAGACCCCGGAGCAGAGGTCACAGCCCAGGTGCAGCTAAAGTCCTGTCATCCCTTTGCCCGACTAATCACATACACACACATATACACACACACACACACATGCAGACACACACCAGCGGCCCCCTCCGACAGATGTCTCTGTTTAAACTGACAGAAGTGCGCCCTGACTCCCTCCCACTCCTCCACCACCCAGAAAACCTCTTTCTTCCACACACCACCCGTCTGCCCCTTCCTCCACGCTTATTATGGCAAACTTTTGTCTTGTTTCCTCCTTCTCTCTAACCCGACCTCCTCCGCTCCTCCCCTGTCTCACCCTCCCCCTCTCTGTCTATACACCCCTATTCATGCCAAACCTCTTCATGGCCCTCCTCCACCACTCTTAACCCCCCCCCTTTCATTCAGTTGAATTCACACACTCATTCAGTCCCCCTCTCACGGGCCCTGCTCTATACGTCCATCTCAGTGCAGTCAGACATATAAATTTACATGCTGAGACAAGGTGTCTGGATTTAGGCCAACAGTCTCACATGGACGGTAGAAACATGTCATAGTCATCCCTGACTTTTCATAATGTATATTGCAGAGTTTTTGTTGTTTGTTTTACTTGAAATCTCGTTTCCAGGAACCTATTTGTGTTGACTGAGCCCGTGCTATTCAACCAACAGAAGGTGTGCAAACACTTAACACTTCATCTTCATTCAGCTACATCTGCATCATCTTTCAGTTGAATGTGAAACCTGTTGTCTTCCTGTTCCCAAGCACAATAAGATCTGTACTTGGCAATGGAAATTAAAGCTTGAATGTTTCAGTAACTGAATAAAAGGAGAGATGTTTGCCTTCTTCTGGCACTGGACATCAGTGACACTACTCACAGATCAAACTCCTATCCAAGTGCAAATGCTGAGATCTGGGCATCTGTTAAGGTCAGTGCATTTAAGTGATTTTTTGGCACGCTTTGCTTCTTTAAAACCCCAAATACATAAATGAAAGACACCCTCCTTCTATGCTTACAATAATCAGTCAGTGTGTAACATCTATCTTTAAAGTCTATTTTAATATTGAAGTTTTATAACTGGACATGCCTTGATTTCCAAATTCATCACCTTAAGTGTGCAGCTTGCAGTAAGCCATGTGTGAATCCGGGATTTAAATGGCCGCACTAAAGCCGCCCACGCTGTGCTTCACTTCAGGTTTGAAGCCGGCTTTAAGTTGCGAGTACAAAGCTCGTATCAGGCCAGCATCGGATGCAATAATGATGACTCATAATTGCAACTAAACCGTTCTTTTCCTTCTATGAATGTGGAAACTAGGCGCTGCAGATGGATTTACAAAACAGATGGTGTGTGATACGGACTCAACTTAACTTTGGGCTACTTTAGAGCTCAGCATCTGACAGACACAGATTTGGCAGTGAACAATCACATAACCTGGTAATCATGTGTCCACACAAACATCATTTTGAAACTGGCAAAGATACAAATGTTCCTCTGTGTGTGTGTGTGTGTGTGTGTGTGTCAGGCCTTAAAGAGGCAGGCGCTCTCCAGGGTCAGGCTTTTATGAGGCTATGATTAGATTCTGCCTCAATTTTGTGGTGAAATATGAGGCAGGCACTCTTTCTCTGTCCATGTTGCATGCACAAATGCACTCACACACACACACACACAGCAGGGACTTTTGTTTAAAACAAATGAGCTCAATCCCCCTTGGTCTTAGTTGTACACAATCCCACACCAACACCCCTCTGCCCTGCATATGTATCACTTTCTCTGGCTCCTCCTCTCACTATACTCCTTACACACACACACACACACACACACACACACACTTGATTCTACACCTGTCCCTCTACTCCCTTCCCATCCCACACACAGTGAGGATAAAAATAGAGAAGCAGCACAAGGGAGGGGGGAGCGATACACATCACAAACCCCATCAGGCGGGGAGAGATAGAGGTAGAGGGATGGCAAAGAAGGAAGAGACGGAGAGAAAATGAAAGAGAGAGAGAGAGAGCGAGAGAGGGAGCTGGGGTCTGTTCTAAATTGAAAGTGCAGCAGTAAGCAGTGAGGGGGAATAGTAAACAGTGCTGCTGACCACATAAATATGCTAAATTAGCCTACAAAGTCGCCCTAGTGGATAATTGCTCATCATAGCTTTGCCCCACAGGGAGGCAGCCTGCCAGGCATCTTAGAGTCCACATGGGAACAGATCATAGACAACATGCACACATTACACGTCCTGAGTCCATCTGATTAACAGAAACTACAAGCACTGGACGATGGACACATAAAAACATGGTGCCTAACTTCACAGTCATTCCCTCTGCACACACTGAAGGGACGGCAATGTTTGTTCTGCTTTCCTTTAAGAATTAAGTGATATAATGCTCACTAGTAACACAGAATTACTAGTGAGCATTATAGAGACCATATTGTGCACGCAAATAAATATTTTCAGCCAGGGACATAAATAAAGAATTCACTGTTTCTCTCTCCGCTCAATAAAATACATAACAGCTCCTGTCATGTTTGCATGATCCAGCAGTAAACCTGGAACTACTCCAATTTATTGGTTTACGGCTGTCGGACCGTATGCATTAAATCAATATCACTACTATAAACTTTTACTGTATTTTTCATCAGTGTATCGATCTTCTGCTGTATCAGTTATTGTTAACTACTTGTCCTGTGGCGCTTCTACTGCCTTTTTAATAATTCATCAGGGATGAAGTCTGTCATGGGAAGCACGATGTGTGTATGACTAATTGTGTGTGTGTGTGTGTGTCTAATCAAAGAACAGGGAGCAGAGTGCTGCCTGGAGAGCAGTGAAGCATGACAACACACACCTGGTAAGCTGCTTATCACACTTTCATTTCACCTACACTGAGATCTGCGGATGCCGGCGTGACCAAACAGACAAGCCTGAGTGTGTTTGTGTGTGTGATTTGCAAACATGGTGTGTCTAACTGTACGACGCACATTGTGTTTGGAAGTAGAACAACAACAGATGAAGGACGTGATAAACGAAGGCCAGCAAAGAGGAGTGCCAGATTAAATGGAGAGAGATATCGACAGCAAAGAACAAAAGGAAAAGATGAGGGGAAAGATAGGGGAGGAAATACAGCAGCAGTAGCCTTGGGAGAGATAGAGCGATGGATAGATAGAGAGGGGAGGGAGGTATGAGGTTAACATCTGAACAGGCTGCGAGTTAAGTGTGGCCTGAGACAGAGAGAGAGAGAGAGAGGGAGAGAGAGAGAGAGATGAGAGAGGGAGGGAGAGAGAGAGGGAGAGAGAGAGAGAGAGAGAGGGAGAGAGAGGGGAGAGAAGAGAAGGAGAGAGAGAGAGAGAGGGAGGGAGAGAGGGAGAGGGAGGGAGAGAGAGGGAGGAGGAGAGAGAGAGGGGAGAGGGAGGGAGGGAGAGAGAGAGGGAGAAGAGAGAGACGAGGGGAGAGAGGGAGAGGGAGGGATGGATTGGGGCCGAGTTAGGGAATAAAGTGCAAGGACAGTTTTGTATGAATGATTAAGCTGTGATTCAAGTGTGTGTGTGTGTGTGTATGTGTGTGTGTGTGTGTGTGTGTGTGTGAGCACAAGTGTGTATTTGTGGCGTTTTTTTTGAAAGGTCTATTCGAGTATGCAAAATCTTTCTGTGCGCGTGTGTCATGAGTGTACCCTTGAGGTTGAGGAAGGCTTGAGACCCCAAACTACAAACAAGTGACGATGTAAAATGACTGAACTTGGATGTACATAGTTTAAGTCCTATTTGTTATCACGGAAGCAAACATGTAGCTGTTCCTTTAGACTTAAATACAGAGAAACTGTCAGTGAATCTCCGGGTGTAAGGGGAAAAAACCAACCAGGTTTACTCCTCCTGTACCTAGTAGGCATAAAACTATATTTTCAGCTTGTGGATATCTGTTGGCAAGAGTGCGTTTCAATCTCAAACAGAGAGCCTGATAAAAAAACCAATATATTTTACTGTGTTGCTCTATGGTACCAGGTAGACCTGAATTATAGCCGTGCTGATAAAAGAGTGAACTATTAAAACCCACAAATAGCGAAATGAATTACTTTAAGTCTTTGGCTAGGTAAACACTTTATTGAAGTCAGGTTCACCCGTGGCAGTGTATTTAACAAGCTAAATCATTTTAGTGTGTATTGGATTCAACAACAACTTATATTACACCAGTTTTGGGAAAAGCTGGCAGTTTGCTTGAAAAAAGGATGAAAGAAGCACAATATCTGAGAGTGTGTTAATGAATAGCGAAGTAAAAACACACCCAATGACGTTAGCCAGTTTTATATACCTACGCTTTTTATAAGTACAACAGTTCCTGACTACTATCCCTGCCCATTGGAAGGACGGACGCAGTCCCAGATCGAATAAGGAACAGGTGTCGGAGCAGGCCCCTTAGATATAATACACTGGGAATTTGACTACCAACATATACAGCAAATATGTGATGAATGCGCTAACGGGAGAAGTGACAACTGCCAAAGTACAACATGTGACGGCAGGGTGACAGCTGGCCAGTAGATAGACACGGGCCATGTCCTTATGACGGCATGCCGAGGGCTCTCCCAACGCTTTTTTTTTTTTTTTGTTTTTAACCCAAGTTTAATTTTTTTTTTTTTTTTTTTTTTTTTTTTTTATTTTTGTTAGGGCTGCGGCCCGCTGTGCTGCGCGGGCGCACCAGCTTTCCAATTACAGATATTGCTGTGGTAGGCGATGAATCAAATAAGGTTCATCGTGGAGAGGAGTCACCTCTGAATCTGATGTAACTAGCAGGCAAGTTTGTAAGACCACGCAGCATCATTGCTTCCTGCGTTGTGCAGTCCTCGGTTCTCCCCTGCCACCGCTTCAGGAGGTTGACCTCAGTTCCCAGCAGTCCCTTCAAACAGGCGGGCCCAAGCAGAAAAACTCCCTAAACATGGCTTTATGCCTTATTCTCTTAACGATACTCTCCTTTTCATCTCTCTCAACTCCCGCTTTCCTTTATGGCTGCATTAGGGGGGATGAGGGGGCGAGGGAGAAAAGGTCGGGGCTAAAACAAACAGGAGATCGTGGAGGGGGGGGGGGGGGAGGGGGATCAGAACGCACAGTAGCCTCATTCAGCTGCAACATTTAGAAAAAAAAACAAGCAGCTTTTTACAAACACACTGAAGTGCCAAGCGAGGCTTGTGACTCTTCGATCAGTGCAGACCTCTTTCTCCGTCATGCAACTGCAGTATTAGAACTATACAATTTAAATCTGCACTCTCGAATGGCTCCTCCATTCCTGGGTCTACGTGAATGAGCAAGTTCCTACCTTTTGCTGCTTTATCTTGGGAAGATTATTGGGAATGGGAGAGGGGAAGAGGAATGTACCTGATTTTTTTTCCTCTCCAGCTCTTTTGAACAGTTTGGATTTGATTCATTCAGAGTTATAAGAAAAGCCACAGCTAAACTGTAGGCATATAACAGATTAATTATGACCTAAAAGTGCAATATAAATAAATAAGTGAGAACTGACCTGTTGTTTGGATGGGATTTCCTGTCTTTTACTATCTTATTCGTTCATCCAACACTGATACTCTTTGAGAGAAAGTAAAACCCCAAGAAGGTAAGCGATTCAAAAATGTGAACAGACGCTTTGGCCTTCCCAAAAAATATGAACACTGAATGAAAAGTTTTTCGTGAATGTTTAATCTGTCATATCCAAAAGAGACCTTGGTTGAAGCAGCAGAGGGTGATTGAAGGAGGCCAGAGCACAAAGCCCTTTTTCCAAGAAACCCTTTTTTTTTTTTTTTGGGACCCTCCCAGGAACATTAGCCACGTTTTTTAACCCCGAGGAAGCTGGGTTCTTAAATTTTGTTCTGGCAATAGTTTTTTGTCCCCCGTCCAAACATCCCCCTGGGCCAGAAAATGTTCCTCACACAGGCAAGGTTTATTGGTTTCCAAGTCAATATTAAGGACTATGAATGCTAATGAAGGATGGATAAATTTTGATATTTTAAACACGCTATAAGCAAGACGAAACATAACACTCAAAGAATCAAAATCACCACAGTAATTTCAGGAACACGTTACTGTGTTGTTGTCCCAGCCACATGCAAAAAACTCACTTGCTTTTTCCGTTATCAACTCCTAATTTACTTTTATCTTCCGTGACTCCTTCAGATGTTGTAGATGTGCAAATTGGAGTTTGGCACCAAAAAATAAGCTTTTGATTCCTGACTGAGGTTTCCTGCTTTATCTCAGTTCCCTGCGAAAATTAAATAAAAAAATAAAAAAGGCGCCAAAAAAACGCTTCCTTAGAAGTTTGAGTCCCAGACCCACCCGCGTACCACTTCTGAACGCCAATGGCATAGACCCAGTGTTTTCAACCTTAAGACAGTGGCTGTCCAAATGCCCCTCCGCCTGCCGGTGGAAAGGGGCCTTTCTGGAGTTGTACCAATTCAAATCCTGATTCCTCCGCTGGATCTCACATCAATACCATGCTTCCAGGTGACTTCTGTTGTGCTCCTCCCCAAGAAAGCAGGTCCTATGTGACGGCCTTGTATTGTGGCTTTAGGTGGATGGCCACAATTCGAACCTGAAACATTATATAGCTTCTTTAAAATTCACGCAATCGTCTCTCAGCAAATATTTTTTGTTCCGCCTTGTGTAACAAAATATACGTACTCTGAAAGGTTTTTTTTTTGATATTAAAGATAGACCATAAGATAACAAGCCAGCTTTTTGTTGTCATTAAAAAGCCTCCATTTTTTCCCACAGCACTCTTTTTTCATAAATACAGCCGTCATTCGGCTGGACTCTTCTTTCAACATAAAAGTATCAAAACATTACCCTTGAAATGTCCTTAGGTCCCTTTCAAGTGATGTGACCCGCCTGCTTTACGCCACGCACCACACCAGAGTAAAACACCAAAGCCTGTTAGTGGCCGCAGAGAAAAGCTACTCAGGTTTTCTGTTGACACACGCAGTGAAATCAGGCTTCCCAGAGCATCACCTCATTTTCCACCATTCACCTACACGCCACAAAAGTCTAAGCGGCGGTGAGATTTTGTTGCGGCGTAACAAGAGACTGCTACAAATGCGTGTGGTCCCAGAGAAGAAGAAGCTAAATAATGCAGACCCGGCACAAAACGAAAATAAAAGTGTATCATGCTTGAAAATCTAACAACAGAAGCAGCTTGTTCCATGGGAGAGGAAATGAGGAAGTGATGTGGTATTTGAAAGCCCTGCAACACTTGAAAATCCAAACAATGCAACCACTGCCCCCCCGAGAGCTGTTACCACCTTTTTACTTATTTACTTGACCTTTATGAAATTTACAAAGAGAATTGGCTAAAAACAAAAAAAAAAAAAAACAGCAATGAGAATTTCTGTGGCATTAATAAGGTCTGCAAAGGCAAACAAAGACTGGGTTTTAAGTGGAGATAGCAAATAAATCAGGGGTAACAAATGAGTTTATACACACCAAATGCTAGGTTCAATAAAAGGGTAAGCATGCCTTTATCAAGGGTGCTGCCCACAGCACAGGCACACGCAACACACACACACACACACACAATGTGCTCTTCCAACAACACGCTGGTTTAAAAGAGCCCCTACAGCTTCAATTGGTGTTTTCAGGAAACAGTGACCCCCTATTTACATCCCCCAGCCAGCAAATTACCGAAACTAACATTCTTCACCACCTCCCGGCCCCCCTTGGCCCCGTACAAGCAAGGGTTGGGCTAACGGGTGTAATTTTTCTAGACATAACTTGCCATCCAAGACGTGGCTTTATAGAAGGCCATTTTGGTGGTTTTATCAGCGCGATGCCAGAAGCTGTGTTCATTCAAACACACCACATATAATATTCTGGTGACAGGATCGCAGGTAAGGGGGGGCAAGTTACCAAGGTCCTCACGTGGCCTATGAAGAAAAGCAGATCCTTGTATGAAAAACATGTCGGGTTGACAATTTATATCCTGTGTCCACAGAAGGGGCTTGGCGATAACAATGAACAATATGTCAGCAGCAGACCTGAGGTCACGCGCCAACCACAGGAGTTTCGATCAAATACGAGCTCCCGTCTCCATGGTGCTAAAAGAGATTAATTCCACCTTGATCAGGTGATTTACTTGGAAAGCAGCAGAACATGGGCATACTTCCGCAGAGGATTACGGACTGGAATTATCATTAGCTGTTAACATTTGCTGTAAACAAGTGTAACATGTGTGATTTAACATTTTTTGTTTAACAAAGACAAAACGGCGTCCAGAGTTTTAACCAGAGAAGCTGAAGAAACACAAAAACGCTGAATACATACAGTATTAATGTTGCGATGGTTGACTGTGCTGTACTGAAAAACGTCCTGGCAACTGTGCTGACATTGCATTTATTCCACAATGTTGTTTATTAAACAAGGATTCAACCGAGGATATTAAGAAATGCAACTATTTTGTAACGATTAATAATTAAGTCAATTACAAGGCAGAATGCTCCAGCTTTCTTAAAATGTGGATGATTTTGCTGTTTTTTCCCCCCATTTTAATATTATAAAACAGTCATCTTTATGATGTTCAAACAAAATGAGCAGTACTACAGGTCACTTGAAGCTCTTGAGAAATTGTTAGGCACTGAAAAGTAAACACTTTCTTGAAAATAACGATGGGTCACAATAAAAATGGATTTGTTTAATTGCTCCCCCATTTTTGCCACGGTAAATGCCTCCCTGGTACATAAATTTCTAGACACAGATTTGAGCTTGGGTTAAAGGCTTACTAGTTTAGTTACAAAATTCCAGCCATCACTTCTTTGAACCTTTTGATCAATTCAGCGGCAGAGAAGTAAGCAACAGCATCATTTAAAAAAAAAAGAAAAAAAACACTTAAATTAAACTCGTCTTAATCTCTTATTTGTTTTTTGGAAGGTTGTTTTATTTACAGTGAGCCCGCTGCCCTCACCAACATATCAAAGAAGGGCTTGAGAAACATAGAGCCTTGCACTGGCAGCAGAAGCTATGACCTTTGAATGGTGATGATGATGAAATGGTGGGATGATGATTTGATGGTGGTTTTAAATATGGCTTTGAGTTCCAAAAAGCAAGAGGGTTTTTTACAGCCAGACTTGGCCATGTGCATTTCTGCAGGAATGATAGCAATACACTCAACAATTATATAGAATTATAAAAAACACATGAAAAAGTTTACAGTTGAACAAGTTTAAACTCATCTTTTGTCAGTAAATGTCGGCTTCTACTCATAAACTTGGGATATAGACCATGTTGACTAGGCAAATTGACGCAGGGGGACTACACTGGTTTTTACACAATGTAAAGTGGTGTGCAGGGATGGATAATATCCAGAAAGCAATAAATGACGTGTTTAATAACCACACACAACACATAAATAAATTATAATATATAGCCGTCACAGAATATTAAACTTCACAACAGAAAACCTGTGCTGCCATAGTCAATGGCACCAAAGTAGCAACCGCAATCAACTTGCCACGTCCAATTTTAAATTGCCCAGCGTGGAACTTGCAGGGCTTTCTTTCGGCCGACCGATCAAAATAGACAGAAAACAGATGCCATCAAACTACAGGGCCCAAGCGTTCAACTTGTTAGGTAAGTGAAATAAAACACGAACTCACCGGCATCAATTTTAGCTTTCGTACCGCAATTATAGCCTAAACCAAACAACAGCACG
>NW_023339807.1:15837522-15837987 GCF_004916995.1 Morone saxatilis | reverse complement strand
CTTTGTGCATCCCCGTGTATTTGTCCTTTATCACCGTCAACTCATAGATCTTGCCGAACTGCTCGAAGATGGGCTTCAGGTCCTTCTCTTCCAGGTTCCGGGGAATCTGCCCCACAAACAGCTTGATGGCGTCGGCCTCCTTCATCAGGACAGAGTGGAGAGGACGACTGGGTACTGCAGGGGCTGAGGGGCAAACAGAGCAGGAGCAGGTATCCCTGGAGAAGAGCAACCGAGTCTTTAGGTTACAGCCGGAGAAGTGGACAATAATACAATACTCGTCACAATAATGGCTCTAAAAATATTCATTTAGTGGCTTTTGGTATGTCTGTGGTATAAAATGATGATTTCACATTTACTTACACTAGACTTTTTGAATTTTAAAACTCTTATGGTATCAAAATAATATTTGTATTCCCTCTAATTATTTTTATTTTTTATTAATTTATTATAGTATTAGGATATTTC
>NW_023339807.1:15818585-15837477 GCF_004916995.1 Morone saxatilis | reverse complement strand
ATGTGCTTTAAAATGTATGCCCCAATAATCTAAACAAATATAAAGATTATTTTGAGTATTTATTGCCCCATGCCTGATGACAAAGGGCTCCACTAGCTTCTGCTAAAACAATTACGCAAATGTTAATTAGCCAATCAAAAAACAATAACGGGACCCCCCCCCCTTTCTCCCAATTAAATATACATATATATACATATAAATCTAAAATATCTACAAGCATGCATTACCTTTACGGTGGACAAACAGCGTTCAGGATCCCTGCACATGAAGCAGAGAAGAAACATCGTGATTGGGGGTAAATCATTGCAATAGAGCGGTTTCTTTGTTTAGCCAGCTGTAGGTTACAGCATACACACGGATGTCATGGGGCTCCCTTGCTCTTTGTCCGATCCCCCCACCCCCCCATCTCAATGTACACATACACACACACACACACACACACATATATGTACACACACACACACACACACACCAGAACAAAAACAACACAAACATTAAAGCTTACCGTTTTTCAGAGGATGCTTATGGAGGAGGAGAGCAGATATTAAAGAGGGATGCTGTCTGTTGTGGTCCCCGTTGTTGTCCTCACCGCTTTCTCTCTCTCTCTCTCTCTCTCTCTCTCCCGTCCCGTCCTCCTCTTCCTCCCCTCTCTGGATGCTCTCCGCTCTTTGTGCCTGCCGTACTCTCCCTCTCCTCCTCCTCTGGTGTTCAGATACTCAGAGGCTCGGCTCTCTGTGTGTGTGTGTGTCTTTTATTTATTTATTTATTTTTTTTTTTTTACAAAAGCCCCGTGTTGCCGCCGGTCTGGAGGTCTGGAGGAGAGAAGTCCCAGCAGGTGAGTCCCGCTCAAAAACAGAAAAAAATCACAGCTTGTCACCGGTCCCACTGAAATTCAACCTCTCGACTCTCCAAAAAAAAAAAAGAGAGGAAAATCCAGAGTAAAACTGAGCTTATAGTTTTTTTCACCTTTCACGAAAAAGCCTACTTTTAATTCCTATTTAATTACAAAGTGATAGCAGGGCTTACCGGCTGCTTTTAAATCTCGGGTAACATCCAACCGTTTGAACCGACGTTTAACGGCCGTTCCGAACCGTTAATGGAGGCTACTCTAACTTTACTATTCTTCCTATTTTCTGGTCGTCTCGCAGCGTCTCACCCGTCCAACGGCTGGATGGCTTTTCACGTCCAATGCCGGTGTCTCCTCTACTCTCTTTCTCTCCTCTACTCTCTTTCTCTCCCTCCTTCCTCTCCTCCCCTCCTCCTCCTCCTCTCGCCGGAGCGGTTGCTACCCCGTGACGTAACTCCCAGGGACCGTTGACAAACTTTCCCGCCGTGCTCACGCGAACAAAAAAAAAAAAACGGCCCTTTTACAAACTCAACCGCCTTTAAAACCTAATTCCCTCCACTTAGCGACACACGTGCTACGTTCAAATCGACAATTTTAATTTTTAATTTTAATTTTTCGTTTCCTACGCGGCGGTTTGCCGGTGACATATTTGTAGACGTCGCCTAGAGAACGACACCGTGCGCGGAACCGCCTATTGTTCTAGCCGCGAGCCCTGGCCTTGGTGCTGAAACGATGCCTCTTGACGTGAAGCCGAAGCGCGCCGCCGACGTCGTGCACGACAGTCACGACTACTACAGCTGTTCACGCCCGAGCCCGAAATCACACTCACACCCACTCAGAGTAAAAAAATGTGTGACAGAGAGAAGGAGAGATAGCTCGGGGTTGGAGTTGGCCTACTTTACAGCATGTACTTTGGAAAACCGGCCGACATTGGGCTGTTTCACTGGGATATGTAAAGACAAGCCTGCCTCCAATTTTATTGCAAAACAAACCAGATAACAGTATTTTTTATTGTCTTTGATGTGTGTGTGTGTGTGTCGAGAGTCTTGGGAGGAGAGATTGAGTGAAAGGAGAGTCATAGGGTTCATGGTAATTTACTCCAAAAGGTCACCATCTGCCTGCCTTGCCTCGTGCCCTCTGTAAGCCAGCATCCCCCGCCACATTCATCCACCATATATACCCCCCACACACACACATACACAGACACACACACACACACACGCTCTTGCATGTATACCACCACACTAGGGGCTTTCTTACAAACCCAGCACCGGCAGAGGAGGCACGCAACGCCCGCTGCGCCCTGAGGATGTGAGCGGTGTGCAGGCAGCGGGCAGCACGCCACCGGAGCTGTTAAGCCTCCCTGCACGATGTAGAAGAAACGGCTATAACGCACGCAAGTGCAAGAGCAAAGACGAGGGAGGCTGTAACACTATTACCATATTCATAAAGTTTCAGAATGGTCTGTTTTATAGGCCTGTTTGTTTGAAAGCAGCAGCTATTTCAAGATAGCAGATTTTTGAAGATAAAAAATATTTTATTTCAATATCCCAGGTCTGGAAATGCATGAAAATGGTTCCCACTGTCCATAAGATAATGTCCCACCAGGCAAGTGCCTTGGAAATCCTGGCATGCTCTTTACCATTATGGTGATGTATATTTTATAGGCAGTTCCCAGTATTTTCAGACTCAATATATCCAAATGTGGCTGCTTTTATGGTGAGAAGTACATTAAAATCACTGATTGTCTTGACAAATTGGTATTTCTCCAGCAGAATAAAAAAAAAGTGTGGATAAGGCTTTGAAACATCGCGAAGACCTTGGAAAATAATAACATTAACAGAAAATGTAACTGAGAGACTCATGACCCCAGTATCTCAATGGCCCTGTCACTTGGCATCCAATCCCACCTCTCTTAATACTGCACAAGATGCCACTCAACATACTCCTACTCCTGCAGCCACCTCAAGGCAGTAAGACATATCTGACCCTTTTTGCATTATGCACTCTGCACAATAAACTTGATTTTGACATGTTGTCTTTGAATCAGACATTGAAACCTCATATTCTATATAAAAAATGCTTCATGAAAGACTAGGTCCTGTAATTTCAACTGTGTTGTATGTGAATGTTGTAAATCGACGGTGTGCATTCTCATCTGACTACTGAACTAAATCATTTTATGGTGCCATTTTGCACAAGTGACTCTTGAAAAACAGATAATGTATCTCAAGAGACTTCCTGGTTAAATAAATGAATACATTCATTAATTTAAAAAATCTATTTGACTACAAAGTCAAGCAATGTAAGTGAAACCTTGGCACCAAAAAGAGACATTTACTCTACAGATTACTCATTTCTGAGGAAAACTGGGCCTGTTCATTCATGTATATGAAACTCAACGGCGCCATCGTTTGGAGGAAACTGGCCACATCACCCTTATTCTGTGGACAAAAGCAAACATGACACCGATTAACTTCTCTGTTGTTTCAATTTTATTTAAAATGCAGCTTTGAGATAATAGTTTTTCCACACTGTTTTTTGTTTTTGCATGATAATAAAAAAAAGTCTGTGTATCATAAATCTCATAAACTCTGGTGGTAACATAGAAAATACGCTACAGCTTCTTAAAACAGAAAATAAATTACATGTTCTTTAGATAATAGATAAATTACTATCCTTTTTTTTGTTTTTATATAAAAAGTAATTTTTACTACGAGGGATTAGAGACAAGAATGACACATTCAAAGCCATGATCGCAAAACACACAACCATACAGACACATCACACACGCAAACATCCACAATTCTCAAGTAGAATAAAGTCACTGATTCTCTTGTCAAATGCAAAATACAACTTATATGACAGTTAGATGTGAATAAATGCGGCCTACAACAACACTTCTGATCTACTCAGTTATAAAACATAAGCGCCTACTTATTCAAAGAAATTATAGATATTAAACATATCTGACAAATATACAGACTCCTCACCCTCGAGTGGGCAGGGTGTATTGTGTGTGTGTGTGTGTGTTTCTTCTTGGGAGGTGTGGGAAGAGAAAAAGAGAAAAAGTAAAAACTGTTACAAGAGCAGAAGAGAGAAAAGTTTAAAAAGTACTTACACACATATACAGAGGTCGCTGCCTCATAATGCAAAATATTTACTTTCAGGTCAAAGCAGAATGATTGCATTTGATCCATAGCTTGAGCTAAATTATAGTTTTAAAAAAAAACTGTTATAAGAAAGCAGCTTTCTCAGTCTCCATGAGGTTTTCCTAATTCTGGCTTCACCTACTCTCATAGGACAGATCCATCATCTCCTCCAAAGAAGGAGACGATGGAGGATAATAAAATATATATTGAGATGAGGTGAGAAAACAGGGAGGACATCAAGTTGTTCTTTTTAATACCTCGACACAATCGTCATGGTGACAAGAGCACTAAAATTAGGTCAGCCAGGAGTGAATCATTTTACATCTCCAAACCTGTGTGGCATCACTGACTTCATGGTTAAAGGCGATATTCTGTATTTTTCTTATTGTCAAACAAATAAAAAGACCAAAACCAGAAAACCAAAAGTGTCATACAGCTGGTCCACTAGTTCCAGAAATTATTAAATACATACAATTCAGCCACACTGTTGCACTGGATGATGTGTTTCTTCAATAAGATAAACATGAACAGTTCATTTTTGAGTCAATTCTGTTGTCATAAATACTCACTAATGTAGTAGAATATGCAGCAGAATAAAAGTACCAAACAAATTCTGATAGCTCCCCTGGTAGAGCCCTTTGCTGCCTGTCATCCCTCCTCTACCTCCCACCTTCCCTGTCTTTCCGAGCTGTTTTAGAAAATTACTAAAGATTTATGTCATCAGTAGGAACCAACAGACATGGTTGAGAAGTCAGAAAGTATTGACAGACTAACACATTGTGTGATTTGTTGACAATAAGAAAGGTACAGAACAACACCAGTCTCATCACTTTATACTTTGATTTTTTAAATGTATTTCTTTTTTTTGTGCCTTTTTTTCTGTTATTTAGCAGCAGCATCGTCTTTAGTTTAGTAAAAACACAACTGCAACTAGCTGTGGATTTTAACTCCAACAGCCCACTTTAAAACAATGTATGTAAGTGACATTAATATGCTGAAGGACTCTACAGACTCTGTGTTTACCATCTTTGTCTCATATCCTTCTAGTTCAGGAAGAATCTCACCTCTTCCTGCTCTGATATATTTGGTCACCTACTGCCATGCTCAACCCCACACCTTTGGTTCATCTGTCCAAATACTGAACTGCACAATAAGAGGACACTTGAGGAAATATTTTTGGCAAAAGGAAAAAAAGACACACAATATGTTAATGAAATCCTTCTAGCTTAGTTGGGCCACTGTAGCGCAGTGGGAGACGTCTGCATTGTACACAAGCACAGCAGATCTATTCCAGTAGATCTTCAGCACACATAGTATTTAGTATACACAGTTTATCTAGCATACATGGTAATTATTTGTTCAGCACATTTCTTTTAATAATTAGTGGTATGTATGTTTGATCTGTCATCTGTTTTAAGATCCTGTATATAAGAGACAATTTCTTTTTAAGGCTAAATTTGCTGTTGAAACACAGCCGTGTCGTCAGTGAGAACCTTCCGTTACAATCTCTCAGCTATAGAAAAGAGTTTAAATCATCGCAAATGCATCACTCAGTCCTGTGTGACACACTGTGAACCTGTTAAAGCTAATGCACAAAGTAAACAGAAGCAAGCTCAGTGGAATTTGTGGTTCTAAAAAGACAATATAAAATAGTAGGCAGAGAACTGGAAAAAGGAACCGGCTGCTTTCACAGTGTTTTACCTGAAGATTCAGGAGAAAAGAGAAAATAAATGTTTTCTGACGGCTGTCGCAGGGATTATGTCTACTCTGGGCTGTCCTTTTCTACACACTTGTCATCAGCCCTTTTGACCCCATCCATGACTTCTTGCACACCTTGGCTGTCTGTGATTGGCTGATCAGTGCCTCTTGGCACGCTGAGCACTCTGGGTGCACGAGGCACAGCAGGCGCTCTTGTAGTAAGAGTAGACGCACAGCCTGGCCTGAACCACCATCACGCAGTTGTGACGTCTGTCCCGGCAATTTTCGTCTGTGAACAGAGACGAGGAGGAGAGAGGTTGGTAGGGAGAATGACCGAGAACACACATGAATATGCTGTCACAACGTCACACACAACCAACCTGAGACTTGTGGACTGCAGGGAATTGTGTTGCAGATTTGCTCCTGTTCAGGTTTGGGGCGCAAATCACAGTCATGGCTGTGCTTTTTATCTTGCGTTAAACACCGTACCTCCCTCATTTGTAAGCCTTTTCCACAAGAACGTGAGCACTGAGAACAAAGGCAGAGAGAGAGTGTAAAAAAACACAGTTCTAATTTTCTCTTTCCAACATTTAATTCTCAATTAATTGTGTCCCTTTGTCTCTCACCGCACTCCACTCTGTTGTGAACCACTGCGGCTGACACTCTCCCATCTCACACTCTTGGACCGCGACAGGCTTGTCCAGATGTGCACACTCACTGGCTGATGCGACAGTAAAATCATTCCCTGTCTTCCGGACACAAATTATGTCTCGTCGCTGAGTTCCATTCCCACATTGGACATTACACTGGAAAAATAACAAGAACTAGTTACAAGGAATACAATAGCTGTGTTTGTGACTGCCCTTTTACTCCTAAACAAACCTTTATGTACAAAAAAAACCAAGCAGAAGAATTTAATAAAATGCAAGATAACACAAAGGACTACATAAAGTATTAATTAAAGTTAGGTGTCAATATAAGTGTCTATAATTGTAGAATCTCAGAGGTTTGAATCTGTTTTCCCTGCATCCTACCTGTGTCCAGGGGCTGCTGTACCACATGGTTGTTGCCACACAGGGACCCCCGTTGCAGGCCTTCATCTCTGCTGGTTTGTCCCCAACACAGTCCCCTCCTCCTCCACCCTCCCTGACCCCTCCTCGAGTCAGACACACCACCTCCCTCCTCTGCACCCCTGGGCCACACTGTGCCGAACACTGAGGGACAAAGTGGAAGATCATGTTGAGGATTACTGTTAAGTGCTGTGTATGTTTCTTCATTTGCTTCTGTGTATGGGTGTTACTCACAGTGTTGGACCAGTCAGTAAAGTACCAGTTAGTCACACAGGGACCCATGTTGCACTCCTCACTTCCCTGTGGGCGAGCCCTGGAGTTGCACTCCTTGTCGTTTACGATGCTGCCTTGGTCGCTGAGGCAGCGCACACTCCTTGTCCTCCTCCCAACTCCACAGTCCACGGAGCACTATGACAAATGGAGAGGAGAAACACAATAATGAGTATAAACAGATGAGAGAAAGGGCATAATACTAGCTGACAGTTGATTTTCAATCAATAAATCCTTTATTTGTTCCCAAAAGAGCAATTGGCTGCAGAACAGTTGTTGGTTGTTGTGAACTGTGTGCTTTTGTTATTATTATCTATTATAAATGTTTTATTCATTCAACATATGCAACTGATTAATAGAAAAACTTAAATTAACCATGATCTTAAAAAATGGTTTGTTGCAACCCAGCCCATGGCGCAGTGCCTACAGCAGTCTCCAACTTGAAAAGAACTTAAATAGTTATATGGTAACCTAATGAAGGAACTAAAATTTAAATTTATGACAGAGCCACATAAAAAGTCCCATGTCAAAAATAAAAAGAACTTTGTACACACAAAAATGTTTTGTTTATTTTAACCCAACTCCACCCACTCTCTCTCTCTTTCAGTCTGTGTTTGCTTCTGTGACTTGGCCTCTTTTACCATGTCCGCACCCCCATTAGCAAATCCATTTCCCAGTGACACACTGGTGTTGTTGACCTACCGTGCTCCAGTCAGAGCTGACCTCCCAGTGGGAGCAGAGGCGGAGCTCACACGCCTGTGTGGACTCTGGTGGTGTGAGGTTGGCGCAGCGCTGTGGGTGGACCATGGTGGAGCGGTCCCCAAAGCTCTGCCTGCACTGGAGCTGCCTCTGCTGCACGCCAGGGCCACAGGACACGCTGCACTCAGACCATGAACTGGCCTCCCAGCTGAGAGAAACAGTGAGGGAGAAAGAGAGAGAGAGAAATGAAGCTGTGAAATAACACAAAATAATATGCCTTCAGACAACTATTTCAATAAAATCCAAGACTGTGTGTCAGTATTAGATGCACATGTCAGCTCACTTCACTGGTATCCTGACAATGAAGTCAACCATTATCCAAAAATGATGGTCTTTTAGATTTCAGTGAGCATGTTTTGGTCCCTCCCTGGCATCCACTGGTTTCCTCTCATAATAATCTGTTTGCAGAGTCTAATCATCAAGTCAGCAATGACTACATAAGGAGATTCTGCAGTGTGATTTGTGTGTGAAAGCTGCACTGGCTTCTGTAGCAAAATGCATTACTTTCACATCCTGGAGAGCTGAAGTTTTGGAACTGAATATAAATCTTTTTAAGGTATATATAATGTGTATCTCTTCAAGTTAACTGTGTATTTACTCACAATGGTGGGCAGGGATGTGTGTTACAAGGCTCCTCCTCGGGGACAGGTTTGGCTGCAGAATCACATTTCCTCTCTGGGACTTCCTCATCTGTATGGCGGTCTATACACAGAATGACTCGGTACTGAGTACCTACAGAGAGAGAGAGAGAGATAAATAGATCCACAGAATGAGAAAGACATAAACTCCATGTTCTTGTACTTGCACCTACCAACCAGAGGAGGGAGGCATCACACCATCCAAGTGAATAAATATCATTTTGAGTATTTAATTTCGATTAATTTAAAAATGACACAAATATGAAGATCTGCAAGGCTAATCTGAATCTAACCTTTGCCACAGGAAACAGAACAGTCGGTGAGTCCGCCTCTCCTCCACACAAATGGTGGCTGAGTGTCCAGTGGTAGGTCTGTGCGAGGGGGGATCCGAGCATTCCTGTTGGGTGCAGAGCCTCGAGGACGTGACCTCTCAGGTGTCCACCGGTCCGAGGAGGGGGGAGAAAACACAGAGGACGAGGAGGAGGAGGAAGAGGGAAGTGAAGGGACCGAAATAGGAGGAGGAGCAGGAGGAGGGTCTTCTACTGATACGGTGAGAGGACCTGCGAGAGAAGAAAAAAATAGATTTATACAAATTAGAGAGAGGAGAAGATTGGGAAACAGATATGAGGAGGAGCAGAGAGGAGCGATATAGAGGGAAGAAAGAAGCAAAACATGAATGTTGAAATGTTGAGAACAGGAGGAAGGCAATGAGTCAGAGGCTAATGATGTCATGATGAGGTCAGGGTCTCATGACAGCGAACATGTGGACCAGATAGCCTCCCATCTAGGTCATATACAAACACACAAACACACTTACACACAATAATCCCTCCCACTTGGCCCACAACCACACCCATCCTAAACCATAAACACGTCAATCATTCTCCAAGGACATGGGTTGCAGTGGTGTTTCCTTGAGTAATTTGGAAAGAATGAATGCTGAGATCTTGATTTAGGGTTCAGTTCTGCCACTGACAAGATTCAAGTATGTGCTGAACATGACTGTCGAGAGCGTAGTGTCTCCTACTGTACAGAACACACAGAAAACAAGGCTGCACAACAAAAGAAGGGAAATCAGAAGTGCGATGGACGTACTGCGAAGGGGTGCTCTCCCTGGCTCTCGCTCCCTCTGCCTCTCTCTGGGTGCCTCTCTGGGTGTCTCCCTCTCTCTCTCTGTCAGCCTCTCCCTCTCTGCCTCCTTCTTCTCCACCGGGATATAAAACTCATAGTCGATGCCTGGGTTCTCCTTGTGGAAAATGATCTGGCGAGTAAAACAGGGTGAGAGAAGAGACAGAACTAGGTGAAAAGCAGCAAACAATAAGTAATACTCTAAAACAGCTTTAAAGATTTACGTTACGTTTATGTTAGAGACCAGGATGAGTTACAGTTTAGCCCTTATGGCCCTCGCAGTGTCATGTTCAAGGATACCACAGCAGGGTGTATGCTTGCCACTATGTCTCTTACTATGAAGCCCTGTGCCCTATCTTACAAGACTTAACATAGTCAAGGTCATCTAAACTTAATCAGCTGGAGTCCCCTGGCAACAACATTGTGATCTGCTATTTTATGCCAGAGACGGCAATGTAATACAATCAGTCCAACATATCTCAATACCAACGGGATGGACTGACATTAAATTGATGGAAGTGCTCATGGTCCCCCAAGCTTCGTTACCTCAGTTCATGACAATGTAAAACTGTGTTGTGTTGTTTTTACACTGTTTGTTCAGACTAAAGAAAACAAGTTATAATGTGTTTAATATTGAGCTTTAGAGGTGCTGATAGACAAATTGTGTTACCTTTGGACAGAGTGAGGCTAGCTGTTTCCAGTGTGCAATGAGCAGCCTCGTGGTGCTACTGGCGTGGCTGGTTATAGACTTTTAGTCTTTTTATGTCTTATTTGAAAATCCCAAGACTTAAAAATGCACGTGATTCCAGAGGAGATCGACCACCAGCTTTGGTGGATGCTTGCTATTTTTACCCCCCTCCTGCCCTGTAGCTACTGAATGCAAAGCTGCAGATGACTCCTGTTCTTTAATAAGATCTTAGCCTGAGGTTAGAGTCGTTATTATTAAGCCGTGTATAGTCAGATGTGGCTCAGGCTTAGCTTTACTATAGCTGACTTTATCCCACCATAATACTCAAATAATGCTGGCTATCTGGAGGATCTTGACACAGAGCAGGAGAGCATAGCCTTGGGCTTACGGCAATGTTATAGAGATGTGAAACACTGTGTATACATGTGTGTCCATGTATGTATGCGATTCTTATCATTAACTTAATTTTGTCATGCTCGGGTTCATGTTTGCTTACAGGGTTAGAATAAATGCCTTCCTGTGGTCCAATACTTACATATAGCTGTAGCTGTGTGGTGGTGGGTCCTGGAGCCCTGAGGGACTCGCCCTTCTCTTCCTCCCCCTCTGCCTGTGCTCTAGGTCGGGTGTAGGTGAAGGTAGTCCCTCCCGCCTGGTACTCCCCTGGAGGGTCCACAGCCCACCGCCCATTCACCACTGAAGCCCCAGTGCCACTCCTCATGGCTGGAGAAATAGGGGGTGGGGGCAGAGTGTCAGAAAGGCAGACAAGAGGAATGAAGCTAGACTTGAGTCAAGTTTTCTTTTCTTATTTTGACCTTGTTTAGTCTACAAAGTGGCGAACTCTTGAAAAAACCCCATGATAACAAACACAGACTCAGACAGACACATACAACCTTTGGAGTGCTGTTTTGTTACCGAACAGGGGGCTGGCAAGACAAACAGTCCCACATACACATACACACTTCACCAGTTCCTTTTGGGCTCTAACACAATTCTGGCTTTATCCGCACGGAGTCTGTGAGGCTGCAAAATTTACAGTCTTAGTCTAAGCCAGCACACACATACTCATAGGCCAAATCTCATTCCCAAATCTGCAATTCCCTCGCCAACGTCTCACTTTTACTGGAGCCACAACTACTATTATTTGAGAAATCTTAAATTGCATGTGTGTGCGCGTGCTTTTGTTTGTGTCATTACCCAGGTAATTAGGACTCGCTCGTCTCTCTGTGATGTTAATGAATGTAGCTCCGGGCGGGATGTCAAGGATCTTGTGGTAACCAAGGGGAACCGTGACATTTTGGAAGCTTCCAGTCACCTTTCGACAGGAGGTTTCCCGCCCACCACAGACTCCACATTTGTCAATCACAGAGCCGGAGCCCAGTACCCCATCGCAGCCCTCGGTCTGGCAGAAAAAAACAGGGGAAAAGATGTGAGTGATGGGTCAGACAATGAGGGGGAAAAACGTGGGGTAGGAGAACAAGAGAGATGAGGGAAGAAGGGTGGGGGCAGGGCAAGGAATAGCTAATTCCAATCTAGTTGACATTTCACATCCAGTGCCAGTGTTTATTTCAGCGTTTTTTGAGTAAATTGCTAACTGTCGCTGGCCAGATTCCTACCAGAAACAGAAGGTCTGATTTCTGCAAAATCAGAAAGAGTGTAAATGAGACTTAGGAAACAGAGAAAAGAGGCCCAGCGTAAGGTAATAACAAAACGATTGGAGACTGAATCACTGAATGTGAATGCCAGGCTTAAATCAGCCTCCAGACATGAGACTAAGAGAGCCAGTTTCTGGACTTTGTCTACCCCCGTTTAGACAGGAGGGACTTGGGCTCAGTCACTTGAAGCCAAAATCTCACACATTTAAATACACTCACCAGACACTGTCCTTCTACACACACATCGTTTGAGCTGACGTTGAAGCAGGGTGTCCCGTCTCTAACGCGCTCGGCCTGACGAACATAGAAACGGTAGCCGGCAGGTCTGCAGGTCAGCTCGCACTGCTTGTCCGCACCAACTGCAACATAGAGAGGATAGGAGGATTATTGCACAACGTATATGTTTGTCATAAATGTGTGTAAAATCTCCTGTATGACTGTATTTAGTTTCTTTGTGCGTCTGCCTGGTGTGGAGAAGACCCAGCTGGGCGCTGAACATCTTTCCATGTGGTCAGGAAACTGAGGCAAGGCCATATAACCCCTGACTGTCAGACAGCACCAGAGTGATTAGCTATTTCCCCTGCTGCTCAGATGTACGAGTGCACTCACTGCTGCACCTTCCCAGGAGATACATACCCAGAAGAGAGGTGTAAACATAAGCCTGAGGAAGGTTTGATTTATGAGAGGAACCTAACGGGCGCACACAGCAGTGAGACACGTAGTTGGGAAGAGCGAACAGAAGGGAAGAATCAGAGAAAGAGAAGACAGCTTCAAGGTAAAAGAGGAAATTGAAACCTTTCAGTACTGAGAGAATAGGCGGATGAGTGCAGAATACAGAGGATCTCATAAGGGAATAGGGGTGGGGTGATGGCAAAAAATGTAGAGAAAGTAAGACGAGTACGTGGTGAAATACAATAAGCATGTTTAAATAGTTCTTGGGAAATATTTACTTTCTTTCTATGAGAAGATATCAATCAGTCGTCACACAGATGTTACATGAAACCTTTAACTTTCAAAACCACAAATTGTAATTTTTACACATTTGTTTCTGTAAGGATTAAACAAACAAGATACACAATGTGTTATTTACCGAGCTTTAAAGGTGTTGGTAAGTATATTTTTGAACTTTGGACTGAGCCAAGCTTGCTATTTCCCCAGTGTCTATGCTAAACTAGGCTAACCACATCCTACCTCCAGCTCTGTGTGTAAAGGGCAAGTGTGCCAATTTTACACACCAAAGTCTGTTTACACGTCCTGAGGAGTGCTACTGCAAATGTGAAAAAAGTTGTATTAAGTCTTTCGTGTGTCCAGAGGGAGTTGCGTTGATAAACTGCCTCAAGATATGTTACTTGAGTCAGCGTCATGTGGAGCTGAGGATTAAAAGTTTTAAAATGATGAATGTCCATGTAAACATTGCATGTTGGGTAATAAAGGTGCAGGTTGTGACAAGATAGATGTGTGTGGAGTAAAAAAGAAAATATAGCTCTGATTTTGCAGCAACAAATTAAAAAAAAAATTCCATTGTGGGTCCGACAATGTAATAGAAATGCATTGACAAAATGTGGAGTTCTCTTTTAACACACAGACATGAGATGATCTTCTTGTCTCATTTTTTGAAAGAAAGCAAATAAGCAGTTTAAAGAAGGCTTTAAACTTTAAAGAAGAGAGAACGCGATAGAGGAACGGGTGATAAAGGCAGGAAGGGACAGTGAGTGGCCCCGCTGTTCATCATTGCTCTTTGAGCTTGGAGATTGGGGGGTGTAACAGGGGTTAAAGGCGTCTGGCAGAGCTGGTGTGTGTGTGTGTGTGTTTGTGTGAAATAGAGCTATATAGACATGATCTCATAGCATGAGTAAGGGGTCATAGATTTAGTTGCAGAAGGGAGGGAGGGGTTTCTGTCACTGGGAGTTCAAGGGTTAAAAGCATAAATTCTGTGCTCCTGAAATTGTGACTTCTTACTATGGTGTCATATTTCTTAAGACAGAAATGTTATATTAACTACTACTTAATACGATTAAGTTCTACATGAATATAAACAATTGTACAGTCATATTATCCTGTCTTTGATGTAATTTGAAAAATAGCCATTTCTCTCCAAAAACACTTCTTTTGTAAAAATAAGTAATAAAAGTGCATTTCTAATATTACTACTTAATTTTCATATAATAACAATGAAGATTGTCTCACCATGAAAATATTTCTTCTCCAAGTTCAAATAAGCCATCATCAGCAGGTAACCTAGAGCCCCTACCATTTTCAAAGTCAAGAGGCTCATAAGAGAATGACCTCTTGACCATAAGAGATAGCCAAGAACAAAGACTAAAGGTCAAATACCAGACCCCTGGTTTCCCCTTGTGTGTCCAAGAGAGAATGCAAAAGGTATGTATTGAATTCAAAGGAACTCCATATGCTTTCACAGAATCTCTGAAGTTCCTTGAATCTCTATAAATAAAGTACAACAAAGGTTTGCCAGGTATAAAACAGTGGACAGGTCATGGTAAATTAAAACAGCAAACCTCCAGAGTGAAGAGAAGGATTAGTAAAACTGGACTGTTCAGATGCCATTTCATTGTTTTGTTGGTTTCCATTTCAGCAGGACACCACCCAAACAGAAGGATAAGGTGCACATGAGGCTTGGTGTATTTCAGTGGGAAGGCAGAGTGAACCAAGTGTTATCTTAATGACAAAAAGTGGCCTATAGGCTTTCTTCAGTAGATTTCCAAAATACCTCAGCAACAGGGATGAGCCACATTGTGAGTCTCGACCAAAGACAGTACAGTTTGGACTGAGACACTGAGTACAGGTTTGTGCCTTTGCGAGTTAGAAATCCGGATTTATGGTTGTTTGTCTGACCAAATATGTTAAGACATTGAAGAGTGTATTTTATCTCACTAAGTGGCTGGAAGTGGTCTGGAAGTTATACACGTGAAGCAATTGACCCAGGCTGGATGTTTATCTTCCACAACTTTGTAGGGAAATGAAGGTAATGCATTAACCTGACTGCACCAGATGGTTCGTTACACAGAACCAGAAGAAAGATTCTCGCACAAGGTTAGTAAGAGTAGTAGTAGTACATCAATTTGCTTAGAAATATATTTTGAAAATGTAGTGGTGGTCCTTCAGCTTTGGCAAACATCTGCTTCACAATACTTGCCGAGCACATGGTATAAAACATTAGAAAGTGATTCACCAACATACAACAAAGTGTTATCAGCATACATGGAAACTATCTAGTGCCTATGAGAGATAGAAAAAGTTATAAAGGAGTGTTGTCTTTCTGTCTCTGATTTCAATAATGTGGGACCAAAACTGCTTCAATTCCTTTTTTTAAAATGATTTATTATTTTTAGCTTAATCTGATGGTACTTATTATAAAACAAATCTGTTATTTTAAAGTACTTGACATTTAAATATGGGATAAAAATTCAGCTTTTACTGATTTTACCAATTGATTTTATTGATGTAACTATTTTTGATTAACACACGAATGTCTTGTTAGTACTACTGTACAATAACGTGTATTAAGCATGAGTCACTGTCGATGACTACCATACAAATGAGCCAAACTTCTGTCTCCAGTTATGTGTTATGATTCTTTTGCTACTGTCTGATACTTGCAGAGAGACAGATATACAGTACAAAATTAGAAAGAGAAAGAGAAAGGGAAGCAGTGTTCCCACCCTCTCTCTCTCCACCCTGGTTCTCTCTTTCCGTCTGTCATAGTTATCTTTGAGAGATTAGACTGGAGACAGTGACAGAAAAGAGAGGGGGAGCTAAAAGTGGGATACGTGTTGCCACTCATGTACTCTCTGTATTCTCCCTCCTCATCTCCCTTATTCTCCATCTCCTCTTCTTCTTGCCCCGAAGTCATGTTCGAGCACTCTCCAACTCCTAATCACCTTGGAGTCTATTTTTGGTCTTTATCTTTCATTTGTCTCTTGCTACTTCTCTCTGCTTCTCTGTTTCTCTCTTCGCCTCAATCTCTGGCGTCTCTTTCTCTTCCACTGTCTCTCTCTCCCTCTCTCCCTCTCTGAGCTTAGTGTTCAGACAGTGGAATATATGTTGTCTAAATATACTTCCCCACTATCTCTCCGTCTAAACAAACTCCAACAGTGAGAGAGAAAGAGAGAGGCATTGGGACAGGAAGAGGGGAGGATGAGTGCGCAGAGAGGGGATGAGGCCTGAAAAAAAGGGAATATTCAAGTAAAACAACACCTGCACGTGCAGTGCTTACAGAATTAAAGCGGTACTTTTATCGAGAGCAGAGCTTGTGGGAGGAAACATTACCACTAATATGAACCAGGACTATCACTTCTGTGGTTTATCACTGCAGTGGCAGCTTTACAGTTTAAGCTTCCAGTTCCAAACTATAGGCCACAACACTGTGCAGTACATACATAACAGGGCTGTCACCTTGGAGGCAAAAGATTGCACACTAAGTAGCAAGAGCTGACTGCACAGTGTAACATAAATACTAACGGGAAATATTTGCAGCGCCGTACAAAGTCCTAAACAGATGAGTGCAGCTGGAGAGAAATGACTAACACACCATTCAAAACACACACACACACTCCTCGGTCCTCACAGCCTCCAGTGTGTTGATGGGAAGCTAGATATGAAGGTTTGGGTTGTAGCCAATGGGACCGGACTGGAGTAAACAGTGCGATAGAGTTTACTTAGCAGAGTGGAAAAGGATCAGCTCCAGAGCAGATCGAGTGTGTCTGACACAGCTGATGTCATCTGCATACAGTTTTGATACGTACAGTACTGTATTTAAGAGACAGACACCAACAAAAGGTGACATCTGCAATTTGGTGGCTTGCAGTAATATGACCAAGTCTTGTCTTTCTAGTGGCAGAACCATGATTTACCCCCCTATCAGTTCTCTGTTTTTCCTCCCTTCCTCTCTCTCTCTATCTCTCGCTCTATCTCCAGTCCTCTCCTCTTCTCAGCAGATCTCAAGGTCACAGTGGTTTAAAATAAGCCAGAGTAGAGCAGAGGGCAAGGATGCACAGATAGAAAGAATTTAAGAGCAGCTCAATTCAGGATAAATACAGTAATCTCACGCTTTTTCCCCTCACAAACACACAGAGACGGGGGGTGGTGTGTGTTTACGCAGACAGTTAGACTCCAGTTGATACCCCGGCGATGACTCCTGGTACAGATGTGCAGCGTACATAGTCTAGATCTGCCTGCATCCTCAAAACTGTACTCGCTCTGTGTTGTCTTGAGCAAGGCAGGGAATCTACCAGCAGAGTCCCTGCCTCTGACCTTTTAAACAAGCAATGGAAATAAATTATTTCATCCATCCATTATCTGTAAACGCTTATCCTTTGTGTGGCCAGCTCATACTGGGTGAGAGGCAACCCGAGTACACCCAGTACATGTCACCACAAATAAGTTACTTTGCTGACCAGGTAGTGTAAAGCGGGTTAATTGGCACTTTTTCACCATAAACAGCTGCCTGCTGCTTCTGTAATTGCGGTTAATGAGATTTGTGACAGTGAAAACTGTAAATTTGAGGCCCATAACACAAAAACAATTAGCCCAAAGATACTAAAATGCTCCATAGGGCAGAGTGGAAGTGCAGAGTCGGGTTACATTTCTCTGTGGGTTCATCACTATAAGCAAACCTTTCACATTAGATACAGTCTTTTTTGCTTAATTGTTAGTATATAGTAGTAGTAATATAGAATATTGTTTAGTGCAGCTTTGATATTGTTTTTTTCCTGTGTCATTCTTCCTAACATCTTCATTGGGTTACTATGTTTTTAATTTTGTGTGTATTGTTTTAAGACAGAATAAAACCAGACTAATGTAGTAGCTCTACACTCTCACAACCAGCTGATACAGCAATCACAAATGCACAGACAGACAGATAAACAAACATACATGCACACACATTTTTCCACATATCATCTCAGATCCATTAAGCCAATTCATCTACAGTACAAACACACTTGCCAATGAGATCATACTGTACATACACAGCAGCTTGTATGCATAAGTCTAATGACAAATACTGCTGATATGATCTCACAGCTGTGTTCCTCTCTACTCTCTTTCTCTCTCCCTCCTCTGTTCTCTCACTCCCAAAATCCCCATGTTTGTAATATTCTCTCCATCAAATTCCTCAAATATCTGTTTAGTGTTTTCTCTCTTCCTCTGTCTTTCCCCCCCAGCATCGGAAAACAAAGATAAATAGACACAATCTCCACTGCGCTGAACTATTGTACACTTAACAAGTAAGTAAACAAACACACACCACCACACACGGACAGCCTCACACATTAAGTATGGAGAAATAAAGACACACACACAAACACACAGGCCACGTTGTCTCCCTTTGCTCCCAGTGGTCACGTGACAAAACACTTGCATCCCATCACCTCTCACCTCTCTCTCTCTCTTTCTCTCTTTCTTTATCTCACTCAGTAGGAATCTGTGTGCTTAGTCAGAGCTGGGAGGAGAAGCTTGGCAGGAGAGGAAGGGAGATGTTGGACAAATGAGAGGAAAAAGAGAGGAGGGAAAGTGTTTTGTGCAAAGAATAAAAGCAGATTGAGTTCCAGTCATTCTCTTTTCCTCTCGACTCTCACCACCCTCGATGCTACATGAACCGTAGGCCTGCTCCAATGAGAAGAAGGATTGTGGTGGGTTGGGCATGCAGTGGAGGCCTGCCAACACACACTCATACTAGAACAACATTTAACTCACTTAAACACACATTTTATTGACACTTTTTCACCCCCCCCCCCCNNCCCCCCCCCCCCCCCTTCTCCTAGCATTTAATTTTGCCGTAAGCCTATTATCACATTGAAGCACTGTGTGGTTAAACCCTATACTACCGTGTGTGTTAGTGTGTGTTAACTCAGTCCTCACCCTCAGTGAAAGGTTCCCAGTTGTAGAGGCGACCCATGAACTCTTGGGTGTTAAAGGCTGCACACTGCTCTGCTCTGGACTCCAATGCACCTCCTCCACACACCTGGAGGA
>NW_023339807.1:15810073-15818569 GCF_004916995.1 Morone saxatilis | reverse complement strand
AGAGAGACAGAGAGACAGAGAAAGAAAAGTTTAAAATGCAGTGCCACACATTGAAGTAATATGAAATCACCCAGCTATTAAACCGATGGTTGTTTCTCTCCCAGTCCCTGGAGAAGAAAGGGTGGAGTGGACTGTTGTGAGTAAAAGGAGAGGAAAAACAGCAAATAAAGACGGGGAGAATTAATTCGAGATCACAGAGGTAAGCGCAAACACGCTATACTCTAATACACAAACACACACATACATAGTCTCTGTGCTGCTTTTGGCAGTCAACAAGTGTATTAGAACCATATGGAAATAATAGATTTTTTGGAAGCGGCTGCTCACATAAATCCACCGTGGCTTTCAGTGCATGACCACAGAATGTGAGTGACTGTGTGAGCACGTGTATGTGTGTGTGTGCGAGTGTGTGAGCACATGTCCAGCTTGTGCTCGCTCAAGCAGTCCTTATGGAGCCGTACACTGGAAAGAGTTTTAGCATACCTGCACTTAAACAACAGCTGAAACATCAGGCAGACACGACATTGCTGGTTTATACTGTACAGACTATAACTCACTGAGCATTGCCCCAGTCCAGTGGGACAAACACACTCACAGACACAGACACAATATTGTACTTTTAAGCCTTGCTCGTAGTGGGGTTCTATGGCAATGGCTGTCTGTCAGATCGCTCAATACACTACTGGGTACAGACTGAAACATCTCAACAACAAACAAATTTGGTACCAGGCGATGAATCCTGTGACTTTTTGTCAGAGTTTACAGTGGAACAGTTAGCCTGGTAATAGGGTAATAAAATCTACATACAAGCACCTCTAAGGTGTTATTAATGAGCTTTAGAGGTGCTGGTAGGTGGATTTTATTACTGTTGGACAAAGCCAGGCTAGCTGTTCCCCCCTGCTACCAGTCTTTATGCTAAGCTGCACCAACCGGCAGCTAGCGGTAGCTTCATATTCAACAGACAGATATAAGAGCGTCAAATAAAATAAATATATCAAACTTTTAGCTACAGTTTACTGATCTGTACGTCTGCACTCCTCATGATGAATGCAAGACTTTACTTATGGTACTTTTACTAAGGTACAGCATCTGAATACTTCCACTACTGCACACACACTCAGCTTACTGGGTATCATTATTCTGGGAAGCCACAACCATCCTGTCTGGTTAAAAACCTACTGAGTTTACAGCCCTCTGATGTACAGCTGGTTCAAACACACATACACACACACACTCTTGCATGCCGCACACGGAGCTCTCAGATTTCCTTGCAACTCAAATCTTTGTCAGCTCCACAATCTTTCAACAATGTCTTTCACTCCTCTCTTTCTTTGATTCGTTCCTCTTTTGTTTTTTTGTTTTTTCCCCCCCTGAATCTCTCTTCACTCACACAGCTGTCACAAACAGCTGGAAAGTTCCTAGTCCCTCATCTGGGAGAGACAAGAGCAAGGGAGTTGTCAAGTTTATACACACACACACACTCACACAGATCGACATTTCCCATGTGAACCAGCCCTGGCGACAAAGTGTAACTAAAACACTCTCATGGATAAATGTCAAAGCATGCACTAAATTTCACACTTTGACTTGTGTTGTGTGTGTGAGTGAAGGAATGCATGTGGCCATCATGTCACAAGGCACTCATAAGGATCATCTGTTGGTTCTGTTCTGGCGAAGTGTGAAACCAGCCCATGAAACTTTATGTAGTATGTTCCGCCACAGTTTCACACTGCTGAAACAGACTTATTTTTGTGTTATTTATGGGAGATATGTTATAGTCTGGTTTAAGCCTTTTATACCAGAGTGTGTTTCACGTTCACTGAATACATGAGTGAATGTGGGCGCTTAAAGGTCAGTGCACGTATGTGACCTGATGTTTCCAAGTAACCGTGTAAATCTGCCCGGATGTGTGTGTGAAATGTGGTTGGTAATGGTTGTAAATATTTCTGCAGGACATAAACACGTTGGGCCCCATTTTAAACGGGATAGTTTCTGTGTATCTCTGAAGACGCATGTGTTCCTGTAAGACTATAAACAATGAGCGGACAACGACCACCAAACATACAAGGACAGTGTGTGCGTGCAGCTTTGGGATGCTACAGTACAGTTAAAAAGAAAGAAAGAGCTTCCATAAAAGACCAAAAAGGAATGTAAAATGACAAGAGAGAACACAAGAAGAAGTCAAGCCACTGCATTCATGCGTTGGTGATCGTATGAACGCTACAGGGCGAGTTGATTCTCCTCCCAAAAGAGTTTAAGGGTGTGTAAAACAGAGGGAGGCTAATGGACTGAATGGAGGAAGGAGGTGAAGTGAGAGTAAAAGCAGAAGAGAGAAGTCGTGTTCACTGGTGTTTTAATGGCTCTGGAGGAGAATTTGTGTGTTATTGTAGGGACTGGTATACTTTTGGTGTTCCCTCATTTACTATGAGGGGCAGGGTTAGGGGTCTACCCATAACTGCCAAAGGGCAGCTTGAACAGAAGGAGGGGAGGAGTGGAGTGACAGGGAGAGAGGCAGTTATTGAATAGGCCAAGGAAGGGGGAGAAAAAAGAGTGATGGCTTTTACAGAAGCAAAATACTTAAAATAGGGTGGTGATGGAAGGAGAGAAAGGCAGCGAGGATGGGCCCGGGCCTGTGGATGAAATCAAGACACTTAAACCACAAGTACACTCCAAACATAGTCAGAACCACTCAATCACTTTGCAACTTTCAAAAACATCTTTTTAAATGTTTTTTTTAAACCTGTGTTTTATTTTCACTTCATGCATTCCATACATTCAGTACAGTCCTGACGTCATTTCACTTTCCATCATTGTCTCTGCAGAAGTTTCCAACTTCCTTGACATCTATCCAGTGTGATTTGTTCCATCTCGTAAAGTTTCAGCTTCAGGTTTCATTTAATTGTGATACATGGGTACTATGCATACTTAAGGTTGTCAGTTGTGTGGCCCTTTTTCAATGTTTTTAAAAGAGTTTTAAAATGTTACTCGTCTCATGAGAGGTTATTAGGCACATTGCCAGTAGGCCTAGATAATATTAAAAGATTTCTAAGAATTTTGCAATATCTCTTGATGTCTTTTTTTAGATTATTTTTGGGCCTTTTGCCTTTATTTTTTCAGTTTCACTAGAGATACAGACAGGAAATGAGGGAAGAGAGGGGTTTGACATGCAACAGAGGTCTCTGACTGGAATCGTACCAGAGATGTTACGGTTATATGGTATGCATCTACACCACAGAGTCACCAAGACAACCAAAGTTATCATTATTTTTGACTTTTTACAGATAAAGCCGGGCTGAAATGTATTGTAGTCAAATAGCGCAAAGAAACAAGAAACTAAACCCATCCCTTTTTGTAGAGTATGATGACTTATAATGACTATTGGAAAGTTGATAACTTAATTAACAAAAATAATGTTCAGTTGTTCTTCTAGTTGTGTTGTTACACTCTTCTGGGTACTTTTATTGATTAAAGGAAAGTTAGAGTCTAGTCTATTCTTACTTTGGTCTTGTTTTTATATTTCTGGTTATCATTTACACTTCACTTGGTAATCAGGTTTCTTAACATTGTGCCCACTCAAGTAATAACTGTGAACACTGCGATTGCATCAGTACAATGAAGTCCAATGGGACAAGAAACACGAGCGGTCAGACAATCAGGGGGGGATGTAAACAAGCCAACAGTTGAGACAGATTATCTGAACCACTTTAGAGGTTAAACCGAAAGTGAGCATAAACACAATATTGGCAATAATTCCTCTCCGCAGAGGAAAACTGATCTAAGTTGAATCAAGAAGTCCGTCTGTAAACTGTTATGGATGTTTACAATGGACATTCTTGGAAATCACTTACTTTTTGCCTTTGATTTCTCTTCCAAATAGGTTTGGCTAACCTGGGGGTTTGTTTAAAATGTGTATCTGTATGTTACTAGTTGAGTTCCAATATTTTAGCAATTAATACATTGGCAATAAGAAATAGCTAAAACTAGTAAACTGAGTTGCATATAACCAGGGTTTTCCATTTAACTACAATCACTACTCACTCATTCCTTAAGTACAATCAGTAGAAAAAACAACAACGTAAAGCCATCGAAAGGCCTGTGATTGGCAAATAAACATAAAAGAAGCCTGACAGCCACTTAGCAGCAGACTAATGAAGGTAAAGATGGATCGCAGCAGAGAAGCAGGCGAAAGAAAAATGTACACAGCCAGTGGAAAAAAGACAGTCAAGTGTTTTTGTACAGGAGCTGTGAAAATTATAGATGTATTTTACTACCTGGGAGGAGGGCAGGAGAGAAAAGGTCTGTATGCAATATATAGGAGCAATGTGAAGGAGGAGAGAGGGGGTTACCGCCTGAGGGCTGAAAGCTTCGTTCTGTGCACAAATACCACACACATATAAACACACACAAGCCAAGGTCTTGATCACACATAACACGTATGTGAAACACAAACACCCAGGCCGACGCAGACAAGACTAATGAGTTTTGAGGAGGAAAGGATTATGAGGAAACTTTCACCACGTGTGTTTCCGTTGGGAAAGCCCAGGTGACAAGTCCTCGTCATCCTGCTCAATGCTCAGTCGTTTTCCATGCAAGTCTATGCCTGCACAGCTGGCCGCATCGCCTCAACAACACATACAGGTTAAGGCTGGCCGGTCATTCCTCAGGCATTACTGCAACATTACACAGACAAAGCAACTGACCGCCGGCCCCTGCAGCCATAAATCAACACGCTCCCCACGGCAGGACTAATCACTGTATGCATGCGCACAAATCCATGACATATGTTAATATATGTGTGTCCGTATGCTCATGTATGTGTTGGTCCTCTGCGATTAACATTCTCCAGTTAATCTTGTGACTAAGGTCGTGTGTCGGTGCTTTACGGGGCACCACCCAGCTCTATGCCTTGACCCCAAGGGGGTCAGAAGTCTTCCAGTGGAAATACTGCTCATCTATCAACAACAGGCAACGACTGAAGGAGGAGGCCCCGTGCCGCGCGGAACGAACGGCAAGAAAATTCACTGCAGGAGAAAAAACAGCTTAAAAGAAGAAGAAGAAGAAAGAAAACACTAGATACACACCGTAACCACAAGATCAATAAATGAAACCAGAAGTTTGCTCGAAGGAACTGAAAATGACAATCTTTCCATGTTCCAGTTTCCATATAGCAGCTCTACAAACCCACATCATATTTCTACAAACCGGAGTTTTTCATGCAAAGTGATAACTCTTGATTTAACACATACTTTCATAACAACAGAGAGAGAGAGGGGAGGGAAGTGTGAACAGCTTTCCTCTTCATTCATTTTTATCAACAGTTCCCAAAGTCGGCACTGAACTATGTGAAAGAGCTTTCACCGTTTACAGTAATGTTGCTTCTTCTGCCAGGAACCTTCAGTAAATGGATCTTAAATTGTACAATTTCAATAATTTAAAAATTAAATTGGAAAATCCCAGCACTGTGAATTGAACTCATTGTTGCAGAAACTGTGTGCATTATACTCTGGTTGCAGATGTTTTGGGGCATTTCAGCTTGCTCTTATTTGTCTGTTGTTGTGAGACCTATTCATTTAAATAATTTTAAAAGGGTAGGAAACGATAGACGGGGTGGAAAGTGAGTGAAAGGAAAAGCAGAAAGGGATGAAAAGGGAACATGAAGGATCTGAGGGAAACTCAGAGCACACAGAAGCTGATATAAAGAGACTTTAACAAGCAGGCGTACCTGGTTTTTGTAGAAAAGCAGGTACTCCACTTGTTAAAGTACTGAAGCAAAGAAAGTTACAGATCAGTCTGAATGAGTTAGTGTGGCTTGCGTGTGTGTGTGCATGAGGGCTATAAACCAACACATCTGGGACTGTTTGTCACTTCATGAGAACAACAGTAAGCGTGGCAAGATCTGCACACATTCATTAGAGCTGGAGAGTGTTGCTCCGTGCTGATAGTTGTAATAATATATTTCCTGCGTAACAACGCCTGTGTAATGACAGACTGTGATTAGATCATCAGACTCTCACTGCAGCAGCCTGAAGTCACATTACCGTGTCTGGTAGGTACAACAAAAACTCCTCAGGTTTCGGCTACGGGAGCGAGATCAATGACATTTTTATTTCAACCAGTATTACTGTGTGCTCTACAGTGGTAGTGTGCTGTTATGACTACTCAAGAGCCTAAGTTTGGGGTCAGAAGTGGTCAGTTTCTTCAAATGTGAATGTTATATCCTACATTTATATAGGTTTACATCAAGCTAAAAAACAACAAATTACAATGAAACTAGTTATGGGTGCTTATTATTGATAATCAATTAAACTTTTAAAAATGTTCAAGCAAAACTAGTGACAAAATGGCCATTTAAACTAAATGTTTTGGGGTTTTAGACTGCTGGTTGTAGAAAACAAGGCATTTAAAGAGGTCACACTGGGCTGTTTATTTCAAGACTAGAAAGGTGCTATATTAGTATTGTCCATTGTACCATTCCTGGAATGAATGTAGCCTGTGACGCAAAGCCCAGAGCGAGAAAAGTCTGTAGGACACTGCTTATGTCTCACTCCAATAACTGAAGGTGACTTAGACGAAAACATCAAAATTTTCACACTTTTTTGGGGGTATTCTGGCAGCCGGAAAGCGACGGTGCTTTAAAACAGCGAGCAGTTGTTGCCTCCATTGATTTAAGTGCAAAGACGGCAGTGGCAGTGACACGGAGAACGGGCGTGGCTACCTCTTTAGTGGCCGTAGCAGCTGGTGTGACCATGGCAACCACAAAAATCACAGTGAGGAAAACGATACAAGAGATGGTTTTACTGGTTTCTGAGTTCCTTAAATCAACTTCCTCCTCGCCAGCGAAGAACAGATAGATCAGTGAAGAGACATGGTATCAGTTTTAAATTAACTGATTATCCAGTCTTACTATATTAATCATGTAATACTGCTAACCATATCCTACAACCTGTTCTATTCAGCTGAGATTATACTAGTTGTAGTACTATTGTAATACTAGTAGTAACAGCCTGGTAGAGGGACCTACTGTAACTAAAGAGGACAAGAAGAAGAGGAGAAGAAGAGTGTGGGGTACAAGTAGGGTTCAGCAAAGTGAGAGGGACATGTCCTAACCTACATGCATCTTAAAACCACACGCTTCTGATGTGGCCTCACTTGCTGTTGCAGAGGCATGCACTGTTAGTGATTCTTGGTAAATATTTACTCTGCAGAGGACATAAAGACGAGCTAAGACGAGAGGTAATGCTTTGAGAATCACTGAAATTTGGGGTGAAAGACTTGAAAAAGGGAGAGGGCAGGAAGAGGAGGGCGTCTTTCTGTAAAATGTCTGCTTCAAGCTGGTGTGTCTCTCTATTTTTTTTTTTCAGGCAGCTTCTTCTTGAATTCCACCTTTTCCTCCCCTCTCCCTCTGACAGAATAACTTCTCCTCTTGTTACACTCTGCGTTTGCTCACACACACACACACAACCCCTCTCTCTCTCTCTCTCCCTCTCTCTCTCTGTCTCTCTCTCACACTTTTCCAAGAATCCCTCTCTTCCCCTGACACAAACTTCTTCTTGTCTTTCTGTAGAATCTTTTTCTCTCCATCCGACTCTGTCTGTTGCTGCTGCTGACCTTCCCTCACTTTACTCCCTCTGTCTCCTGCAGCACCAGGAGTGTCTACGTCCTCCCATACTACACCTAAACGCTCATTCTCACCAGCCTTCATCTCCATTTCTTTTTTCACTCCCTCTCCACCTTTTCTTCCCCCCCTTGCCCTTTAGCTCACCCTCCCACTACTGTGTGCAGATTTTCTAAAAACAGTACTCTCTTTCACTACTACTTAACTGCGTCACTTCCTTTACCACCCTCACTCTTGTACACACACACACACTTCCCCTTTTGCCCCTTTCTTCTCCTCTGTCCTTCCCCTGGTTCCCAACTTGCTTCTGAGCAACAGTACAAACACCCATACACAAAGCCAATCACACTTTTGATGGGCCTCAGGCGCAGTGTGTTATGACAAACACACCTAATATATAATAGGATGTGTCACACTCCGTCTGGCTCACCCCCTAATCACACACACACACACACACACATATATACAGTACATACAAGCCTGGGCAAAGTCCCGCATTCAACCTATTTTTAAGCAATGAAAAGACTTATAAAAATGTGGACTGACAATCTACTGCAGGAGCAAACAAGGCTAACGCAGAGGCTAATGTTGGGTAAATATGTAACCCAATGAGTCAGGCTCAGCCATCACAGGACTGCTATTAGCGCTGCTGGCACACACAGGGCGAGTATTCTGCCAACTACTAAATCTGTTTTAACATGGGGACTATCACACACAGCCGGGCAGAGACAGAAAAGGGGAGAGGGGGATGAAAGAGGGCAAGAGAGGCTGCCAAATTATCTTAAGAGATGAAAGTCAAGTACCCAAGAGTGCCAACCCGGGCCCAAATTCAAGTGTCTCCACTTCCACTCAGTAAAGAGCCAGTTGTGGAAATAACGTGT
>NW_023339807.1:15801164-15810063 GCF_004916995.1 Morone saxatilis | reverse complement strand
GTGTCTGTGTGTGCATGGAAGTTGTTAACTTTAATCTTATCATCTCTCCCTACACTCTCACTTAAAACAGACCTGCTACAAGTGGCCTGCTGGCATAAATACCCCGGTCACATGTCACTCTGGGTATTTTTGTCCCCATGATCAAATCTTAAAAGGGATTATGGATCAGTTTCCTTCTGTTTATTTCATTCGTCTGCCTCTCCATCCATCACATGCCATATCTCAAACGTGGCTAATCGATTTTCATGAAATTCAAGCAGGAATAATCACCTCCTGCATTTTAGCGTTTTTTAAATAGCACTGTGATAAATAAGCCCAAGAGAGAGATGTCAGGTCATATTGTTTAGGCCTGGGTCTTATTTAAAATTTTGAGATAGAATTACCAAAAATAAGTTTTGGTCCAAAACAGTAAATTAGTTTGTTCCCATAAAAATGTTTAATGCAGCTGTACAAGCTCCTTTGGGGGCCCAAATAAAATTTTTTAGAGTTAAAATTTGCAAAATTATGATTTATTTCTAAAACTGATCAGGAAGGACTGCAATTAATTAGTCAATTAGCTGGCTAGCTAACACTGGAACATTTCCAGAAATGTTGATTAATGTATGATGCCCTTGAAGACCTACTTGGTGCTACAAACACATTTTAGACTTCACACATATTGAGCAAAGGAACGCGCTGCTGTTGCAGTTGCTAAATCTTTGTGCTTGCGTACATTCAAGCCAAAATCTGTGACTTTCCACCTGTCGTCGCTCTCTCCGGGGACAAGAATTGATTGATTGTTTGAAAAATGGCAAAGATGGTGGAACGTTGTATAAAAAAAACCTGCTGTTCATTTTTGGAGCAGCCGTTGCAAAAGGTGGAAAATGTGCAGGCTAGCCAAGTGAAATACCAATGCAGCTGATTTTGATTTGACATATATGAAATGTGTCACACATGTGTTTTGCCAGGACAGCTGCAGCTTAAAAATGGCTAATGTTCCCTGGTTTTAGATACAGAATTTTAACAATATATAAATTGAAGGACATTAGAAACTCAATGTGTAGTTGTAAAATCCTCTTCATCCACAATATTCACTCTCTATTTCACATTTAATTGAGTGAAATCAAGTGTGGCATTCCTGTCCTGAAACCTGAGTTACTGCAAGGTCGACCTCAGTTTCTCACCTGTGTGTTGAGGGTGAGTTGGCCAATCTGACATGACCCGCCTGTCTGTGTCTCTGGCTGCTGTTTTTGGCAGCACGTACGCACACTTTGCTACCGATAATGCTCACACTGTGCTGCACTGAGAGCTATGGAGGAGGTCGCAACCCCAATCATCACTGCAGGCCCCGAGCCAGACAGGACATTACATCGATACACACTGTGCTACTGACACAAACACACACACACAAACACATATTTATGCTCACAGATATGTGTAATCAGTCGCGAACATACTGAACGCATACAGGCATGTGTATGGCTTCACAACAGAGGTGTGTATTCTGGTTGTGACCCAGAATACACACACGCCATGGAGTAGCAGAGGTACGTTTCCATCCGAGTGCTCATAGACAACCAGCTAGTGTTGGACCTCGGGAACGATCTACCTATCAAATACACTCTGCTGACCTTCAGCTCCTTAGTTTACGGTCACCTAACTGCTCTCTTCAGCACATGGTGTGCATATAAATCAAGGATGACTGCAGGCTATATGCAGAAGTGAGCAGGGGACAAACACACTGAGGAGCTGGTATAAAAGTGAATTACTGAGATTATGAAATCAGTGTGAAGTCAGTAAATTAAGAGGAATATTAATGTTGTTTCTGGGGTTTATGGGTGAAGATCTTACCTGTGAGAAGCACCTGCGGTACTCCTTCTCCGGCCCAGGGCATCTGTAGACCTGAGGAGCTCCTCTTCCTCCATCCCTGCCTGATTCGACTCCCATGTGCGGGATGTGCGGGTGCTGTAGGGGGTAGACGTTGCCAGCGGGTGGGACCTGCGGGCTGAAGCCTGGGTGGAGCTCCCTGTCTCTGTGCACGGGGCTGGGACGATGGAGCGAAGTGGAAAACGGTGAAGCCGCGGCGGGGGAGTTTGGGCGGGAGAGAGGAGGGACGGGAGGATGCGGCGCAGTGACGGAGTGCCAGTCAAACCGGTGGCGGTTGGGTAGGTGAGATGACGATGAGGAGCGATCTCTCGCCCTCCCGTGTTCTGTACTGGTGTGCGAGGGTCTGTCAACATGATGACGGTGTGGGTTGCCAGTTGTGGTTGTCGTTGTGGGTAACTCCTCAGCAGCAGGTGTGTCAGGGCCCTTCTCCTCTTCCTCACCCCTTCCAGCCTCCCTGTCTTCTCCATCAATCCGCGCCTCTTCTTCCACTCTCCTGGTAGTCTCTGCGTCGTCCTCACTGACGGCTAGTCCAGAGGCCGATGTCGCAGTGTCAGTACCGTTAGCCGTGTGGCGAGCCTGTCGGTTGGGGCGATGCAGAGGCAGAGAGAAGGGGACCCTGCCGTACCCAAACTGACCTGGACGGATGTTGGAAGACCTGCGAGTGAAAGAGGAAGAGACAAAAACAGGATGAAGAAAAACAGGGAGTATTTAGAGAGAAATATTAACAGAGAGAGTCAGTGAAAGAGATGAAGAAAACAGAAAGACAGGATCAATTTCAGATAAAGCTCATGTTCTAGCATAATTATAACTGACATGGAGCCAGCAGGCTGTGGTGAGCGGGCAGAGTAATGCAGAGCCTGTTTGTGTGACAAAAACCAGAAGTAATGATGTCATAAAACAGCAGATACCAGTGGGGCATAACTCCAACACCAAATACTCGAAACATCATAACAAACCCTCTCTAATGCCTAAACAGTGTCAGCACTTTAACTAATGGCACCTGGATGAATCCTAAGCACTGGTATTTTTTTACCTTCCCCTTTGTGATGAGGTACAAATCTTTTCTTTGTCTGGTGGCTCATCTCAACAATTGAGTTCTTCTATTTATTCTAAACAAGCCGCTGTTGCTACTGCCAGCGAGGCAGAACTCACTTCCTGTGTGATGGAGTCATGTTCCTGGAAAAGAGCAGCTCAGGGTGCTTAGCAAAGGACATGTAAAAACATTTGTTAACAGGACATTGATTGAATCAGTGTTTGTATGTATTATCCACTTTGACTTTAAAAAAAAAAAACACTTTCATAAGAAAATGTTGGTGATTATTGTTTTTAGGGCCTGAATGATGCTGGCTTTTACACCAATGATAAGGTAAATGTGAATTTTAATTAATGAAGAATTGTGACTAGAATATGTGCTCAGTGGGACATTTTACAATTAAAAAATGAACTTGTCAGTGCTCTCTGATAGACAAACTATACAATAACTGAGAAAAAATTACCCTTAACCTTCAAAACTTCTCATCAATGTTGTCTTAAACATTTTTAAAGTGCTCAGACAAAAAAGGAAATTTGAACATCTACATTTTGGCAACTCCTTTAGCTTAGGAGGATTGTGTGATATGATTGAAAGCTCCAGAACAACTATTGTAGTGAGATCTCTTTAGTCGACTATATATCGGCTGTTTCTACGCAACATCAAAAATATCTTTACTACTACTAATTTTCCTCTTATTTATCAGCATGTATGCAGATATTTATATATCTGTGATAAACTAGGCTCTAATTGGTTAGTTTGCTCTACAACTGTCCAGTCTCCCTCACCTCCTCGAAGGCAAATTCTCCCGATTGGGGGAGACCGACCTTCTGCTCCCGCCTCCTCCAGGCCTCACTGCTCCTGGATTGGTCGGTCTCCTGATGATCCGTGATGGCTGGTTGTAGCTGTGTGAAGGGGCGCGGTAGGGCGATCGATAAACGGACACATGGTCTTGATTGGTTGGGGGGAATTCTGGCTGGTAAAGAGGAGAGGATGGATTGGCCTGTCCTGGTACAGGAGCTCCTCCTCCTCCTCCTCCTCCTCCTCCTCCTCCCCCAGTGTTGGTATTCCGATACAGCGACAGTCCTGGGTTGTGATTGGTGGGGATCGAAGGGGAGTGATAAGGTGACTGTTGCCCGGGGTAATGAGGAGGGTAGTAGGGACGCACAGGTGAGATGACAGGACCTCCGATGCCCCCGGGCAAATAACCTGCCCAGTTAGGTGGAGAGTGGGACACGGGAGGGGTGTGGGCAGGTGGAGGAGATAAACACTTCCTGCTCCTCTGTGAGACGCCCACGCCACAGGTCTGAGAGCATTCAGACCACTCCCCCCAGACAGACCACACGCCCTCCACAGGCTCCGCCTCAAACACCTGCCTGGACCGTCGGCCTGCCACCTGTCGCACACACACACACGAGAAGAGAGACTTAATTCAAATAATTATTAGGGGTGAAACTAATAATTTTTATTACTTAATGTTCTGATTATTTGTTGGATTGTTCAACAATTGTTCAACAATTTTCTGTTAATAAATTAATTTGTTGGCGCTTTCTTTTCTATCAATCAAAGACTTATTGATTTCAACTTAATCTAGACTATTTATTGGTAATTACCTTGATTCTGTGCTACATTTTTCCTCATCACTCTCTGTCACACCCTCAACAACAATTTAACAAAAGGTCATCTGTTCATAGGGTAACCTGCATGAGGGCACTAACTGTTCCTCAGCACCTTCATCATATTCTTTTTATATTAGTAACATTACAATAGAATAGACTAAATAGAACGATTTTTCAAACGTCAAAAAATGGTACTAATGGTATCTCTTTTCACTCCACGTCTAAGAGAAGTTCTTGATTTTGTTACATTTTGTGAAAATCAGACTCATGGCTCAGTTCTCAGTATGTTTTCTCAGGGAAGAATGGAGGCATTGGGACAATTTTTGAGTTTAAGTAAGCTAGACTGGTAAAAAAGTACTTTAATTGAATGTTCCAGTGCACTACAACTCACTGTAACTCTAACTCTGCTGTAAAAAACAAAACAAAAAAAAAACAGGTAAAAACTGCACGCTTTGGCAATATTTTGAAGAACTACTTAACAAAAACGTTGCCATTGCAAAATCCCTGGAAGGACTTATTTCTTCACAGTAACTGAGTTCACTGATGAGCTGCAGTCTCGTGAGTTTCCTTCCTCTGAGGCCAAAATATAAATCCTGAACTTTTCATAGTTCACTCAGGCTTAGGAGAGACTCGGTCACCTGCCAGCAGCTTATGAGCAGATGGATAAATTCATTGGACTTGGTGTCATATAAATGCGCTGCAGAAAAAGACCAGATTGGGTGCTGATCTGGCTTCGCATGTGTGTTTGTATATATATGTGTGAGTGCATGTATGTGGGTGCCAGGTCAGGCTTTGATGTCTTCCTCTGTGGCTGTAGATAAATGTTTCTCCTCTCATTTCATAACTGAAGCATTGGCCTGGTTGGCAGAGCAGCAAACATGAGAGCTGAACAAAAGTTTCCATTCAGAAAGAACCAAAACATAAATCTGCGCTCCACTTCTCCCTTCTCTCTCTCTCCGAGGGTGTAAATGTGTGTGTACACGGGCAGAAATATGCAAGTAAACATACTGTACAAACTGATATTGCGTAGTTGTGGAGAGAGAGGACAGGTGTACGCGGCATACTTGTGTGTTTGTGTCCTCTGATACTGTATTATCCAAATTATAAGAGTTCCTGTCTCTGTCTGAGGTAAAATGGCGGGAGGGTGGGAGAAAGGGAAAGGGGTAAGAGAGATGAAGGGGGGCAGACAGGCCTAATGACTGTGAGTGTGTGTGTTTCTGAAGGGGAGGTGTGGTCTTTTGTAATGAGTGACATCAAACACACAGCTGCCACATAACTGGGACCATTAATGAGCTCCATGCAGTGACCCTGCAGCAGCCGTCGGTGACCTCTGGAGCTACTGGTTAAACTCCTGCGACACTGTACCACCAGGCCTGAACCAGACCGGAGTGGAGCTGTGAAATCTGCATCACCTTTTTTTTTTTTTTTGATGCTGGTATTACTGTGAGCCCTCTCCAGCTTTGGGCCCCTTTAAAGGATAGGTTCGCATTTTTTAAATTCTGTCTTAAAACAATACCGATGTGTCCGTGTGTAGATTGAATTCTTTTAATGCTGTAATTATTCTTCCTCTCCATAATCCTGCCATAACCAGTCTCAAGTGGAGGAAATAAAATTCATTGTTTTAAATATTAGGAACAACTTAAATGTAGACATGTTTTGGCCATCAACAGCTCCACTCCTGTCTGCCTAAAGTATATCTTCTTCTTCTAACAGGGTCAACAATTTACTAAGAACAACTACGTACAACCGACATCAGTCGGACACAAAGGTCGACTAAGACTAATACTTAATACAGTTGTGTATTAAGTATTAATTTAAGTGTTAATGTGTAACCATTATAAAGTCCAGTATATAGTGGTACTGGTTGTAGTCAATGAGCTTCAGTGGCCTTTGAACTTCATCTTCTTAAACCTGCACCGATTGACTTTTTGGCCACTAGGGGGCAGCAGAAACAAATTATAAACACAAAGTTTTTGGGTAAAGTTGTTAGCAAACATTTGCTTATTTACACATGTTGCTGTTAGAGCAAAATTATCATTCAGAAAGAAACGGGGTTCTCGCCCAATCTTCCGCCAAATGCAGCCGAATCAGGTGCTTCTTAGACTTTCAAGGACAGCAAACTTGGTGAAAACAAAGGAGGACTGGAGCACACTGATTAATTCACAGCCTTTACTTGTGCAAACAGACTAACATTTCGACACTACTGTGTCTTTGTCAGAGTCATAAACATCATCGTTAATTTGTAAGTCCAATAGTCACTCTCTTTTAGCTCTGTTTTGGTCTCTATCTCCTTCTGAGAGAAATATCTGCCTAATTAGCTGCTAAATGCTTTACTTTATTCACCATAGTCGCTAACTGCGTCTGTCTGATGATTTGGTGCACTGTTAACAGTGGCTCATGAACACATGGTGTTATCTGTAACAAAAATGTGTTTCAAAGTTCAGCTGAAGCTGATATGAGGCTTCATCAGTCTGAGTTACAGAATTCAAGTTATCTATTTATCTTCCAAAGTTACAGTCTTTTTAAGCACTAAATTCCCTCTTTGTGTTTTCTTAACCAGTGTTTCTCAGGTAGTCTGGACAGGATGAACATTTGCAGCCTCCAATAATGGGCTTGTCAGGATTGTTTTAAGACACACTGTGATAAAACGTCCTTTAATCGTCATAACCTTTCACCCCTCTATAGTGATGCTGTTGTCTGTGAATCTGACTTATAATGAGCTAATGACTCACCTTCCTCTTGGCAGCCTTGGTCACGGAGGTCGTGACCACCACAAAGCCCCACAGCACATAGAGCCTGGAGGAATGAGGAACAGAGAGCGTGAAAGAAGTGGCAGATCTACAAGATTTTATGAACCAGCAGGTTGAATAAGGGCTTTTGTAAAAGACATAACTGTTCCATGACCTAAACATTAAATTGGTATATGCTGCGCGAACTTACAGAGACTTTCATTATTCTCTGTCCAATGGTCCTCAACTTTCTTGAATCTTTTCCCCAAATGTACATTTAGTTTAAAAACAGTGTTAAACATGTTGAGTGAACACCCTATCAAATGTTCCAGTGACCTAACTGTACTTTAGCAACCAATTATGCCACTTTCTTTGCCACTACAGGTGGCTGAGGGCTCAAAGGGGGGATTTGAACACAAGTTTCTTTTTCCCTTCAGGGTTCACAGGCAAACATCTCAATCAATCTGGGGAAGCCTGGGAGGCACTAACAAACTAATGGGTTTAAACAGCAAGTCTGTTTTCCCTCTGCATGCCTCTCTCTGGGACTACACACACCCTGAGGATGTGGTATTCACACACACACAACAACCACACTCGCAGGCGCAATCAGTCACAACATCCAAAATCATCTTGTACAGTGAGGTACTTTTTATTTGAGGTTTGATGTTCAAAGGACGTGGTTTATGGTGTGGGATGGTGTTGAATGTCTCCTTTAATTTTGGATTCCTGCCCTTAAATTTGACACGAAACTACTTTAGGGAGCATTACACACGCCAGGAGAATGTGCAATGAATCTGAAAAAGTAATTTAATCTGATACTGAACATCTGAAGCCTTATTTTTTCCTTTAGGGTTAAATGTTTCAAATAAATACTTGTTTAAAGAAAATCTGAATTTCCTTAAATCAGCTGTTGTGTCTATAACACACCAGTCTCCATAAAACTGCAGAGACAAGTGTACTGGAAACAAGTGGAATACCATCTCCATATCTGCCAAGAAAATAGCCTGAACATGATACTAAACGGTTCGCTAAGATGGACATTTCAGCGCTCGCCACGAGAACCAAACCATCACCGCAATCACCAGTCCGCAGGCCACATGTAGTCAGAGTAATTGGTCCCTTCTTCCCAATGTGGTGCACCGCCGTGGTCTCTGGAAGCTTCCCCACACCAGACTGCATAACTACCCCGAAAAACACAGACAAAGGTCCCGCACAGTCCGACACAACAGAGCCGCTCAGGCCGAAGTAACGACCCCCTACCCGCGTCCACGTTTCCCTGGCCGCTACAGTGGCACATTGTAGAATAAACTCCGCGGGGACAGGGGAAAGAGAGAGAGAGAGAGAGGGAGGGAGAGGGAGAGCGAAAGAGAAATGCAACAAGGAGGAAAAACTCACAAAAAAAAAAATCCGCCCTGAGGAGAAAGAGAAGGACTCTAACCTAAACCCAGATGCCTAGGGTAAATTCCTATCATATATCCTGCACAGCGCCCAGCGCGCAACAAGAAGACGTCGTGCGTAAAAGCCAAAACTTCGCCACAAAATAAAACAACTTTCTTTTTTTTTTCCTTTTTTTTTTTTTAAATCTCTCCCTCAGTTATAAACTTAAAAACACCATGCCCGCTCAGAAAAAGATGCGCCCCCCCCCCCCCCCCCCC
>NW_023339807.1:15800862-15801064 GCF_004916995.1 Morone saxatilis | reverse complement strand
ACGCATGAACCACTCTCCCTCTCTCTCTCTCTCACACACACACACACACACACACACATGCACACACATGCACCACTATGGGCCCTGACTAAGCTATAATAACTCTCAGAGCCGCTTTCTTAGTTGCACAATCCAACATAAGAATGCTCCATTGTACTAGGTCACACTGATCAGTAGTAATGATCTACTCATTGTCGGAAGC
>NW_023339807.1:15790806-15800689 GCF_004916995.1 Morone saxatilis | reverse complement strand
GCAGCATGCAGATGCTTTGCAGAAGATATTTCTGAATGATATAAACATCGCTGTGTTTTCTCATAACTGTTTAATCACAGTTCAGCTCTTGAAAACAGACATGCTCCACCAATTTGGATTTTAGATAAGTACACCCAGGAGACATGGCCGCTTCCTTGAGAGGAAATGAATCCCTGTGTGGGATGTGTTGGTGTGTTTGTGTATGTGTGTTTGTGTGTGGGCCGTGAACTCCTCTTGGTTGCGGTCTGAAGCAGATGTGAAAACTGCATGATTTCAACTTGTACACACAATATTTATTTGGTTGCAATCCACCAACCTTTTCAGTCAGACAGGGCAGTTTTCTAAAACAGAACAATGCCAACAGAGTGCAGCCCACAGGGGGTTGTGGGAGGTAAAGAGTGACACAGAGGTGGAGAGGGAAAAAGAAATAGAAGAAGAGCTTTACTCAGCTTTTGAAGAGATGTTTGTGTCTACTGAAAAAGACGTCTGGTGGGATGTTAAGTAAACTTTTATCCAAGTTTGAAGAATTTTTTTTTGAAAATATCTGGTCCAAACCAAGATTAAGGACATATACACACATATTAACCAAAGTCTCACACAAAGTTGTACAAATAAGAACTGTTTTTCTTCCGCTATCTATTCAAATGTATTGTTTTCAAGAGTAAAACTGTTTGTGTGAGCTGGGTGAGTTGAGAGAGGTGAAAAGTCCCATTTTCTTGGGAGTACTATGATGATCTAAGAGTCAGTGTCAGGTTTTTATGAAATGCTTCAACCCAGTAAAAACTGGAAGGGTCTTTCATTTTAATGTGTTTAAGTTGGCTAACTTTGCCTCAAAAGTAGAGAAAAGAAGGCAAGGAGGGAGTCTTTCTTATGATTTATCTAGTAGGTTATGATCAAATCATTTGTACATTTTGTTGTGAACATGAACATCCACAAATCTGATTTGAAAAGAATTGGTTTTCTTTATTTTTGGACTCTTGTAGCATTGTTTAAAATGTATGAGCTGCGTTCTGGATCTGGTTTATGTTATACAGTCGTGTCTTTCAAGCCCACAAGGGGCTCGGTTGTGTGCGTGACAAATACAAAAAAACAACATAATCGTCATCATGAAAAAAAAAAAAAAAACAGAGAGGAGAGGAGGTGGCTGAGATGGGACGATTAGTGAAGACAATAGAGGATGAAGAAAGAGGGAACAGGCCAAAAGCAGTGCATGCGAGGAATAGAGTTAGATAAAATATGGATACATGAAGGAATAATTAGGCAGTTATAATAATATGATACGAAAAACATGATTAACTACTGTTCCTGTGGGAGTTCAGACCACAGCTCATCAACATAGCAACACCTCTAGAGTTGGTCGGTCTTGTTCAAGGACATTTTTGATCCTTCTTGAACCTCCCTATTAACATTTCCCACCCCGCTGCCTGCTGAAGAGAGGCGAGATGGTGGAAATGTGAGAGAGGCTGATGGAGGGGAGGGTGGGTATGTAGTGAGTTATGGTCTAACACATATTAACACGCCCACAAGCTTGAGATGTCCCAGGGCCAGGCTGCTGCTTTTCTTGGACAGGCATCCTACAACGTGGACGCAGCGATGGTGATGGAGATTAGCGACTTCAAAGCCCGCTGCGAACCAACAACTGAAGACTTAAACCACATTACAGAGCAGGCTTAAGATTTGATCTGTCAAAATAAAAAAGTTAATGTTAAAGGCATGACGAGGGTGGATTCCAGAGCTTAACGCACATGCATAGACACATATGCAGCAGCTTAGGGTGTGTGTGTGTTTTGTGTGTGATTAGTGAAATGGATATCTCTGTACTTCTAAGCAGCATGTCTATCAGTAACTACAATTAGCCAGAGGTCATTGCCATGGCCACCAGTGGTCCGTGACCACTTATAGCCCTCTGCTCCCCTCCTCCCTCCCTCTATCTGTCTCTTTCTTCTCCCTCTTTCCATATCTCTCTTTCTCTAGATCCCCAAGAAGCAATAACTTACGTGTTGGCCTGCCGACATGCACCACCAACCGCACAACCCTGATAAGTAAAATGTCTGTATCAACTAGTCACCACAACACACAGACGTGGTATGTTTGTGTGTGTCCGGGGAGGTCCGTATGCAGCAGCTGATCTGTTATTTGTCTCGGATGGTTGATCTGAGTAATGGCACTGCAGATCAGAGTAGCTGGGGGCCCTGTGGGAGAAATATATCACTCGAAAAACCCTCTTGCATGTACACACACCCTGCCTCCAGAAAATACACACACACCCCAGCCTCGGGGCCAGACACAGTAGGCCCGCAACCCGTTTACTGTGAAAGTTAATGAGGCCTCCAGGCTTCTTCAGATCAGCAGAAGGTCGGACCTCGGGTGTTGAACCTCTGCAGACCGCCTCCCATGAAGACAGCAGCAAGACGATGAGTGACTTAATGAGGTCAAACAGAGGGGACTAGTATGAAGACCTGTCTGATGGTTATCATGAAGACCACAGGCCTCTCTGTTCACGTAACACTGGTCCAGTAATGATAACAGAAGAGCTCAGTTCAAACTTAGACAGAGAGGAGTCAAACTGAAACATGCTTCGACAAAGATGCGTATAATTGTCTTTGTGTGGGAGGGAGGTGTTGCCATTACAGCAGTCAGTTTGGTCCGGACTGAAATGTCACAACAACTCTGGGATGCCAGAGGATGTAGCTTTTGTTGACATTTTCGTTTTTTTAATAAAATGACTCGACAGCTATTTTATGTATTTCCATTAAATTTAGACATTCACGGTGCCTTGAGCATGGATCCTATTAACTTTACTGATCCCCTGAATTTTCCACTGGCACTACCAGCAGGTCAAAGTTTTTACTTGTCAAATAAAATATCTCCTGGAATTATTGGCAAACATTTTGGTACAGACATTCATGGTTCCCAGAGGATGTTGCCAAATAACTTTGGTGATTCCCTGAATTTTTATCTAACATCATTATCTGCTCAAAATTTCTTTGACAGTTTGGTTGGAACATGATTCTCCGGGCTGCACTTTGGCAAACATGAATGGGGTTTAGTCTGAGTTATTTGAACTTTCATACTTGTGCATACAACTTTGTTTTTCTGCTTCGTACCGATCTTCCAAAAGGAATAAGATTAACCATGAGCTTGCTTGATGCGCAGGTCTGGATTGTTGGGGTTTGGCAGGAGGAGGCGTCAGCTCCTCTCCGAACTTTTGCAACTTATGGTTACCCATAACACCTTCTCTGCGTGGCTTCACAGAGATATTTCCATGCATCTTTGTAGAAGATTAACTCCAAACTTCAAATCTCAACTACACAGAATACACACCTGTGGTCTGGTAGCACTGGGGTTGCGTCAACGTGGAAGCAAAACAAAGAACCACAAGGTAAAAGCACAAAGAGGGATTATTTTTAAATTCAGGTAAAAAAGTGTTAAAAGATTAGTCTTTCTGTTTCTGTCTGGTCTCGTAAATGTGCCAGCCGGCTGCAGCACATATGAACGTTACATAAAAGTATGTTAGCACATGCCTTCATGAGTGTCTTCACACTTTGCCTGTGCATGTTTGAAGACTTACAGATACAAAAGTATGTTCCAGGCTTAAGGCAGTAGCACGTAGGTCACCATACAGCACACAAAGGTGACACATATTAATTTGGACAGTGTGAAATCCAAACTAGCTAACTAGAATTGAGCCTAAGAAGAGAGTCCTGACCCAACAGTACAGACAGCCCAAGAAGCCTTGAGTAGGGAAGAGAGAGAGAGACTGACAAACGGGGACACAAAGGGAGTGAAAAGAGAGGCAACGGCAGAAAGGGGATGAAAGGGAATGTGAGAGAAAGAGGTAATGGCAGATTAGATGGGAACCGAGCAAGTGTAAAGGAGAGTGAAAGAGAAAGAACGCAGGAAGGGGGAGTGATTTGTCTGGCTCAGATGGAGTCAATATTTGCTCCATTCCACCAATCCTGTGCCAGGGTCCGGATCAAAGCAGGGCGTGTGTACTCTAAAAAGGGTGCAGAGAGCCAGATGATAAAACGGCTGACATCTTTACAGTCTGGTCTTGATGTGGCCGAGAAAACCAAGGAGAGATACCTTTTCGATAAAAGCCTTTTAGTTTGACATTAACTTTTGTGAAACTGTAAGCACAGGTCATTGATGAAACTCAGGTGGGAAGATCATTATGGAGGAAACTAAAAAGAAAAGGGCAAACTGAGGGTTCAGAAAGGGTGAAAGAGGGAGATAAGGGGATTGATGGGTGGAGCGCTCTAATGAGGAGTTACAGTCGTCAATGGCGAGATACGGAGATGAGAGAGAAAGGGTCGGCCCAGTTGGACCCTAATTGGCTGACGAAATTGCTGAAATAACCTTGTTCCAATTATTCTAACAAAGAGCAATTGTTGCCCATTCAGGGAAGCCACTGGGCCACATGTGTACACATAACAACAACAAACAGGATTTATATCTGTGTGAATAGGCATGTATGGTATGGCTTGGCACAGTGCAGCCATGTTTGGCACAGGCGACACTGGGCCACAAGAGATAGAGCGGAACGACGCAGCTGGGTAATAAGCGCTCCGGTATGTTTATGGTCGATTGGTTATAGACTACTGTGTGTTGTATCACAGCCTGAGTTTCAATTAACTGGTGCTGATGATGAATTCCTGTTCTGTTCATCCATGGAGATCTCGGTCAGTGATGACAGATCTGACAGCCACCAGTAATTTATGCATTACTTTCAGATTATTTATATAGTTGAGGTATAAAAGTCCCTCCAGGAAGTTGTGATCGCAACAATTAACTCAAATTTAACCAATTATGCACAACCTTGCAATTCTGTCCAATGACAACAACTTTTCAGCAAATTTTACTAATCATTGTAGTTTCCTGCAAAAAACGTTGAGTCACCAAACTCACTTGCATGTTTCTTGTTGTTGAGACATGTGCGACACCTCAATGTTTGTACAAAAAAAATCAATAACTATTTTTGCAATTTTCATTTTCATTGCCAACAACACGCATTGCAATTTGTTTTTGTAAAGCTGCCTTGAAATCAGGCATTTTAGTCGGCAACAATCCAAAAAAAGCCCACAAAATCTGATAACTGATAAAAGTTGTGGTTAACTCCCAACAAGAATAAGTGACTACAACCCTGATAGCAGCTCTGTGAGGCTGTAAAGAAAACAAATAGCATCCATCCATCCAATCAACAGCTTTTGAGACATTTCACTCTGAACTACATGTTACTGGTGCTCTCTGGGAACTACCAGTGTCTGTACTAAATTTCATGGCAATGCATCCAATAGTTTCACTTAAAAACACATATATCACCCTCATGGTGGTGCTCGGAAAAGTCAGGGGATCACCAAAGTCAATAGTATGCATCCTCCAGGCTCTAGGGACCATGAAGTTCATGGCAATCCACCCAGTTGTTGAGATGTTGCAGTCTGGACCAAAGTTGCCATAGCTACGGAGGCTAAAAATGGACTTCCCATGATGAGGGTAGTGCAACTCATTAGCATCGTGCATTAGTCTTCCCCACCTTCAGTTTGCAACACAGGCTTTATGTTAAATATCAAGCTTAAGACAAAACAACTTTTTAACACCCTCAACCAGAGACATACACAGCTGCTGAATGGGGACTCTCATGATAAACTTTATTTGTGGAGTGCCCCTTTTACATCTTAAAAGTGCCTTTATTCTACCTTTATATTCATTCATTAATAAACAATGACAAACCCAAACAAAAGCTCCTTTCTATGTGTTTACCTCAGCAAATATAAAACCTATCCAGATTAGTCCACTGTGGCAGACCCCGGGGCAGAAACATACCATGAGCCCCAACCAACTGTTGTGTAGAGGGGCCCAAATCTCTACACAACAGAGACGCAAGACTGGATAATAATGGAGGACTCTGAGAGAGGCCCCTATCAGTTTAGTCGATACTGTGCCTGAATACTGCATATTCCCACACAAATTTGCATTTAATCAAATTAATGAATAATAAATGAAACAAGGTGAATTCGGGGAGTACCGGGCCCCCTGGGTATTTGGGGCCCTGGGGCAGTGGACCGCCTTTCTTGAATTGTAATCCAACCTCAATAGAAACAATTCTCCCTGAATATTTCCTGGGGTCTGAACAATATGTAAAACATGCTCTTTATTACAAAATATAATCTATATATCAGACAATTTACTTCATGTGTGCATAGTTGCATACAGAAAAAATAGTTTAAACTATAGTTCCCATGAGACCCATACCTGTCTCCTACATCCTAACCCTGCTCTCTCTCAGCCCCACCCCCACCCCAAGTTATTTTTCCTTTAAAAGAAGTAATCTTATTGTTTATCTATCTGTAATCCAAACACAATATGTCCTAGGTAATGGGATACAACTTTTTGATACAAATTTTAATATTTAGAAGATGCCACATGCACTCAAGTATTCTGTACTCACAAAAAAACACACACAGGCACAAACACGCAACACCAACAACTGCTTAAGCTGTTTCTTTGTTAAATAGTTGTGCAATTACAAATAAACTCTACCACAAATATCAAAGTACAAAGATATTGAGACGAAATAATTCAATCATAAATCAATCATATACAGAAACAATTATGAAAGAGCTTAGTTTTATGATTAACTCCTGCAACATTTCAAACATGCCCCAAGCCACATCTACGTCAAGGATTTGGCCATGTACTCCAGCAACCCCCCCTCCAGCTCTTTAGCCTTGTACGAACTGACCGGTCTGTCTCTCCTTCCCTCAGCCAGGTTTAAGTTACAGTACCCTCCAAAGCAGGAATCCTGAAAACAACCTGAGTTCAAAGTCTGAGGTCAGCCTCTCCTCATCTTACTGCCAAAGGCTGCACTAGTTTCTGCAACAGCAATGAGGGAAAGGGAGTGAAAGTTTATTCAGCATGCAAAGAATATACTACATGAACAGTAGATCATGTAGGGCTGAATTTCTGAATGAACTTCCTTTGGTGAAAAACAGTGGCTTCAATTACAGCTGCAGCATAGTTGGAAAAAAAGCAATAAATGTTATCTTCAATAACTTCTGGTCTGCAAATAATCTAATAATTATTCCACAATCGTGCAGTGATAGATAACCATGCCTGATATTTTCCAGTAAATATCACATCATTTTGACTTCCCTCATAAAAATGTGGTATTTCTTGTTACAAAAGCAGAAATAAATCAACTTTTTTGCTATCGGTTGTCAGTTTTAATGGTTAACTTGCATCTTGGAAGTCTTTTGAGTCCCACCCTCAGGTTTTCTGTCTGACTTTTCTTTACTGCCCCATGATTTCTTGAGTCTGCTTCGGTTCTTTTTTGCATCCTACGAGATTTAAACAACACAAGCAGCAGTATGGGATATCAGGGCATGGGCGTCTTCCACATGGGTTGGCAAAAAGTCATGCAAGCAAATTCAAAACTGATGGTTGCCTCCCGAGCCCTCCTCTCTTCACTCCTCCTCATACGAAAACTTTTTACAGTGAGTTGCAGCAGGAGGAGAATGGCAACTGTAAATATTTGTAAATTTACAAAGGGGTTTGGTTTATTCTCCTTGCTTACTAAACTGGCCTGCGAGTCAACATGACCTCTGACCCTCCCCTGAACCCATAAACTCCTCCCTCCTGAGAGCGATTCAACAGGTTGGCTAGAACAATAAACCGAATACCTCTTTCACACAGAGGCTCTTGATTGAAGAAAAGCTTCTCTCTCTGGCCTCTATGTCTGCTCTCTCTCCTCTCTAGGTATCCCGCTCTGATGAGAGCAGGATAGGAAATCAGGTCAGCAGTGTGTTGAGCATAGCAGACATACTTGGGAGCAGACTGAGGCCAGGCAGAGACTGTACACTACTGTGCTGAGTTATGAGTTATCTGTGTGCCTTTGTGTGTGACTTCCCCGTCCTGGCACATTCACCAGCTCAGCGTGAGTGTGTGCATGCAGGAGCATCTATTACTTTAAATTCATCTAAAGCCAAGTGCAAGCACACGTCTAAATCAAAGGTGCAAACCGCACACCGGCGGATTAAAAGCAGAGACGGTCTGACGGGTGGAGAGAGCAGCCAGATCAAATAAGGAGCAACATACCCAAAAAACTCTCTGTATAAACTGAGAGTTTGGGCCGAGCTGAGCAGAGTTACTGGACCCAGAAGAATGGAGGGGAAAGGAAAGGAGAGACGGAGAAGGAGTTGGCAAGTGGGAATAAGAGCCGAGTCTGTAAGCCCCGGGCAGTGCGGGTGGGCTGAGGTTTTGGGGTCGAAGTCGAAAGCTTTCTGACAACTTTATTCCGCTGTTTTACATTTAAAAGAAAGAATTCTTTTTTGTTTGATTGTCGCTCAGCACTGTAAACAAGCAAATGAGTCCCCACCCAGCTGCACAGAACTGTGTTTTTATGTGTGTGTGAGTGCTAGTGCTGCACTGCTGTCATATATTTGCATGAAAAACATCTGCCCCCGGCACACCTGTTGAACAAAGTAAACAGCCCAAATGATCCAGTGATATTCCCTCAGGTGATAATTTACAAGCCCCTATCCAAACATTACCAACTTAAAACACACAAAGGCATGGACACATGCACAGATGAGTTGAAATCATGTAGTCTGAATATTGGAGAGAGATGTGGTGTGGGTGTATCTTTAGTGTGTGTGTGTGTGTATTGAGAGGTTAGTGGAGGGTCTTGACCGCTGGGTCCCTGTCACTGTTTGGCTCTCAGCCCCACAGACCTCCTGTTATTGTTTTCAGTGGCTTTACTTTCTAAGGCTGCCTCAGGAGCGATCACATTTCTCTCTGCTCACACACACACACTCTCTTTCTTTCTTGCCCCTACTCTAAAACACACACACAAACATAAAATGCATGAACACAGGGCACACACACACACACACACACACACAGAGGGGTTATTTATAACAGGATGGAAGGGAAAGGCAGCTCGGCCTCGCAGGGCCTATTTTGGGAGGTTGAGCCTTCAATCAGTCAGGCTGACAGTTTCTCAGTGATACCAGGAGAACAATACAGAGCAGCCTGTTTATCTTCCTCCAGCCAGCCTGTTCGGCTCTGCCTCCCTGCCTGGGTCACCGTCACCCTGCCTCCCTCCAGGAAAACTGGACTTCCAGGACAACAGTGATTTCAAAATCTGTCGCATTTTAGGAGCCCAACTGTTGTTTCCTGTCGGGAAAGACCTCTTCTACCTAATTCTCTACTGCCTACTGCCATTGCAGTGTAAAGCCCCTGACATTACAAGGCTTAATGACTTCTCCATAACACAGATATTAAATCAAATAAATTAAATAACCAAATATCAAAGGGAAAAAACATCTTTAGGTATAATTTCTGAAGAATTTAATCCAGAATTTACCATCATTTCTGGAGAATTTACAGGTCCAGTGTGTAGCATTTAGTGGCTTCCAGCAGTGTAGTTGCACTGACACTGCTTTGATCAGATTTGAGCAGCAACGATTAATCGATTAGTTGATCCACAAAAAAATTATTCAACTATTTTGCTCATCAAAGCAGAAATACCAAAAAATTTTCTGTTCCAGCTTTACAAATGTGATAATTTGATGCTTTTCTTTGTCATCAATGTATCTAAGTTTTTGGACTGTTCGCTGGACAAAACACATCTGAAGAGGTCACTTTGGGCTTTGGGAAATTACACAGGGCGTTTTTCTCTACTTCCTGACATTTAACTGGTTAAACGATTCATCAAGAAAATAATAATCAATATGAAAACTGCAACACAAATTGATGGTGACCAAAGAAACCACCTACTGCCATCAGATTCAAATGTTTGGTGAATATGTATAAGTATGTGACATTACACAGAGCGAAGAGTATTTTTTTTTTTTTTAAAGATTTTTTGGGCTTTTATTGCCTT
>NW_023339807.1:15789149-15790703 GCF_004916995.1 Morone saxatilis | reverse complement strand
CTCCACCCACTGAGCTAACCGGGCGCCAAATACAGATATTTTTAGTGAGAAATGAACTGTTGTTAACTCCAGCAGTAGATCCACATCACTCATAGTAAGAAGACGATTTAGAAGTACTTTTTCAGTGCCATGAACTTTTAATAGATAGACAGTTCTTTATAGTTTTCCCATGAGGACTTCTCTCTTATATTACACTGCTGTAGATATCCATCTGTGCCTCTTTAAATGAATCCTCTTCGTTGTCTCTCTCTATACTATTTACTGCCCCCACAGCAGCTTTTTTTTTTTTTTGGTAAAAGCCTTTAGCAAAAAATAATTTCCTATGAACTCTGTGCGACTCCACCAGTTGGATGAAGGATTGCTTTGTGTGTGTGTGTGTGTGTGTGTGTGTGTAAAAGATAGTAAGGGTAGAGGGTGGTAGCAGTGGGAAAGTGAGGAGGTAAAGGGAGCCTGATATTGTTATCTATTAAGCAAAGATTTCAGTGTTTACTGGAGCTAATGGTCTGTGTCATTACTACGCAACTACTGTGCAATGCTGGCTGGTAGCTGTGCCGTCTGGGCCGTATTTTATCTTCTTGTTTCACACAAAGGCTACAGCAGAGTGAGAGCACAGGCTTGCAACAAGGAGTACTATAAATACTAATATGGTATGATATCGAGAATAAATCACTAAGTTCTGTTTTTCTCAAGGAGGGGTGTTGTCTTAAAGGGGCAATACATCCAAATACCAAAAACAGATTTTATTTCTCAGCCCTTGTGGTATCTAGACTTGCAGATATGTTTGGCTTTTCCTGCCTGCACTTGTATCATGAACAGCAGTAACAACTATTTCCAAAATTAGTCTCCACATTACTCTGGAAGTCCCATACACATCCATGTGAACAGTCAGGGGTGGAACTAGAGAAATATTCATTGCGTGGCAAAAGGTTAGCATGGAGACTTTAATGGGAAATATACGTTGATTTAATCACATTTATCAATATTTGCCCTCAAATGAAGATATTTTAACTCAAAAACATTACTTTATTGTGGAACATCAGTAAAGCCATGAATAGAAATAAGTTAAGGTGGCATTAGAAATCAATAAATTGTTCAATTTTAACATATTCTTTCCAAATACCTATCTAACCCTAACCCTAACCCCACGTGGCCATAACAGATCATTAAATTAATTCATCTAACTTAATGTGTTAAATTTGGGATGGCAGCTGCCACACCATGCCAGATCCACCTCTGTGAACAGTTTCTATAGGGACTATTTCTTTGCCAGTGAAAACTTTTTCTGGACGGATATGAAGCTGCTACATTTTTAGTTAGTGGTATGGCTCCTTGGCAGTCTAGCAACGATAGTCGGCCCACTAAAATATCTCAATTAACTGTGTGGAGGAGGGCTTGGTTGGCATTCAGCTGCAGGAGGGAGAGAAGTGTGGAGAGCGCTAGTAAGAGCAGTGTCAGGTGAGCTGATTGAATGTCAAAGCTGGTGCTCGTTGACTAATTAGACTCTCCCTTCAAATGCAGTAGTGCTGGACCTCAGATGGCTGCCACACACACACA
>NW_023339807.1:15784131-15789049 GCF_004916995.1 Morone saxatilis | reverse complement strand
ACACACACCCCTACACACACACACCTACACACACACACCTCCACACACACACCTCCACACACACACCTCTGTGGGATTTAAGCAACATGTGCCAGAGAAGGCAGGCAACCGGAGGCACACAGTAAAAGGAGTTTGAGCATTTATGTTGAAGCGTGTGTGAGAAGCATAAATAAAAGGACAGTGAGCAGACTGTCGTGTTGGAGGAACTCAGACTTGCTACAAACTACTGGATGGATTGCCATGAAAATTTGTACAAACATTCGTGTTCCCCAGAGGATGAATTTTACTTACTTTTTCTGATCCCCTGACATTTTTCTCTGGCACCAACAGCAGGATGACATTTTTTGTTTAATGTGAAACATCTTAAATACTGCTGCATGGATTACAATTATATTTGTAACAGACATTTAAAGCCCCCTCAGGAGGTATTGTAACAACTGTGGTCTCCTGATTTTTCATCTAGGGCCATCATCAGGTCAACATTTTAAATCGTCCAATACTTTGGTTTACGACCTGCAAAACTAATGACATTCCCATCAGCCTCAGCTGCACTTTGTGTTCTGTGCTAATTAGCAAGTATGAGCTTGCTAACATGCTAAACTAACATGGTTAAAATGGTAATCAGCTTGTTGATGGTGTTATAGCTATCAGCAATGCTGTGCCTAAGTACAGTCTCACAGACCCACAGACCCACCAGCATGACTGTAAACAGAAGAAACACAATGACATTAACAAGAATATCTGATGGATAACTGAAAACTATGGGCATATAGCCAAAAATATCTGCATGCCCAAATAACCTAATGTTTTTGTTTTTATTGTTTGGGTGAACTGAGACTTCGACATTATAGTGTTGAGCCTCAGGTCTTCTGTAGTTCCCCCACTTAGCATTACTGGCAGCTACAGCCCGTCTCTAAGAGGGTTTACTGGCATTTCCTCTATTAACAAGCTCCATTCTTCAGTGTTCATATCCGCAATTACATCTGTGAGTCTGACTTTTAGTTAAATCGGAACTTTTGTTTCAAGCCGAGGTGACCTGTGCCTGGCTTACAGCAGAGGCCTCATCTTGAACCTGCCTTACCTTTCCCCTCTGGCCCACTAAACGATCTCCGGAAGAACTAAAACACACAATCCACTCCACCTGTTTCGCAACCGGCTTTGTTGAAGCTGGCTGCTTTTGTCCAGTCGAGTTTATTCTCTCAGAGCTGACACCTCCCTCGCCCTGTGTGTCATTGTTGTGACTGATGTCTTTTCCATCCTGCTGCCCTCTCTCAATTAAAAAAGGAAAAACTTCCAATCCCTTTGGCCTTTACCTTGACTTGGCTGTTTCCACTAAACACACATGAAAACACACAGCCCTGACACTGCTGCTCCCTCTCCTATTTTAGTCAAATCCCCCTCTGTATCCTCCCTTTCTTCCAGTCTTTTAAAGGTATGCCTGGTTTTCTTTTCTGATATCATGACACAGACTTGCATAAGCAGAAGGTTAGCATATTTAACGAGTTTTAGCAAACAAATTGCAACTGTAGCTGAGTAATGCTGATATTAGACAGATAGTGATCTTAAAATAGCCTTAAATCTCGTCTCTGGACTTTTTAGGAGTTATTTATCAGCAAATGCCATTAATAGACACATTAAAAAAGGAGAAACATGGACAATCTTTTATATAGTTTTATTACAAATATTATCAGTCACCTCTTCAGACAAGGCCAAAGTATAACAGCTTGAACATGTAGAAACAGACATTTATTACATCAGTGACTCATTATTTCCAGGAATTTTTTATCAAAACTCGTCTTGGTTGCTCCTGGTGTCTCGTAGCTGTGTGAGGGATGTCAGCACCTCTTCTGTCGGCCTCCTACCCAGCTGTTTACCCCCTCTGCTCCTCACATTTACTGTTCCACTCTCACTCTCCTTATCCCCCACCACTGCACAAACACACAATAATAAAATGTTAGTCATAATCAAGTATGTTGACGTCAATAGCAATGAACAGGGAGTTTCAGTTACTGTCATAAACGTAACAGACTTTAGTGCAATAAGTATCCACAGTTTTCATCCTCTTATTCATCTTTACCAAATATGTAGTTGTACTGGGCCAGCTGAGCAGAGCGAATCTTCTTATTTAAGGTTGCTCCCTGATCGTCGTTCAAATCAACCATGAAGCCAGCTTCATGGAACTGCTGGACCACCTTAACAGAGGAGAGGCACTTCTCTTAAGATTGTATCTTTACTGAGATTCTCACATCGACGAGCAAATTACTACTGACGGAAAGAAGAAAAAAATCTGAAAGAAAGTACACTTGATGTACCACAAGGAAATCTTCATCATAGACTGACCTGTTTGCCGTATGACTCACTGTTGCCCCCCACAGGAATTACCATGACTTGCATTGGGGACAACCACAGTGGCCTGGTTGAAGTAAAAAGAGAGGTGATGAGTTTGGGTACTGCTACAGTATCATAGCAGCCTAATAAAATAAACGTCTTCTCACCATTTCCCTCCAAAGTTTTCAGCCAGTATAGCGATCATTCTCTCCAGGGATCCCAGCACTGCTCTGTGGATCATCACCGGCCTGTGCAACTGTCCATCTCGACTGAGAGACAGGTAGATTCAGATAAAAAGGGTTATCAATGGAGTGAGGGCTGGAAGATAAAACGCTGTATAATGTGAGTTGGTATAAATATGACATATATTGTGGCACCGCGGCGTGCTAGAACTGGAGCGAGGCGAGAAGGTGATTTAACTAGGCTCAGCAGCGTCAATGGAGATGGTGAATGACAGAGGCAAAGACCTGAGAAGACACTGACGGCGGAAACTAAGAAGAGTAAAAGAGTAACCGAGCAAGAGGCCACCGGAGGAGAGTAAATGCTGGACTGGCTTTTTAGTCGTTGGCGAGAGCCTCCTGAAATAAAAAGCTGCAGACAGACACTGGGCTTCTTGCTGTTGGACAAGTAATATTAGCTGGTTTGTAATGTCTTGTGTTATTGCACCTGCTTGATGTTTGGCTGCGTTAGCAAAAGGTGTCGATTAGAAAACTTTTCTTCATGTAAAGTAATCATAACAAATGCATGTGTCCATATTTACGACAGTAGTATTGCATTCTGGGGGTGCCAAATCACAATAAATACCAAATCTTAGTGTTGCCTTAATATGATGCAATGTTGCAAATCAGTGGGCAAGACAGTTATTTTTCATTTTTGTATCACTGTGATAAAGTACTTTGATCTGTAAAAGTATTTGCTGGATGAGCCAAAAAAGGACATTCCCATATTTCATGCAGAAACGGTTTCTTAATCCCTTTCCAAATGTTATGTATCATGATAAATATCAACGTTAGATATTTATAGATAGTTAGATAAAAGAGTTTTAAGTAATCAAAAACACTTTGATATGAGGAGACCACGAGGAAAGTAGGGCAGACTAATAAGAGGCAAAAACTGGGCGCGTGCTTACCTGAACTAATAGATTCAATAAGAAACTAATGTTTCATGATCAAATTGGGTCCCAATGACATTAGGACTTCTGCCATCTTAACTTGAGCAATTACCAGACATCATACACAGCAAGCACAGGGGGTTTATCAAACAGACAAGACTATACTACAAAAGTGCCAACGTGCAGACTTAAATCACTACAGATGTAGGAATGCTTCAAAGTTTGAGAGCCAAATGCAGAAAGGTCTGACTCACCCAACATACTGAAGGTCAAATCTGATTGGCAGCTGGAAATCCAACTGTATTGTGGCACACTGGTGCTGTCTGCCAATGGCATCTTTGATCTGGATGTCAATCTATGATGAAACGTGTAAGAGTGTGTTAGTATGACTCAGTTCAGAGCTCTGACACCGCAGACGCTGCTGGGGAAGGTCTGCATTTTTGTGGACAGGAATAGTTACAAAATGGGTTTTCCGAAAGTAGCTGATCTAACTAACTGTGGCAAACACACCCTAGCTAGATGGCTCAGAGAAATGTTTGTTTGTTTCATGGAGCGTGTTGGTGTGTATCAACCCCGCCCTGACTTGACCTACCTCCTCTCTCTGTGCCTCCACATGAGCTCCATCTGGTAACGTCTCCCTGAAGCTGACTTCCTCTTGATGTTTACTGACTTCTTGCACGAGTTAAAGTGAAAATGAAATCGCCTCTAAGAAAACCGATATCATTCTGAAGTTAAGCCACCTTCTACTTTCATGAAACACAAGTAGCTAAACATTTTCTATAAACAGCCATCACATTTCTGTTTTTATTGGTGTTCCAGTACAGTGTGAAGTGTCAATTCAGGTTTATCTCTGCAGAGCCAGAAAAGGAAAACAAAGACGTCTGTGTCACTCTCTAATCTGTGACATGATACCTTCATGTCTGTCCATTAAACATGAAGCTACAGTAACTGTTTTTATACTTACGTACAGATTAAACAAACTAGATAATAATATAATGTGTAATTCAATAATCTTTTTAACTACTGGTAGGCCGATTGTTTAATCTATGGACAAAGGCTAGCTGTTTCCCCCTGTTCCCAGTCTCTTTGTGCTAAGCTTAGCTAACAGGCTGCAGGCCATAGCTTAGTATTTACCATACAAGCATGAGAGTGGTATCGATCTTCTTATCCAACTCTCTGCCACAAAGCGAATAAGTGTATTTCCCAAACTGCTGATCTATTGTGGCAGTAAGTGGCTTTTAGTGAAGTGAATAAAGTGAGTGGAGGACCCAACATGTTTTGACTGCTGTTAACAGATACGATAACCAATATTTACATTTGGGTGTGGAAATCTGCTTCCTTTACTGCATGTTGCCCTTCCCACTGACCTTTGGGCCGTAGAAAGCTCCGTCTCCGGGGTTCAACTCCCAACGTTCACCAAACTGCTGCAGACTTCTCTCCAACTGCTGCTCACACACACACACACACAGCATATATTAC
>NW_023339807.1:15779773-15784031 GCF_004916995.1 Morone saxatilis | reverse complement strand
TGTGTGTGTGTGTGTGAACTGTGGGAGCTTGTAACCATAATGTTCAATCACACTCAATTGAATCAGCTTAAATTGCCTCTGTGCCAATTTAAAAGGCGTCCGTGGGGATTTAGAGATATACATCTAGCCAGCAGCCCAACACGTAGCAGATCCCTGTTGAAAAGTACCACTCGTGTAACTGACTGGTTAAGTGGAAATCATTACAACATGTCGTACTGTTTAAAGATTTTTTTCTATAGCTGTGATTAACTGCGTCCAGCTTACAGTTGAACAGCTGGGACTCTCTAGGACAACGATTTTGGCTAACCACAATATGATAAAGTGTGTGTGGATGTGTGTTTACCTGCTCAGCATTATCCCACTGTTCAGGCTCCCCTAGGCAGGGTGTAGGACGTGTCGACAGGAGACAGTGGAAGGAAAACCCAAACACTTGATACACACGCCTCACAAAGTCCAAACATGCCACAATCTCTTCTTCCAGCTGGAAAGAAAGAATTAAAAATAGTTGAAGACAAGGGCAACAAGAGGACACAACAATGTAAATAGTGAGACTAAGAGAGGAGTTTAAACTCCAACCAGGGTGGAAAAAATAAATCTGACAATGTATTCGATGTAAAGACCTCCAGAGATGGAATTAGTATTTTAGAAGCTAACAGAGTGATGATAATCATGTGGCTATGATCTCTGTAAATCAACCAGATGCCAGCAGAAGGTCTGTAGGAGTGAAATCAGTATCTTGGGAAGGTTCCAGGGCACTATATGTAGGGGATCAGGATTACACAGACTGTGCAGCCACAGAGATGAACATATGGAGGTGCAATGTTTGAACAGGACAAAGACCTTCATTCATGCAGGCTGAGGCCTCCTGGAATGTCTCAGGAGTTATTTGTACAGCCCATCTAATCACTGTAATATGGTTCCACATGTGTCCCATTCACAGTTTCTACCACTTACAGCACCTTAAGAAGTATGCAGGGATCTAAAAAAAGAAAAAAAAAAAAAAAAAAGCCAGAAAAACAATGTATACCTGCTCAGGTGTGCAGAAGATGTGAGCGTCGTCCTGGCAGAACCTTCGAACACGAGTGAGGCCTCCCAGCGCTCCGGAGAGCTCATTGCGATGCAGTGCCCCAAAATCGGCCCATCGCAGAGGAAGCTCCCTCCACGAACGAACACGCTGCTCGAACATGAGACTAAACACAAGAAAAGACAGTGAGTCAATGTTTAGTCTCAGTAAAGACACTACAGCACAAGGATGGGTGTGTGTTCACCAGTGTGCCGGACAGTTCATGGGTTTGAGAGCGTAGGTCTGAGAGCCCTCCGATGTCACGGTGAACATGTTCTCGCTGTAGTGCTCCCAGTGTCCCGAGCGCTCCCATAATGCAGTGCTGTACAGAGTTGGGGTGACGACCTCGGTGAAGCCTCGCCTTCGGTACTCACTCTTCGAGACGCAAGGAAGGAAGGATGTGTGTGACAATGAGTGCAGGACAGGGTCACGTTGCCCGTGCAATAACTGAAGGCTAACAAGAGCAATATCCTGACGGCTGATCCCCAGGATACAATCAACACAGCACGTTTATTCTTACTGTAGGTTAATGCATGTACATGTGGTGTCTGTGTGTTAAATATGTTAACATGGACAATATAACATTTCTAACCCAGTGAAGGAATGGGGTCATAGTTGGAGCTTGCATAATCAAATTAAGTTAACTGAGTTGCTTAAGCAGCTCTAAAGAGGGTTATAAAGTTTCAGTTCATTTTAAGTGGTTGCTGCAGTGCTAATACTGGACTGAATGTGACAGAGTGTACAGGTGGAAGCTATGACTGTGGAGGGTTTCTTTTTTTATTCTGTTACTTTCTGATAATTAAGGCAACAGTTCACAATCTGGCCAATCAACATACAAACTATTGGGTTAAACAATGATTGTTATTCTACTGTAACTTGATATTCCTGAAATCTGCGTTCTTCCTTTTACTCTAAAGCTAACTAAATACACTAGTTACATATGCAGGTTTATCCGGGATACTACTTGTGTCTGTGTGGTGTTAGGGCGGTGTTTGAGGTTCCTTGTTTTTTCTATCTTCTCTAAAAAAAATAAAAAACATCTTTTACTCTACTTGAATAGATGAAATGTGTAGGGTGTGTCTTCAGTCATTAATTAGTGTGATTTATAGCATTTAAATGGGAATATGAATGAATAGTTCTATAAATCCAGAGAGACGTATTTGAAGTTTCAAGCTTTTGCAACACAGCAATCAGCTGGTATTTATATGTTATTGTTTCCTAACAACTCTATTTAGTACTGATGATGTTTAAAAGTAAACAGAAAGCTTTAAACTACAAATATACCTAATTTTGTCTTGTTTTGAAGTAATTGTGCTCTTCTTAAATGGCTCTTATATTGAATAAAGTCAGATTATTGCAGGCCATCGATGACTGTGCATAGAGTGTATGTTTACCTTAATGAAATCAGTCAGGGTGTTGTAGATGTGGGCTCCTTTAGGCAGGAAAAAGCAACTGCCTGGACTCACGTCATTAAAAAAGAACAGCTCCTGGTCCTATGCAAACACATGTATACATGGGGATTTATGACCGGAAAACCTTTTCAGTATTATTTTATGCATCTCTCCTGATTTGGATTTCGTCTCACCGTCCCGATGCGTCTGTGGTCCCTCCTCCTCGCCTCTTCCTGCTCCCTCTCCCACTCCTGCTTGTCCTTCTCTCCTGGAAAGGCCACACCTAGGAGACGCACCAAACCTGAGGACTCTGTCAGATTGGCCAGGTTTACGGTCGACAGCTGGGATGTTGCAGGTACGGAGTGAGGAGAGGTTGGGGAGGAGAGGGAGAGAGAAAATAAGAGAAACAAAGAGGTGACAAAAGAGAAAGGGAGAGTGAGTGTCAGCCAGAAGAGGAAGGGTAACAGCATGTCTGATGGATGGCAGTGTGTTTGTAAGGGCAGAGCACAGGAAACTGGCCTCTGACAAACACAACATCCTGCTGATGATATTTCCAGCCTGACTGCCATGGAATCCCAGTCTGCCCACTGACAGCCCAGTATGGAAACCCCTCCCACGCTCTGGATCAATAAAGACGAGGGAAATTCCATTTACCCAGCATGCGCCCCACAGAACGGACGGTGCCAAATAAGTCCAAAAGAAAACATTTTTTACCAATCTGATGAGGTTAACCCACCATATTTGATTATAATGTGTGAAAAAAAGTGTTGTTTGAATCTACTTTCTACTAAAATCAAAAGAAGTGGAGCTATAATAGATGAAACAGTACAAGGCAGATTTTGGATCAGTTTTGTAATACAAATTCAAGAAAACAAGAGGAGAGAACATAATGGGAACATAAAACCACAAAAAGGCAGGCAGAGAACAGAATAATGAACACACCTGGAGCATCTTGAAGACCTTGAGGAGGCCAGTGTGTGGGAGGAGGGGGCCGTTGCACACCGCTATGCTGTCCCCACACCTGAGTAACACAGAAAGGATTGGGTTCATGTGTTGTTGAGAGGTTAGAAGGCAGGTAAATCCACATCAGGTGTGTGCGTGTACTAATACATGCCTGTATACTGTGACAGCAGGGGCATTCATCTGCTCCTCAACCAGCTGTAGTCTCAGCTTACTGTTCTATAACAAGAACACACAGAAAATGAATATACAGTACAGAAGAACAATAGGAAGCGGTCTGACCTCAGTAAGTAAACACTGAGACAGCAGTAAATATCACAGGCAGACTATAAACTGGAGCCACTCCTACACAGTGAGTAATATCACTGCTACTCACATTATTCTGTTGATTCTTAATCTCACTGTGATTTACAAAGAGTGTTTTTCCTTGGGTGGAAGAAATTAACTACTAACTACTAATTAACTGTCAGTTGGATATGGTGGAGACTGTGTTTGCTATTGTTCTCTTTCTTTTATGTCCAGATTTAAATGTTGTAAATTTCCAACAAGGAACATATTTTTGCGACAAAAATGAGGAAAATCCTATCTTAACTTTAGACTTTAGCTGGCAAATGCCTTTTACTGACCAATCATAAGGGAAATCAGTCACACATGTGCTGTTCCTAGTATGACTAGTCATGGTGTATTGCTATAACAGAGTCATTAGTATTGCTGACCTGGAAGAGCTCTCGGACCTCTTCTGTATTCAGCTCCAGTCGGGACAGAGGAAGTTTGAGGGCTGCAGCCTGTTTACATCTCTCCTCAATGTCACTCAGAGACAGGGCGCTGTGTGTGTGTGTGTGTG
>NW_023339807.1:15770043-15779732 GCF_004916995.1 Morone saxatilis | reverse complement strand
AGAGAGAGTGAGAGAGAGAGAAGGGAAGATTTGGGTAAATTAAAAGCAGAAGAATCTGTGGCTGCAAGACCCAGTGTGTGACAAAAGAACCACAAGCTTCAAGATGATTATGGAGAAGGAAAGCAGGTCAGGGGCTCTATGGAGATTGTATGAGATTAACTTTTAATAACCTTGTAAGGGAAAAGGGGTCACTGCAGCAGCAGCACAGAACAATGTATAGATAAAATGTGAAAGAGCAAAGAAGTATAAAATAAATGTTAACTGGGTTGTATAAAGGCAAAGAAGTCATCTAAGGAAAAACAAAACAAGGTCAGGACGGACACACTTTAAGGAAGGAGAGCCAAGCAACCAATGCCAAATATTATCCTGAAAAAAGTTTTTTTTTTATGTAGGTCAGTAATTCTTTAAGTACAAGTGAAAGGCCAGATTATATTTGGACAGCTTCCACAGACTACATTGTTGTGGGTCAATGCCAGACACACCTGGACACATTTCCAGTCCTGTGTGAGAGACAGTCAGAGGAATATCTCACCTATTGTCCAGCAGATGGTCAACGTAAAGCCCGAACTCTGACGCTCCTTCTCTGCACACCTCGGCACCAAATACCTTCTCCAACACTCCGCCCAGGACACACGCTCCTGTCCTCCATGCTGCCTAAGGAAGACAGAGTCGGTTGGGTGTATGTAGAGATGTAAAGCGTGTTTTGAAAAGTCCTTTTGGATGAGGAAGGTCCTAAATGACCTGAAAACATCTATATAACAGCTGGTAAAATGCTCTAAATACAAAGGAAATGTTCTTCAGTTCCTCCGATAGAAACACAGAACCATCCTTTGAATTACTGGTTACTTATTTGTAATTTGGTGGCAAGTTTTGTTTTTTACTGACTCATGTTTCATTGTACAAATACTTCCTTCCTTGACCTCATGAAGTTTTCCACTGAAGTCAAGGAAGAAAGAAAGAAAAAGACATAATCTTTTAGAATACTATGATCCATCTTAAAGGATGTGAATTAGAAAGCGATAAGTGTATGTTTCAGATTAACTTAAAAAACACAAAAACATTGTAATAGGAGAAGAAGAAGTTGTAATTACCTGTCTACCCTCAGCTGTGTCAAACCCCAGAAGTTGTAGTTCACAGTCTGCCTCTAGAGGCCGTCCAAGCTCCCACAGCTCCCCATTCACCGTACTGACCAGAGCTCCTTTCACTCTGCAAGGACAGATGCAATGACCGGTAAACCACTTAAGTACAAACAAACAAACAAACAAACAAACATGAGAACACCTTACTGTACGCATTAGGTGTTTACCTGACACTCTGGGCGACCAAGAGAGGTGTGGTGACACCAGCTGTTCCCTTCACTGTGCGGCCGTCAGACAGTCGGACACTGAGGGGCGTTTCTGTGGCTTCAGCTCTGATCCTAGTGCCTCGTTTTTCCTTGAGGGACTCAAAGACCTGCAGTCGCTCGGATAACGATGGGCACACCTGCATCCGGACAGGAAAGATGTAGATAAAGGTTAAAATGGAAATGATGTGAAGGATGACAGAAGGTGCAATACAATTCTAAATAATTTTATATGGAGTACGGTCTAGACATGCTCCATTTGAAAAGTGTCCTGAGATAACTTCTGTTGTGAATTGGCTCTATACCAATAAAATCTAATTAAAATTGAACTGAATTCAACAGCTACACATCCTCCAAGATGACCATGAAGTTCAGAGTTTCAACAATAACTGATTATGACCTTTGTGAAGGCAGGGGTTACTGTTGTATTATACAGCATTAGTTTGATTTAAGTGTACCTAATAAACTGGTAACTGAGTGTTTACTGATACACCGATATCAATATTGTGATGAAACAATGACCGGCCTAATGGTTGCATTAAAGTAAACTGATGCCTCAATCTTAAGTTAAATTAGTTAAAAATAAAAGAATTAATGAATAATGAAATGCAGATGAACTTGATGATCATCCTATTACTATATGTATCACCTACATTAAGTTACATATGAAATACTGACTATCAAAACCCCTCCAAGTTATCCATTTTAAGATATTCAGTCAAGAATATTGTGACTGTACTCTTTTAGTGAACCACATCACCAAAATGAAAGAGAGAGAGAGCAGGGAGAAAGAAGCAGATGGCACGGTTGGGTCCATGTCACTCATATAAACTGTGCTGTCCAATAAAAAATAAAAGTGCCAAATCTTGTCTTATATAACTGAAAATATTAGACATCAACTCTGCAGAGAAATAAGTTGTGAATAAACAAATAGTTTGATTGTCGAAGCACAAAACATCCCCACATCTGACACACAGCAGCTGCAGTATTCAGCAGATCCCATAATGTCCTGGTGGCTAATGGTTAGCTCTGGTTACTGTACTGCAGTCATAACAAGCTCGCGCACCTGGCTGTACCTCCTGTGCGCGAGAACTGTCGCACGAGCCGCCGCCCGACAAATAAGCAGCGTCACCGCCATCCCAAACACACACCTGCCTAAACACACGCGTCCATCTCTCTAATGCCCCCCATTACTGTCACCCCTCTCTGCGAGCGGCCATAACACCGGAAGCAAAGAATAGGACAGCGGCGGGGACGTCATGACGTCGCTAGGAAGCCGCGTGCACGCTCCCGAGCGTCCACACAGGAGCGCGCGTCCACACAGGAGCTGTACATACGCAGCATCTACAGTTGTTAGAGAGGGAGAGAGAGGGGGTAAATAAACAATATCCGGATGTTAAAACTCAAAGCCATGCACACGCGGGTCACTTCTTTCAGACTGGATTAAAAATATGACATTAAAACAGCTCATACTTTGAGTAGCTGGCAGCACGTGAAGCACAACACAAGCTCATCCATTAATCACAGAGAGCAGCTGCAGTTCAGTGATCCTCTGGTCTTCACACAGAGCGACACCGAGCTGCAGCATTACGCCAGGAAACAAGGCAGAGCAGCAGAGCCGGTGTGCTCCATTATGGAGCTGCGCACTTTGCTTTAGGAACCATCCGCTGCATCTAGATCCGCATTTAAAGTCCACTGGTTTAGTGCCCGAGGCATTGGGGTCTTTTGGATCAGTAAGTAAATATTTTAACCCTAAGAAAACGACTTTCACTGCAGCTGCTGTTCAAATACTGGACACAATCTGAAGCCTAACCCCCGTGGAAACTATTACAAGAGCTTAAACTTTACACCCGAATGCAGTGATCACTGAATATTGTACAAGTAATAACTTCCTGCTGTGGTAACTTAATGCATATGACCAGGGATGTTAATATATTTTGGTTTTCACCATTTTCAGTAGAATCGGCCAACACTAGTACTGTAATTACAGTAGCACATAATGGAAACTGGGATGTGTGAGTTAAGAATTGAAGTACCACTGAACTGCCACTTGGGGGAGCTACAGCACTTTATGAAAGAATATGGTCCATCTACAATGTGGAGAAATGAAGTCTATTATTTATATTAAAATACATTTAAGCATCTAATTGTAAAAACACTGTGCACTCAGACCGCATTACCTTTAGCTTCAACTCTCACTGACCAATTGGACCCAATTATTGATTAACCCTTTGTGGACTTCACTGTGGCCATGGTAAAAATGTAATGAGAAAACACACGTATGAACTTTTTGTATAAACAAGCTAAATGTTTACAAGCAAGAGTTCTTGTTGCTGTTTGTCAGATAACTTTATAACAAAGAGAGCCGGTAGTTTGGTGCAATATCCGTATTTAACATTAAGGACCTAACAGCTGCATTAATAACATATGACAATGTTCACTGTTAATTGTAGAATAACGGCACAGAGTGCATAATGAAACATTGCTGCATTAAGTTAATTCATCCTCACATCATATTAACTAACTGAATAATAATAAAACTATGTAAAACAACTGTACAGCCATTGATTAGTGTCACTCTGTTCGTGTTGTGACTGAGTTTAGGGCTCGTCCACTGGAACTGGGTCATCAAACAGTCTATGTGACAATGTATTAAGTTCATCTGTTGAATGTGGCCCATTTAGTGGTCATCACCTATGTGTGAAGCTGACAGTGTTAGAAAGTTGCATTTCTAGAACGTGGCAACATCAGCAAGTGCATTGTAGTGTGCAAATGTTTAGCAACAATCCCAAAAAACAAAAAATAAAAAAATAAATGAGAAAAGTTTGAGTTGAGGTCTTTGCAAGAGGAAAAAAAGTGATAGGAAACAGCAAATCACCTCCAATGTTCAATTAAAGACAGAGCACCGACTGCTTACAGTCAACAGTGCAACCATAAACAACGTTTATACTAAATGTGTCAGGAAAATGGATGCAAGTCACTCCATGAGAGCACTAAAAAGTGCATTTGTCCTTATGATTCTGCAATATGGTATGTGAGAACAAAAAAAAAAGATAAAAAAAGAATATGAAGACGTATTGACCCCATATAATATGCATATATTAACTGTGTGCATGTTCATCACACCAGAAAGGATTGGACACTCAAAGACCAGTGATATAGCATCATTGATGAGAACAGCAGTAAGAGCAATTAAAACTTATCAAATGTACAGACACCATCAGCAATTTCAAAACTCAATCTATCAAAGTAGAGGTGAAGAGAAAAAACGGAGAGAGGCTATTTACAGGGACAATTAAAACTGGTGAAGTAAGCAGATGTTTGTAACAACATATCTACCGTTCTGCAATGTGAACACACCACACTGATTTGGGTTGATACTTAGCTGTTTTTGCAAAATAAACTATCAGATAAAAGACATACAGTTTACAGACGGTGGCAAACAGACTTGAGTAACATTCAGTAAAACATCAGAACTCTGATGTGCTAACACTGTAGAGATAAATATGCTCTTTGTTGTTATTATTACATTTTTACAATGCATCTATTCACCAACTTTATGCGGGAACGTTTGCAGGTGCTCAGTGTATCTTGATGAACTGTACTTTAAACCCAACACAGGAGCACAGGAGACAACACAGACACACACAGACACAGACACACACACACACACACACACACATGGAGGCTTTGAGCAGCAACACCCAGCATGCACCTCTCACTGCGTGGGGTAAACTACATCAGTGTAGAACACGGGCGGGGGAAGCATTGCGTCAATAATTCCACAAGGGGGGGGAAATGCGGACCCCTTTTTTTTGTTTGTTTTTTTTAAACCATCAGAAGTGTTGAGAGGTGCAGGAAGTGTTTCTGGACAAAGCCACGTGAGCACAAGGTAAGCACAGGGGCTTGAGGGCAAAAGCATGAAATTAGCAAAGAAACAAAACAAAAGACGGGGCCAAAACAACTGGAGTATGTAAATAAACCATTTTCAAAACAGTCCTAATTAGCTCAAATGTTTGTCCCCCCCCCCCCGATACATCCTGGCTGGGTGCTGACTGCGAAATGAAAATTGCCAATCTTCCTCCTAGTAGAAAAAACAAAAAAAAATAATAAAGGGCGTTAAAAATGTTAATAGTAATATATAAAACTGGCAGCAGGCTGTGTAAATATTGAAAACAATTTTGTCCTGAAAAAACAAGCAGAAAAAAAAAAAAATCACTGAAGCAGCGCAATAAAATTACAAAGAGGGAGTGCGGGAGCGGAGGGTGACCAAGTGCCAAAACATAAAATACTCCCCGCCCTGTTGAATTGAAAACTCTGATTTTATTCCAAGTCAGTCATGTTGAAGCCTAGAACAGAAGTGTGGTTCAAGCCTGAAAATACCTCCCCCCGCCCAACCATCCACTTACTGAGTATCCTCTTTCATGCACTCAGTCTAACTTGAAGCGCGCAGACATTTATTTTGGAAATAAAACACCAGAATTACTTTCACCCTCCCTCTTCCGTGCGTGGTAGGTTTTTCAAAAGGAGGAGCAGAAAGGTGGCGACAAGAACCACTGCGGAGAACATTTCTCCCTGGAGCCTAAAGCTTTATCCAAGGCCTCAATCACAGTAAGAACCGGGGGGGGTTGCAGTGAGTGACGATCATTTCCCTCATTAAACGAAACAAAGAGCTTGGAGAGAAAAAAGCTGTATCCATCTCACGTTTTTTTTCTCATATTTGACCAAGACTTAGAGATATAAGTGGGAGAAAGATGTGAAAAAAAGAGCAGAGAAAATATTATTCTACAGCAGGTACTCCCGGAAAATAGGAACAAGGTTTTAAACCTCGCCTGCAACACAAACTCTCATCACTGGTCAATGAAACCTCAACACATTTTAGCAGCGCCGCGCACACAAGCACACACCAATACACTCCATGGAAGAAGAGATTACTTTGAAGCCTACTTTCCACAAACCCAAAAATTTTTAAAAAGTAAGCCAATTTGGCTGTCTGTCTTTTAATATGAAGCTGGAGACCGTCCCAGAGAGATTAGCATAAAGACTGGAAACGGGCGGACAGACTTGTGTTGTCTAAAGGTAACAAACTCCACCTGCCTGTCGTGGTGCAGTGACTTCCTAGAGTATTGCTGTTGCTGTGAGGTTGCCGGGCAAATTGAATGAAGTCACTGCGCCTAGGGACAAAACTGTCTGGGCATGTTATCGCCACAGCTTGTCAATTCTATGCTTCAGTTTTTGTATGGATTAAAAGCAAACAAAATGCAGTGTCTTAATTAGTGAGATTTAGAGGATTTAGTCGTGGAATTTTGTTTTAAACCTTCGGACAGATCAGGGGTAACTGTTCCCTCGTTTCCAGTCTTCATGCTAAGCGGCTGCCGGCAGTTTCATATTCAGCAGACAAAGGTATTGATCTTCTCATTTAACTCTGAGTAAGAAAGCCAATAAGCTTATTTCCCCAAATGTCTTAACTATTGCTTTTACTTTCTTTCCTCTGTACGGCATGAGACCCATACATACACGTTTCTTTCACTCTCCTGCTCTCTCTCAGGTTAAGTAACCCAACAGTCACACAGTTAGGCAAACTCTAAATAAAAGTATAGTTTAAATTCTTGCTTGAGCTATCTGCGTTTTCTTCCTACGGTTATGTCACTCTTGTACCAGACTTTATCTACTGTGTATGGAGAGATGGGGAGAAAAGTGATAGAGGGTTACACAACACTCTGCACTATGTAACTGTACTGTACAGTGTAAGATGACTGGCTGGCTACCGAGCTAAAGCATGAAGATTTATCAGCTATTTACACACAACCTAAGGTAGTTTTAATTCAAGCTAATTAACAGAGTAAAGATATCTGGGCTCATACCAGCAGGGCTAACACACACTCTGCACTTCAGCGCAGGGCGCTTGCACTTCTCGTTCAGCATGTCATAGATGACCACTTCAGTAGCGTGGGGGTAGGAAGGGTCTCTTCTGAGCATGGAAGGGACCACCTGTGAATGGAGGACCAGGCCGCTTGCCCCCACGGAACCCCCCAATGGGGCGATCTTGGTTAATCTGCTGAGAGGGGGTTCGGCCTCGTAGCAGAGGTCTCTGTGGGATGGGGAGAGAAAGGATCGGGGGTCGAGAGTTGGGTAAGGTGAGGAGGGGAACAGGGTTGGAGGTTTGATTGCGGGACTGAGCTGGAGGACTAGTGGGGGGCTTGTGGAGAGGAGGGGCAGCGGACTGATTTGGGAGGCGGGTGGAGACCGTGTCGACTGCCGGGGAGTTAGGAGTGGAGGGAGAGGTTGTGGAGGATGTGGGAGAGGGAGAGGGGGATGGAAGAGGTAGATTCAGAGGCTCCTTCACTCTGCCCAGTAAGGGTAGAGGAACACCAGGGGCACCTTGGCGGTGGAGAGGGGGTGCATGACGGGGGACAAAAGGCTCTTTAACTGTGCCAGGACGGTGCAGCTTAGGGGGTTCCCCTAGCAACGATGACATGAGAGGTGGAGGGCCTACTTTGCTTCCTCTGGGCCCCAGCCCGCCTCGATCCACACCTTCGGGTCTGATTGGGGGAGGAAGAGAAAGGGGGCGGTCAACAGGGACCAGCACTCCCCCCACCATGACTGCAGAGGGCACAGAGGAGTGGGTAGGTGTAGGGGAAGGGCGCTGCGGTACGGGGGGCGGAGGGGGTCGAGGGATTGGTGGAGGAGCGCCGAAGAAAGGGGGTGTAGGAGGATGTTGGTGGAGGAGTGACGGGGGAGGAGTCTGCATGTTCTCCCCGTGATACGGCATTTGGAATGGAGATTGGGGAGGAGGATGTGAGTGCGGATGGGACGGAGGAGGGTGGAGATGTGGGAGGAGGAGATGTGGGGGAGGAGGCATGGAGGGGGCTAAGTCCTCACTGCCCCCCTGACCAATGTTAAGAGGAGGGGGGACACCATGGGGTGAGGGAGGCTGAGCTTCCATGTATTCCTCCTCTTCGTACCACATTGCTCCCCCTGGCCGACCGCTTGACCCTCCCCCCCGCCGAGAGCCTCGGCCAATCACGCGGATGCTCTCTACTGTCTTGATGCGCTCTCCAGCGAGTGGGCGGTTAGAGTAGCCTAGAGTTTGAATGGGTGCCCCTTCAGTGCAGGGCGACACTAGTGTCTCAATACGATGGTACTGGCCCTCCTTCCCACTTGCTGGAGACCCTTTCCCCTTGTCCTCTCTTTTCGCACTCAGACTTCCATCATCTGAGCCACTGCTCGCCTTACGAGAACTTCCAGAGAGTCTCCTTTCTCCGTTCCCTCTGTTGTTTCCCATCATCCTCAATTGGCTGTGTTGTCCATCTTTTTTACCCTTCCTGTCGTGACTGGGGGAGGAGGAGACTTGCTTCCTCACATTCCTCACTTCATCGTCCTTTACTTTTGTGCCGCTCTTTTTCCCTGCTCCATACCGGGAAGAGGAGGAGGAAGAGCCCATGAAGTCTCCGTTGCTGTTGCTTCCTGACGGGGTGATCACAGCATCCCAGGGTTCGCTGCGGTAGGCAGTGGGTGAGAGGTTATGACCTCCAGAGGACCCTAGAGACTCTGGCACACTACCAGGTGTGTCCATGATCTCATCTTGGGTGGGGGTGCCAGCAGCCTCATCTCTCACTGGGGTCCCATCCACCCCATCAGGACTAACATCACCTAGAGCAAGACTAAAACCTGGATTACCCTGCAAGAAGCTGTTGATTTTCGATTCTAGGCTGGGGGGAGAGACAGAAGGAGCTGAGGGGCGAGGCGGGGGTGGAGGAGGAGGGGACAGCTGTCTCTCTTTCTCCCAGTCTCTGGTTCTCCCAGGTGTGTCTCGTTTGAGGCTGTTGCCCAGAGTGGGTTTTGTTTTTGGGGTGGTTGGGGTGAGCGGGGTTTTAACTGCTGATGATTCTGGGGAGGTTCGGGTGGGAGGAGCAGAGGAGGTGTTTGTCACACTTTGCAGGAGAGAGGACAAACCTGCACCAAGACAGAAAATGATCAGTAATATAAAATAAAGTGATGGTGTCATTAAAAATACAAGTACAGGGTGCTCTATGTATCTTACCTGGTGTGTTTGTTTTAGACAAAGCATTAAGGATGCCTTCAGGTGTGATGTCAACACGTGACAGGATGCTGGCCAGGGCAGGGCTCGAAGGGGTCGCTTTGGAGGCTGCTGATTGGCCAGAGGGAGTGGTGGGTGTTCCTGGTGATGGTCGGGCAGGGCTAGCTGCTGAGAAAAATTCAAAGTCAGAGAGGGACAGGGTTAAAGGGTGGCTCAGAAAATCCGAATTACTTAAAATGTCCTAAAAGGTACAGTGTTTACATTTAAGAGAATTGGTTGGCATAAATGGTTTTCATTAGTGTATAA
>NW_023339807.1:15751130-15769995 GCF_004916995.1 Morone saxatilis | reverse complement strand
ACACAATGAGTCACTGTTTCAATCTGGAACTACACTAATAGATGTCACTAAATCCTACACACTAGACCTTTAAATGAATCTAAAATGCTAATTCAATACTTAATTTATGGCATAAAATGCATTAATAACACATGAATTTATTATATTTACTGTATCGAGATCTGTTCAATAAACAATTCAAATTACTCAAATCTATATCTTTCTCAGAGGTTATAATTACTCTATAGTTGAGTAACTTATTTCAAACTAAAGGAGAGTCAAACAATTTAAAGACATGCCTGAAGATGAGTCATGCCAGCAGTCACAGTCTCATATTATGGCCAAAATTACAAACCCCTCGTTGCTACAGTGGGAGTGGGACAGGTAACACATCTGTAGTTGCTTGCAGCTCAAACACAATGAAAATCCATCAGTGATATTTGAATAATTTGTCAGTTATGTGTCACAAGGACTTCTACTACCCCAAACACATTTCTTTGTCTGAAACTTTTAGCTACAGTTTCCCTCATTACTACACTCATCTCCCCCCCAAACACACCTGTATTCTTCATGGCAGATGTGAGTGAGCTGAGAATGGAGCTGATCTTTCCCAGGTCCACCTTCTCCAGATTGACTCCCAGAGGGGTTGTTGGAGCGCTCTGAGCAGTAGCAGTGGTGGGAGTCACTGGGGTGGCCGTGGCGGCAGCAGTAGAATGGGTCTTTGAAGCTTTTGTAGGTGTGGTGGGAAGCTTTGATGCTGCGTCTGACTTTGTAGTCTTGGCAACAGCAGCGGACGCCTTCTCTTTCTTGTCATCTGCTAGTAAAAATAATTCAAAGAGCTGATACATTTTCAAATATGAATCACAACACTACAACTGGGCAGCCTAATATGGATCTATATTGAAAAGACAATTATTTCCCCACTACAACACTCTGTAGCCACTAACCCCCTTCTGTGGCAGCATCAGCCTCTTCATCAGACATATCCATGTCTTCCATGTCTCTGTTGTCACTGTGCATTTCTCCTTCATCCATGGCCTTGCCATCCAGCTCTGGATCCACCTGGGCTCTGCTAGTCCCCAGTCCCAGGAAGGGTGAGTCAGAGCCAGTGGGAGAGGGGGCGTCTTCAGAGGGTGAGGGGATGGGAGAGTCCTCGGGTCCAGGTAGAGTCGACTTGAGGGAATCTAATTTCCTTTTAAGACTGGCCACACGGTTGGCAAAGGCATTGTACGCCTGAGAGAATAGAGGAAACAGATGGGAGATATGAGGAAGATAAAAAAGGATGTTTCAGTTAACTTGTATCTATTGTAACATTTATATTGCTTTCTAGTATCCACCGTTACAAGCAACACAGGTATGTCTTTACAGTAAATGTCTGGCTCACAATTCTCCTGATGAATTTCCTATTAATTAGAGAAACAGTAGCATTTAACATAAATCAACAAGTACCAAATAACACCATTGTCAATTTCTTTCCACAAAAACAAAATATCAAAAGGATCTTGTGTCTTTGCGAAATTGATTTTAACCTAACACTCACATTGGCCACAATTTTAACCTCCTTGTACTGCATCTCGTAGAAAATGTCTGCGTTTCCCAAAGCTTCCAGCAGAGGAGGCCCTGTTTTCAACTCTTTGTCCAGGAAGCCGACAAACTCCTGCAGCTTCAGACTGCCGTCCTCAAAGTCCTTAGCAAACTTGTTCCCTCCTGCCTTGTCTGAAATAGAGGAGACAGTGGACAAACAAGCAAAAAGTTCAACACAAGGTTTCTTTAAGTTTAATACGGTTCAATATAAGAAAGTAACACAGTTACAGTTTAAGGACCAGTGAGTAGCATTTAGTGGCATACAGCAGTAACTATGATGGATACAAAAACCCAGGTCCTATCTAGAGTCAGTGTTTGGTTTGTCCGTCCTGGGCTACTGCTATAACATGGCGGTGCAACACGGACAACCGCTCCCTCTGTAGATAAAAACATCTCATTCCGAGGTAGCAAAAACACAACGACTCTTATTTTCTAAATTAAATTGATTAAAAACATAACTATGAATATTATGTTCCATTTCTGTCAATAGATCCTCCAAAATGCTACACATTGAACAGCGTTTGCATTCATCAGAAAACAAAAAAAACAGCAGCAATGTCTCTTTCCAGAAACAAAATCCCGCTTAATCAGGATAATCCACAAATCTTACAGTGACCAGTTTTCATTGGAGCTACTCTCCAGTGAAAAAATATTAGCAGAAATAGTCCTAATTCACCTCCACTGTGTGTAAACTCCTGTGTTTTGACAAGGCATGACGAGGACACAGGCCACAAGACGGAGTACACAGGACAATAAGCGTGTGATGATGCAGAAATAAGCTCGGTGATATCTGACCTTTAAGTCTCTTAAGAGCCTCCGTGCTGCACACATCCACCCTGAGAGCTGCCAGCTGCTTCTCCCTGAACTCCTCTTCTGCAACTGCTCGCTTATATCTTGACAACTGTTCGATGAGAGAGTGGGGCTGGAAAAGAAACAGAGTGCAAATAAACAGAGATGACAAAGAGTTACAGCACTGATAATGGCTTAGATACATTCAAACAACATGTAAGACAAAGTAATGCAAGACAACACGAGTAAAAACTTACTGTGAACTCTGCTACAATCTTGGACTTGAGGGCAGCTTTGGTGTTGGTTGGGGCTGGAGAATAAAAGTAAAAGATGAACTTAATAATACAATCAGAGCTGCAGCTGTAAATTGTAATACATTTTAAATAATTTAAAGTATTTCTGATTCTGATTCTGATTATTATGCGGTTCAAACTGGGAAGTTATTTCACTTTTAGATTTGATTAACATGACTACTTCACGGTGCAGAGGAAAAAAAGAAAAGAAAAATCAAACTGACCATTTGCCCGGGGAGTCTCTTTTTCTTTCTCCTTTTCTTTCTCCTTTTCTTTTTCTTTTTCCTTTTCCTTCTCTTTTTCTTTTTCTTTCTCCTTTTCTTTCTCCTTCTGCTTTTCTCGCTCTTTTTCCTTTTTGTTCAAGCTGGCCTTGAGCTGGGCAATGACCTCCTCGGGATACACACTCCTCTCCTCCCAAATCAAGAAAATCCTCTCCACTGATCTGCGGACCTTCCCATCTCTGACAATAAAGCAGAATGACAACACAAAATTGTACATCTCAATACCAACAGAAAGGGAAGACAGGCATAGTCTATATTTTATTTTTAACCAATAACAGCCATTTAGATAAAAAACAAAACCAAAAAAAAAAACATATGTAATGTTGGTCCAATACTACAGCTGAATAAAAACTGTGTGTACTCACTTGATGAGCTGAGCAGCATTAGGAAGGACTTCTGCGAAGGCCGAACGAAAGACAATAGCGTTCTTTCTTTTGCAGTTCTGTATCACATCATTGGCAAGGTAGAAGAGATTCAAGCGGTGATTGTTGTCAGCTAAAAAAGGCAGACAAAGAAAAAAGGATAAGATTAAGAGAATAAATTCCTCCTATGGGTTCACAAGAGAAGATGTAAGAAATAGTTTTGACCCAGGCAACATTTCTACTGTTACTTACAATGATACTGTTTGTTTGAGGTCATTTAAAAAATAAAAAAAACATACTTTTCTACCAGAAAGAATCTATTTTTCATCTGTAAAATTATCTCCTCCGTACATTTCTTGGTCATACCATAACATTTGTATCATTATGTGGCATTTTTTTCTCAACTCTCAAATATCAACATTGGTACCAGCCAGGCTATAATATTGATAATAATACAATGCAACGGGCAAAACCATGACATAATGACAAGAATTTGTTTTATATGCACCATTATATACACTGATACAAAAACATCTGTCAGCCATGCATTTAAAAGCTTTTTAAAGCTGATTTATTAAAATTACTCTCGGTGAGGAGAAACAGCTTTGATTAAACTGAAGACTGAAGATTGTGTCAGCTCTTGCTTGACTGATTAGTCCATTTATAGATCTGGAAATGTGTTTCCATAGTCACCTAACTTTAGAATTACACATACATTTACAAAAGAAATACAATACTGGCAAGGACACACTTCGCTTCCTAAAATAGATTCATTTTCTGTACACTGATTTTAACATCAGAGTTCAGTTACAGTCAGTAAGCAGGATATTTGGCTAATGTTCTCTGACTTTCAGGGAGACAAGGCTGCACTATAAAAAAGTCTATATCTTCCTATTATGTAATATTTTGTCCCATTTTAGCAGAGGTTAGCATCTCAGTTAGTCTAAAAGACACAAGGCTAAAACCTTCCATCGGCTCATCATTGCTATAGTCTATGTGAACGAAGTGTACACTGTGTTTTATGTTTAATCAAATAAGTCGGCTCCACAAGATAAACTAAAGAAAACACAAAAAGCAAGATTATCTAATATAATTTGATATAACACGGATCTAATTATATCAGTATATACTGACAATATGCAATTAAACTGTTCACTGTACAACACACTGAGAGATCATTACAGTTTTTAAAAATGTTTTTTTTAAAGAGTTTTACTTTTTAAATAGTATATTAAGTATCAGCATTAACTCAGAGTGAAAAGAAAACAATGTCCTACCCAGTGTCAACACACACACACACAGAGTATGATACCCAAAACGGCAAAGCTACATTTCTAAAATGACAATATATGTACAGACGTCTACATCTAATTCCATTCCAGCAACCAATGCAAAAAAAAAGGGAAACAGCCGATTCATTTAGAAAATATTCACAGAAACTGCAGCACCCACTTAATTTAGGCCGTGGCACTTACAGAACGTCAAACAATATGAGACCTTTTTAAACAACTTAAAAGTATTTTTCATGCCAGAAAAAGTCTAGAAATGTACATCTTAGTTAGTGATAGTTAGTGTTTGATCCATTTGACTTAAAGAACATATTGCTTTTTGCATATCTTCCCACTGAAACAATACATGCTGGGAAAATTGTAGAAAATCTTTTTTTTGTTAAAGTAGGATAAAGCAGGAGTAGCATTTTGGTCAGGGCTTTATTTAATATAAACCACATATGTTTAGATTTGATTAGATTATATTGATGCACGTTTCCCTCAGACCATAAAAAGGAACAAAGAATATTCAATTTAATATTGTTCTGCTTCAAAATAAATTACTCAAAAACATTTGTTGTGCATTTTGTATGTTGAGTATTTTTCCCCTTGTATACCTTTTATCTGATAATAAAATGTGTCAAGTTTAAATTAAATAAATGCTATTCATCCATTACTTGGTATCAAGGCAATCCAGATCCATTACAACCACAAACTACATTAAACAAATCCTCTGATGCCAAGAAATGTATTTGGGTAGTAATTATATTGATTATTTTTATAGTCGTGTGTACATGTGTTATATAATATATGAATATGTGGTGTCTACATTATCCTAAAGCATAACACACACACAACATATGGTACACATGAAACTAAACATATGTTTCTTATTAGGCTGCATTGTGCCTTTTTATCTCACTGAAAGCATCTTCACACCAGTAACATTTCTCAACCAAACACTGGAACATGTAATAATAGAGTAGTTAATAGAGTATTGATCAAACAAGTTAATTTGCCAGGCACAGACACTGATGCGACAGTTTAGACTGGTGCCCCTGTAGCATACAAAACATAATTTATTCTACAAATATCCCAGTGACGGCATGTTGGCAGTGGTGCTTGAAGATATACTGCGAGTACTTCGATCATTTACGACCACACATCTTTCCCACACATCTGAAGAGCTTTTTCATCACCAAAGGGCTTTTCAGTCTCTCTTCTCAACTGCATTACCATTCACAAATAGTTAAAGCTGCAGGAGGCAAATCCTGTCCTCTCTCTCTCGGATGCTTGTGCCACTTCACCAAGCCCCTTCCACCAAGCCCACAGTCGGTAGCCCTGCAGAAACAGCCGACAGGAAAGCCCTCTCTCTGAAATGACCTACGATTGGCCAAAGTCTCCCGTCACAGGCTCTGTTTTCCAAAGCCTGTAAACTGAGCCGAGAGGAGGTGCAGAAATCTAGTTCTCTCTCAGACCATTTGAATTACAATATGCCCAATGACGCCTCAACACTGCTGCCTGCCACCGCTTTAAGCCCAACTTTGAAACAAATAAAAGATGACATTACATGCCATACTAAAATGAATGCAACCTAATGGATCTCTGAAGGCAGGGGGCGAAAAACAGACACAATCTCCCTAAAAAGACTCATCTGATAAATTTAGGGGGAACTTTTGGTGCCACTGATTTCTTTTCTGTACAAATGTAGATTTTGTTGTGTTTAGAGCAGCTGTTGGGAAAGTGATCTTGCTATGTTTTCTGTATAAGACCAACATTTGAGGCTGCGGGCATGTTCATAATTGTCATTACGACATCTGGACTGTTTAACAAAGAAACACAAACCACAGTCTATCCACCGCGTGGTGGCATTTTTATGGTTTTTCGGTGGAGAGCGATTAAAATCCAACAGTGAATCACCTGTTATGTGCTTCGGAAACTGATTGGCATGGATTGTCTTTACTCAAAATACATGCACTTTATACCTTTTTATTTTTATTTTTTGTTTTTATAAGTATTTAAAGACTTTTTTTTTTTTAGACAGAACCCAACCAGCCTAGCCAGCAATTATTGATCGGTAGATTGGTTAGTTGGCACTGCTCTCCTTTAGAAAACAATGGCTCAGCCAGCGTGCAGCAGATCGCCGTGTGCTGTCAGCATAAGCTTTTATCATGCATTGCTCTGTGGGCACTGGGCAGAAGAGCGGATGGGTAAAAATGCCTACGTGATGATTTTCCTGAGACACTGGCGATTCAACAAGAACCTCCCTGATAAATAATTAAAATCTCCACAGTTTTGGGCTGAGCCCTGTAAAAGATCTGGCAGATATGCAGCACAAAGTTTTTCAAGGTAACATTAAATTTTACCACAAATGCTGACGTTAGCTGTGTATTTCCTGATGTTTCAGCAACTACATACGATAATAGAAACTCCATATTTAAGAGAAAAAGATTTCCCCTCCAGTTAAGATTGCATATGGGGGATTATTTCTTTGGCTTTCAGTATTTGTTATGATTTCTTTTCACACTTGTAAGTTTAAATCAACACTTCCATGTTTGAACTGAATGTGTGAACAACAGTTGGATGCATCTAGCTTGCGTGTCAATTTTCCAATAAGATGTTATGATTGTTGTTATTGGCTTCCATACATACTGTGTAAACATCCATATTAGCATCATTCAATCCAATACATCTGTTAAATGCTGCTTCAAACAAACTTCTAACAGGAATTATTTGATTCAGTTTCTAAATATTTAAAACATGATTGTAGGCCATCAGTCCTCACACAAATTAAACTATGTACCAACGGGCTTTCCAGAATCTGTTGGGAACTAAACTTTTCCAAACCACAGTGATGAGTAATTATAATAAAAACATTGTTCTAATGACACTGTGTCACAAAGTTATGATTCCTCCACAGAATAGGAAAAAAACAATTCCCAGAGGGATCACCACCCAACAGATAACATTTTTCCAACATGTATCACTCCTCAAATTTATATTATCGAGCACTAAAAACATCCATGACATTAATTCCTGCATTCACCAACATCAACAACCGAAGCACAAACTATGTGTGACGTACTCTGTTGCCTTCTTGTTCTTCCTGCACTCAGCTGAGAATCTGATGAAATCTGTAAATCTACCGAACTGAACCATTCATCACTCCAGGTTTCAGAAACTAGTCAGTGTACGACACAATTACTCTACAAATGTTCTACCAAATTCTTCTTTAAGTGTTAAGATAGACACCTTGTGCATTTCTGCAAATCTGTTAAAAAAAACAGCTAAATACAAACTTTACTTGTAAGTAATAAGATGATAACATAAGTTCAAAATAGCAACATCAGAAATATTATTCATGAGTAAGAAGGTAGATTGTTGGAGGGGATGGAAACTGACAAAATGACCTGTGATTTCACAAAACAACCAAGTAAAGACATAACCAATAAAGTGATGGTATCTGTTGGATGTCTGTCTAAATGCATACGCTAAAGAAGAGGGAGCAGTAACTTTCTGCAAAGGTGTTGTGCAAAGTAATCTTAGTTTTACAGGACTCACAATACCTCATAAGCCAGAGCTACACGGAGCAAATGTGTTGACACTGCTGTAAGATGGGAGTGCTCTGTTGTAATGTCAATATAACGAAGCAGTAACCACAATACTGGACTGGTATAATGTTGCCAACAGGCCTGTATATCAGTAGCAGACAAACTGTCATTTCCAACATAAAGCAGAATAATGTGGTCAACACTGAGCGGATTAGTGAGGGAATGCACAACCACCCTGAATTAGAAATGAGGCCAAACGCTTGTCAGACTCCAGTAACACTAGTTTACAAGGGCTATCTGGTGACAGTGTCTACATATATCCCAAACTCCTGCTTTAATGTTTGACACAACCAGGACAAGCTGAACTTTAATACTACTACTACTACTACTATATGCATATAATACTACTACTTTAATGTCTAAACCCACATGGTCCACATAAGTTATACTAATTACAACTATTAAATTAAATTGCTTTACAAATACACAGTAGGTATTTTTAGTACATAACAATGTGAAGCAGCTTGGTCGGTAACCTTTGAGGAAATATTCTAAAGTGCATGAATAAATTATGTGTGTTTACAAAATCTTTCTTTATGCTCAATAGAAAAATAAACTTATGGACACATTGATTCGGTTTGAGTGGACCATGTTTAACTATGCAACAGCTACTGAACAAAAACACATTGACTATTGCATCACATAAACAAGCATGTCGAGTTAAGAGTCATCCACAACTGCACACAGATCAAAGCTACAAAGCTCCGGCTACAGCGGACATGCAGCGAGGTCTGACTAAACACGCTGTAACCACCTTTATCTCAAGCGTCCAATATTTGAGATAAGCAGTGAAGTGCATGGACATTATTGTTGAACTCCGAGAGGCCCGACTGTAAACACTGCTAGCACGGACGAGTTAGCGTTAGCTTAGCTGCTATTAGCGGCTAATTTCAAGTAGTGACAACAGTCGATTAAAAGATTAAAAATTCACTTTAGAAAATTACCAAAATGATTTTATGATTGCACTGGATAGCCTTGCACTGCACACAACGCCACGGCTTAAATTATCCGCCATCTGATCGCAGCCAACGCATAAAAAAAACAAACATTTGAATTAGCTAAAGTGGGCTAGCTAGCAGGTGACAAGCTACTCACATTTCTTGAGCCACTTCATCCAGTAGCGGACGATAACGCCGTGGTGCTTCTTGTTTTCAATGCACCAGCTTGAAAGTCCCTGTATCGACTCCATAGTGTTGGATACTCCTTGAAATCTCCGGTCCAGAGTCGCCTCCAGAGCAGCGTTGGAGCTGCGAGCTCCGTGGCCGCTTGCAGCCCCAGAACCGGCCGCCATCTTTCCTGCTCTCTGCTGCTGCTGGTCGGTGAGAGGATGAAGAGGATGAAGAGGATGAAGGGATGAAGGAGGTCTCGTAATGAGGACTAGAAACACGCCCCCATGTTTTTACTTTATTATAACGACATCAACGTTTACAAATCGCGGTTTAAAACGCGTAATAATAGTCATTTATATGATGTTAGAGCTGGAAAATAATCAAACACAAGTTGGTTACATTTTGTTGTTTATTTAAGGCTGTGACTGTAATGTTACAGAGAAATATAGCTACAGGTGAGTCAAAGATTGGCTCCTTCCCCCAAAAGAACAAAAAAAAAATATGGATTTGGAAACTTTAAATTCTGTGAAATGTACCTGTAATAACTACAATATGTCTTATAACAATGCTGTAACATTACCCAGGAATCCTTCCAGGTTTACTCTAAATATGTTAGCACAACCGTAGTGCAATTCATTCATTGATGGGTTGTTGTTTTGTATTAACTGCTTGACTGAAACAGGGATTATTATCAGTGTACGTTGGGATTTCATCACAAAAGTTAAGTCATAACAAAGCGTGACACCATTTCTCATCATCACATAAAGCCTTGGGTGAGTGATTTACATCACACAGTGCAATCTGTCAGATTGTATTCAATAACAGATAACACGATCTCTGACAAAATAGCCTACCACCAAAGAGATGAACACTGATGCAGGCGCACACACACACGCACACGCACACACACATACTGACACATACTGACACATGCACGCACACACACACCCCGATCTGTCGCAAATTCTTGCAAAAAAAACATCCACACATGTTTATTGTTCCTCCTCTTTCTAAGGTCAAGTCTCTTGGTTAAGTCTGTCTGTCCACAGTCAGCAGTGAGGGCCAACTGGCTGTGAGGCTGGGGGCTCGTAGAAGGGGACGTTGACTGAAATGACGTGTTCTCCGGGGGCAGGATTCAGTCATCTGTGCATCCGTCCAACACGCTCTTGCTGAGAGCTAGATCCCAGTAGTGTTCTGTGCCGTGTTTCTTGAAGTGTTCTCTGGCCATGCTCTCTGTGGGGCACTGCTTGAACTTCATCTCCCCGAAACTGCGCTCTTTAGTTGTGCCCTGGGGAACAAAGACGAAAAACATTAAACTTGAATGAGACCACAAATACAACAATATATTAATTTTAATATGTTTAAGTAACAACACGAGCCTGCCGCAGGAAGCAGGACGTGTGAACGCTCACCTCCCAAATCAACCAGCACTTGTTGTTCCTCTTTGTATCATCATCACCATCTGGATCTGGACAATCAACAATAAAGACTTTTTAAATACCTTAAATAAACACACAGACATGACACCACGTACAAGACTCGAAAGTCACTCTTACCATCTCTTTTGCTGTTGTGTTCCTCCCATTTGATTCTGTGCAACATCAGCTTCTTGAACTTTTTCTGGGATTTAGGGCCTAAAAAAGGAGGGAGAAATTTAGATTTTAAGCATGACTTTAATTATCCCACTTCTTTAATATCTCAAGGGGAGATGAAACAGTGTAGAAGTCATCAAACTTCATAGAAGTGCAGCTGTTTTGAACTACCATGTAGGCGTTCATGATGTCAGTAGTTTGGAACAACCCCAAGAATGACTATTCATACACTCAAAGGGTTCGTTTAAGATGCTTAAACTTTGACAAACTTAATAATTCTGTAGATCAAATGGAAAACATTGTAGGCTGTAAGTCATAATCACAAAGCTGAAGGGACTCAGGAGTGATTGGTGTCTCCTTTTATGGGCTCCTCATGCCTTGATTTTATTTAGTTCATGCTGTTAGGTCTCCAATATGTTGTCTTTGGTAATACTGCTCCGAGTCCTTTCTAGCTTTCTGTACTTATAATCTTGTATGACAATCCCAGAGAGACGGTCATTTATTTTTATTTTTGACAACATATACACAGCAAGGTGCCGATCAGTGAGCACTTAACAGATGCAAGTCTATCAAATATACAATAAAATAATAAAAATATGTTGCAGAGGTGTGAAAAAGTTATGGCACCTGTTTATTGAGCCTATAAAAAGGACAATATTATATGATGATAAAGATCCCTCTACTAATTCACCTGCATATATGACTCATATAGATCAGCAAAATCTCAAAATTTCATAAAATGAATTTACCAGACATTTTCCCCTCACAGCAAATGTTTGTTAGAAATCACATGCCATTAAAAGTACCAGCTGTGGTGTGTAACAGATCAATTAATTTAACCGAGAGTACTGACAGGCTTAGTTTGGCACTTGCACTTGTTGTTCCTTACCTCCCTCCACCACCACAAGGTTGACATCTCTGTGCAGAACTACTGTACCCGTCAGGTACAGCTGGTTGGCATTCGCCTCCACTTTAAACTTCTTGGCAGGATTTTGCAGGTTACGGATCCTGTAGAGGGAAGGTAAGGTCCTTAAATTAGACACACTTGTACATTCTGTGACAGACACACACATATTGCACTATACAGTATATTTGAACCCATATTTGAACACAGTATGTGCTGTCTCCCTACAAATGCACACCTGTACACTGAGACGTGAACTCCATTAATGAGGTCTTCTTTTAACTTCTTGACTTTCTTCTCTTTCCTCTGCTCCGCTGTGAGCTTGCGGGCTGCATTGGCCTCCTCATGAGCCCTGCAAAGACGGGACACAATTAATAAAGAAAGCTTTTGTTATAATACAATGCTATATTGAAAATTGTCCAAAATTACTGTAAGTAATGAGGAGAGAGTGAGATACAAGCAGTGTGAAGGGTTAACTGTGTTACTAACTTCTGTCTCTTGGCCATCTGAGCTCTGACGTGGGCCTCCACCTTCGTGGGGTCCTGAACCGCCTCTGTCCCGAGCACTCTCATCAGGTTGGAGATGCGTACTAAAAAAATGAAAGTGACACATCAGTTACATTTTCTTTAATCCTTTTTATCGTACTTTGCAATAATATTGATTTGTGTGAGGGGGTACCTTTGGGTTCTGGTGGAGGCATCAGTCCAAGACGAACCTTCTCTTGAACTTCTTTTTGACCCTCCCTTCGTGTCTGTCTTCTCAGTTTCTTCTGTTCTTTCTTTGTCAGGTATACACCCAGCGTTACTGGCTTATCTGTGTCAACTGAGGAAAAAAAGGAAGAAAAAAAAAATATTTTCATCAAATCAGAAAATTATTAGATGGTAATGAAATACACACCATTAAGACATTTATAGGGTGTGTAATGGCTTGTAGACAGGGTAATGTAGGTATAGCAGTGGGAGGTCTGGCCAAAAATAATATTGTCTCAATCAAGATCTAAATTGCAACCTTCCTTGATGGCACAATCTGCGTTTCATTCTCCTTACGGGCCGACCATAGAGACTATTAAAGGAGTCAATGTGAAACACCACTAATGTTACAAGATGAAGCACAGAGCAACTTTTGAGCAAACATACCCACTCAAATTCGAATTGAGGACACAGAAAATAAGCAACCTAAACGTCACAATATGATCAATCCAACACAAAGATAAGAGTCTGTACCTTAAAAGGGAATAAAAATCATATCATCAAGATTTCTAAACACCCTGGTATACCTTAATAACTGCACAATTATAGTATTTAATACTGCAATCTCTATAAGCCTGAAAAGTAGATCGTAGATGCCTTAGATAACAATCTTGATCTTAAATTGTTAGCATGCCAACCTCTATGTAGGTATGTATGATTGCTTTTAAAAATTAGAGCAGGCAACTATATATGCATATTGAGGAGATAGTTGCAGTCTGCAGTACAATCATTGGACAATTGGGAACAGTACTGATCATGATGAATTGTATATTTTCACATTTTGTTAAATCAGACTTAATTTTCAAAAAGTAATCAACGGTAAATTTCACCAGTTTGTATTTATCTGAGTGTTTGACACATACTATGGTAGCAGCTTTACCAGTGCGCAGACTTTTTACCATCAACACACTTACCCGGAGGGCTAATTTGGGCAGGATGTTCCACCAGGTTGGTCACACCAAAGAGCTCCAACCCTTCAAATTTTGTGTCTGGTGTTCTTCATAAAATAAAGAGGGAAAACATGTCAGTTAACTACAATACTTAAAAAAAAATCTGCATAATTATTTATGGACATAAAGATGAATTAATATTAATAATAAATGAATACTAAGTGCTTAAGTTCCTGGGTGTAGTTTCTTACATGTCTATGTTGGAGGGCAGGATGAAGGAGTCCCACCACTCAATGTGGGGGACCTCCCCTTCTCCAATCTCTTTCTTGGGGGCAATCAGTGCCAGCTTGGTGGATGCCTGGATTCCTGTCTTCTTTGCTGCCTGAGCAATCTCACATTGCAACCGTTCTAACTGGGCCTGGTTGAGGTCAAGAACAATGCAGGATGGACAAAAGACATGTTAAGAAAAGTTGCTTCTAACCGTGTTTTAATTTTAAGTCTGGTCCAAGTTTAGCAGTCGAATCCCACCTTAGTTCTAATTCTCTGTGCAATCTTCTCAAAGCGCCCCTGATCGTGGAATTTGAAGGCCCTGCGGGGGCGCTGAGCTGGTGTAATAAACACACGTTGGTCGAAGTAGGATGTGGACTCCAAGTCATCGCCAGGTTTCTCCTTCAGCTGCTGACGGAACTGCTCCCTCTTTACCGCTCGAATGTTCGCTACATAGAAAAATAAATTTCATTAGGCCACAAAAACAAAATTAAGATTGTATGTGTGTACAAGTTATGTAATGTTATAATAAGTACGGTCTAGAACTGCTCTATTTGAAAAGTGTCCTGAGATAACTTCTGTTAGGAATTGGCGCTACACAAATAACATTTAATTGAATTGAATTGAAGTATTTAACCACTGTCCACATACCTTTGAGTGTGGGCATACGGTGTGTGAGTTCAACCTCTTTTCCGCTGGCGTCTACAGTTCTGCCCTTGTCATCCAGAATAAGAGGCGTCGGCTTATTCACCTCCTTGGCTTCAACCTTCCTATAAAAGAGACACACAGAGAAAGGAGTCTTTTACACTGCCTCATCAATGAAAAGACACCATGTGCCCCCATGTGTTTTTCCACTTTAAATTCCAAAATCCTATATGCTGTGACATTACTCACGGTGGGGCAATTCCCATAGCATGTAGATTAGCTAGTGCCACTAGGTTGTGAGGCCCAGTGTTCCCCAAGGCTCCGAGGATACCAGGTTTCATTGCTAACTGGGACTGGATGCGGGCCTGCAGCTCAGCAGCCTTGCGGGCCTTCTCGATAGCATCATTCATGAAGCTGGCAGCCTGGGAGGGGGCGATAGATGAGCCACCGCTTGCAGCTGCAGCAGCAGGAGTGCCAAGAAGCCGAGACACTGGGAGGTTTTCCATTTGTGACTGTGGTGTGGGAAGGGGCAACCGCTAAAATCAGGGAGAAATTAGAGCGGTGTCACATTGATTGCACTGCCTGAAATTACTGATACTTGTCTTTTAACTATGCTTGATTTTTTTGAAAAGAAAAAAAAGGTAATGTCATTACTGGTGAAGGAGGGACGGGAGAGGAAAAGCTCAGTTGTTTCTTCCTCTCTTCTATCTGTTTTGTGGCTGCTTCCATCATCTGTTTGATCTAATAACACAGAAGGAAAGGTTAGTAAATGCAAAATGTTTGCCAGTAAAAACTCAAAAACAACACATTTAGGGACAATTATATATCAGTCACTGAGGACATAATCTCATACCTGCATTTTGGTGAGCATGCCAGGGCTCTCAGATGGAGGTCCAGGTATGACCTCAGGCTCCTCCACCTCCTCGAAGCGCGGAACTCGTTTACGCTTAGCAACCGTCCCATCTCCTGGCTCCGGAGCTTCTCGCTTTGCACCGGTTTCAGCCTCATCGCCAAATACATCCTGAAACCAACCAACCAAAACAGAGACATCAATATCACATGTCACCTTTAATCAACACACACAAACACACACATCAATAATCTTCACAACACAAGTAAACAGACTACCAGTCTAAACATGCATTATAGGCTTTTTCTTCTTTCCTGGCCTCTTAACTTTGCAATAACAGATGTAAATATGGTCAGTGTTATTTATAGTCAAATGGATTAGCATTAGGTCTAAATATTTCACTTTGCAGTAACAATAAAAAGTTGATAGTTTAAGTTTACTTACTTTAAGGTCTCTCTTGCGGTGCTTTTCTCCTCCTCCTTTGTTGCCACGGGCGCTCCGGCTTTCTTCCAACGCTTCAAAAAGACGCTCCACAAAACCTCCAGCAGAGTCATCGAGGAAGGGACGCAGCTGGTCTGAGGTGGGAATGAGTGTTAAATAATTTAAAGCCATCAGTACTTTGATGTTCATTGCCGCAATTAAATGACCATATCTAAACCTCGCCACTTTAAATGCACAGAAAAAACATTTAATAAATACCACAATTAAGCTGATATTTTAGCTAAAGCATTTACAAGATACACAACAACCTGATGTCTGCAATAACCTGAGTAAATTAAGGATTTGCATCAGTGCACCGGCATAAACATTCAAGATCCAATTGCAATTTTGGGGTAAATTGGGATGTATTGTTTCTAAAATCTTTGCATCTGTAAAAGCTGATAGTTTAGGCCCTATGCCTTTATTATTTAGAAATGTGGCCAATAATTGTATACTTTAAACTGTTTCTCAAGCTGCTTAATTAGAAATTAAATCAGACTGCCTGCGCCATAATGAACTGCAGAGCATCATATTCAGTGCACCATACTGCATTCATATGTATCTTTAATATATTGGATTGTTGGCAACTTGTAGTGTGAAAAGGCAAGATGAACATTTTATTCTTGTGAAAAATTACTAATATTTTGTGAATTATGTGTCTAATCTAATCGAAAGGCTTTTTTAATCATCCTTTGGCCTTTTTTTCTGTTTAACCAGAGCTCCGTCTTTCATACCGATAAAACGATTAATGGTTATGAAGCCTTACTGATCACAAGTGTTTACTTCAGTCCCTGTCCTAACTGGATCTCGACTCAATCTTTCATGTATACAGATAAAACACAGCAGGTCTCAAACAGCCACTGCAGTTACCTATGGTCTTCCTTTTGTCCAGCCCCTTTCCAACACAGTGCAGGGCTGCAGTAACCACAGTGGGCTCCGAGAAACCCAGCACCTTCTTCACAGTGCGCTCCACCCATGGCCTCAACTCCTCCATCTCCCGTTTAGGAAGAGACATCCTCCAATCCTGCAGAACATCACAACATTTAACACATAGCACCATCATTCATATACACTGAGAAACCCCCCCAGCTGTCTCACTCATACCCACTTACAGCCGCACAAACACAAGCGTCCAGTTTCTCACTCGCACAAAACCAATTCACACAGTCAGCCCCCTAAAACATGCTGCTGTGTCTCAACTGACTGCTGCAGTGTTCAGACCGGTGCCCCCGATGCTAACCAATAGCAGCAAGCGAGCTAAACTCAATTACATCCGCCTAAAGTCCGCGGCTAGTTACCGCTAGCACACTGCTGTCTGCGAGCTACCAACAACAGCGACATAGCTGCTTCATTCAGCGCACAAACCTCTCGATTCTGCCTTTATCCCCTGTCGGGCCGCTCACGCTGTAAAGGGCGAACAGAGAGGGTTTAGTTAAAGAAGCGTAAAACACTCACAGCTTTAAGTTTTCTGTAGAAACTTTCTGTTTAGTCGCGCCGTTCACGTTCACACGACGTTTCTAATGCGCGACCCGGAAGAGGAAGTGGCTGCTGCTGCTTCTTCGTGACCATTTTCGCGCACTGCTTCCGGTGAAATGTCATACGTCTAGTAGGTGGGAACCAACAGACATGATGAAGAGATATTTATATTTATATTTATTTATTATATATTTTAATACGTCTATGAGGGGAACTCAACAGACATAATAAAAGATATTTATATTTATATTTATTCCAATATTATGTTTATACGTCTATCAGCGTGGAAACCAACAGACATAATAAAGCAATAGTTTATATTTAGTATTTATTTATACCTTATTATTGTTATACGTCTATAGGTGGACCAACAGACATAACTGAAAGATATTGTATATTTATTATTGTATGTTATATTATATTTTATACGTCTATAGGAGTGTGAACCAAGCAGACCATAATAAAGATATTGTTCATTTATATTTTTTATATTATTTTTATACGTCTATAGGTGAACCAACAGACACTATAAAGATATTTATATTTATATTATTTATATTATATTTTATCGTCTATAGGCGTGAACCCAACAGACATATAGATAGTTTGATATTTATATTATTTATATAATTTACTACGTCTATGAAGGCTGGATACCAACACGACATAATAAAGGATATTTAAGTATTTATATTTAATTTATATTATATTTTATACGTCGTCATAGGTGGAACCAACCAGACATAATAACAGATATTTATATTGCTATATTTATCATTTATGTCATATTATCATTTTATACGCTCTATAGGTGGCGAACCAACAGACATATAAAGATACTATATATTTATTTTATTTACTATCTGTATTCTTACTACGTCTATGGTGGAACCAACAGACATTAAGATATTTATATTTATATTTTATTTATATTATATATACGTCTATAGGTGGAAACCACAGACATATCAAAGATATATAATATTTATCTTATTTATATTATAATTTTAAGTCTATAGGTGGAACGAGACAGACATAATAAAGATACTTATATTTATATTTATTTATAATTGATAATTATTTATATTCCTATTAGGTGGAACGCAACAGACATACTAAGATATTTAATATTTATATCCACTATTTATGTTATATTATACGGTTTTATACCGTCTATAGGTGGACAACAGACCAGTAAGTAAAGATAATTATATTACTTATGATTTAGCTCTGATAATTCAATGATTATAGCGTCTATACGTGGTCGGAACCCAACAGACATAATACAAGATATATATAACGTCTATAATTTATTTATATTAATATTTGTTATACGTCTATCAGGTGACCAACCGACATATAAAGGATATTTAATCTATATTGGATCATTTATTTATTTATATTAATTCTTATTACGTCTACTAGGTGGAGACCGAACAGACATGTAATAAAGATATTTGAGTATTTATATTTATTTACCTATTACTATTTTATAATGTCTGGGTGGAACCAACGAGCATGATATAGATAATTTATGATTTAATTTATGATTTTTACGTATTGAGTACGTTTATAGTCTATAGGGTGGAACAACATTAACAAGGAGTTTATATTATATTTATTTAGTATTATATTTATACGTCTATAGGTGGAACCAAACAGACATATAAAGAATTTTTATTAGTAATTTATTTAATACTAATAAGCTTTTATGACGTCTATAGTGGAACACACCG
>NW_023339807.1:15740394-15751030 GCF_004916995.1 Morone saxatilis | reverse complement strand
ATAAAATATAATATAAATAAATATAAATATAAATATCTTTATTATGTCTGTTGGTTCCACCTATAGACGTATAAAATATAATATAAATAAATAAATAAATATAAATATATTTATATGTCTGTTGGTTCCACCTATAGACGTATAAAATATAATATAAATAAATAAATAAATAAATAAATAAATAAATAAATATCTTTATATGTCTGTTGGTTCCACCTATAGACGTATAAAATATAATATAAATAAATAAATAAATATCTTTATATGTTCGTTGGTTCCACCTAGCCGCCCAGTCTGTCTCCCAAGGTCCCTGAAGGTAACACCTGAAGGTAACACACGTTTCTTCATCCATTGTGATGAAAAAGTCTTTTTTTGTGTGTGTTTTTTGAGAAGTCATCTTTTAAAACTTGTATTTGACCAAAATAACATTAATAAGGTAAAAAAAAAAAAAGAAGAAGCTGGTGAGCAGTGGCATTGTAAGGCTTTATGACAGAGCTGGTTTAAAACAAAATGGTTGGTATTTTTATTATTATTATTTATTGTAACAAACGTTAAAATACCCTAAAACCAAACGTTATTTCACTCACATTTATGTTTTCAATGTTGGGTGCATATTGTTGCAGTGCTATAAGTGGTTGCAGCACTGATATTAAATCATAAAAATTAATAAGGCCTATTCTATGCATTTTGTATGTTGTTGTTTTGTTATTATGTAGACAATATTGTTCAATTTCCCATTTTATCTTGCTGTGGTGGTAATGTGTTTACTGGTGGTTCACCACCCCTGAGTATATAGGAAACACTGGACCAAACAGTGACCGTAAATGTTTGCTTTAAAGAAGAAGCATAACAATTAGACATAATTAATAATTATTTGGAGATTACAACCATTTGAATACGAGGGCTACTGTAGAAACACAACGGTTCCAGGTGGAAGGCTCCAAGTGAGAGGACCCACTCTCTAGCTGTAGATACAAACAGCTCATTCTAAGGTCACGAAAACATTCTTATTTTCATTCATTATACACTAATAAAAACATACATATGGATATTATATTCTATATTCTGCCAATAGATCCCCCTTAATGTTACACACTGGACCTTTAACTCTTTGGGTGGGTTACCAAAGCTGCAGGAAGAAGACCCAGTAAATTGAGGTTCGGTTCCTTTCAGGTCAACCTGCTGTTGTGCACATTGTCTCACTATAAACACTCTGCTACTCTAAAAGGAACTTGAATTAGTATAATTGGTAACAGCTGTGTTTATCCTACTATTACATGACATGATGTTCTGCAGTGAAAAAGGTCTGTTCTGCTGCTTACAACACCAGTATTATGGACCAGTGTTGCTTCAGACCAACTTTATAAACTTCACCTAATAATATGGACTAATAATTTCTCAGAATTTAAATGCATTAACAATATTTAAATGATCAGCAATGAAGATATAAACTTTAACTTAGTTTAAACAATTTTTTAAGGGTTTTTGTACTTGATGTTTTTAAACTTGAGTACTGAATTTCATTCTTGACCTTGAACAATATGTGTTACAATTTATATTTCACGTACTCAAGTACTGTAATCAAGTACAATTTTTGAGGTCATTGTACTTTCTTTGAGTACTTATATTTTTATGCTATTCATTTCATAAAAGAGGGTGAAATAGCCACTAATAGCTAACAATAAATGACCCCCTGCCACCACTTCTACAAAACAATTACAGAGGAAACTGTGCTGTGGTCAACGAGCTGAAAAATTAAATGCATTTGAAATCAATGTAAAAGGATACTTAAGATTAATAAATGGGAGTACTTTACATTTCCAATTGCCTGTCCTAGTTCAGGACTTAGTTTTCATTAAACAAATACAACCTATCTACAATCTCCTTCCATTAGTACTCAGTCTCTAGTGAACCTAGTGAACTATAACCCAACGAACCTCAGATTAGTCATGAAACCTGTTCTCTGGTAGTGTCAGGTGATCTCTGTTTCCTTCCTCTGTTGGCCCCACCACCTAATTTTCCCTCTATCTGTGCGTGATGTGGGTCAATTGAGTGCATTTGTAGTAGTGTGAGCATGAATGTAGTAGTGAGCCAGAGGCTATTCTAGTCTGCCTGCCCCCAACCCCCCCCTCCACAAACCACGTCCACACCGTCACTCACAGTGCTAATGTTGTGTGTAACTATCCAGCATCAGGATAAACTGTATATACACGGCACATTATAGTTTGACAGACATTCTTTCTGCAGTTAAAACACTCATCAATATGTCAGCCATTCATTATAGCTACCATTAATTACTCCTACTGAACAGCACAGTCCCATCATCAACCCTTCATATGCTGATTCATCGAGGACACATTCACCACAGTTTACCGTCTGGCTTTCACTCCCTCACCCACTTACTGACTGTTTACATCCGTGTTTACATGCAAACTGCAGCCCCGATTTATGTAAATAACTAGATTTACAGAACCCAAATTTGGTATCTGGTAGTTCAAAGGAAACCTCTCATTAGCGCCACAGAATAAAGAAGGAAATCTGAGAAACTTTCATTGCTGAAACGTAAGATTTTTCACAAGCTTCTTGGTGTATAAAAACACAACTTTGGATCCAGTTCACTCTATGACCTCTCTGGTCAATGTGCTGGATCAAAACATTATGAGACTCAAGGTGCATATACTGTAACAGAGAACTGGGATGCAACTAACACAATTCCCCAGCGCCCAAGGTGAAGTTCAGAGCTGAAACATTTGGTTTTGATTAGTCAGTCAACAGAAAATGAACAGACAACTATCTTGATAATCAATTAAAGGACTAGTGTGTAGGATTTAGTGGCAGTAGCTGTGTAGTTGCTGATTGTAAAGCCCTCGCCTCACCCACCTGATACAAGTGTGTAGGAGAAACTACAGGGGCTGCAGAAAAATGAAAATCTAGAACCATTGTTTGGTTTGTACGTTCTGGGCTACTGTAGAAACATGGTGGTCCAACATGGTGGACTCCATAGAGGAGGACCTGTCCCACCACTCCTGAATATAGAGGAAACACTGGACCAAACAGTGACCCTATGTTTGATGACAGCTTCTAAAGAAGAAGCACAACAATTACACGTAATTCATGCTTATTTGCAGATTCTAACCATTTGAATATGAGGGCTACTGTAGAAACACAACGGTTTCAGGTGGCAGCCTCCGAGGAAGAGGACCTACTCTCTAGCTGCACACAACACTTCTTATTTTCAGGTGATTATACACTAATGAAAACATCCCTATAGATATTATATTCCATTTCTGATAATAGATCTTCCTAAATGTTACACTGGAACTTTAATTGTGAGTAAAAATGAGAAAAAAAGCAATGATTCCAACTTCTCAAATGTGAATAATTGTTGTCTATGATATTAAACTGAATATCTTCTGGTTTTAGACTGTTGATTGGACAAAACAAGACATTTTAAGACATCATCATGCTCTGTGAATTTTAATGAGCATATTTAGCTTTATGCTGATATTCTGCAGATCATGCCATTAATTGGTTAGTTGAGAAAATAACTTGTAGATTAATAAATAATGAAAATAACTGATAGTTGCGACCCTAGTGATATCTTCAGATACATTTTTATGTTCTATCAGCACTCCAAAATAAAAATAAAAAATGCAATTTACAATGATACAACATTGAGAAATCTGGCAAATCCTTCCTGTTAAAAGATGGAACCTGATAATGTTTGGTACTTTTGTCAAATGCATGATCAAAATCGCTTTCTGTTAATTTTTTGTTGATAAACAATTCAACTGATTAGTCATTTCAGCACTACATATAAAGCGTTGTGTCTCAGTCAATCCAATTTTGACCTTAATTTAGGGTAAACAACCTGGTTAAATATACATTTACAAGAGTAATTCCTTAATCTGGTTGTAATCAAATGATTAGCAGGCCACTCAATCACATTTACCCACTCAGCTACCTCCTCCTCCTCCACCCGTGATCAACCTGAATTCTTCGTCGGCACCTCACATGTGTTGTCCGCCCCCCCTCAGCCAACTCTATTATGTAATGACACCTCGGCACATAATATGACAATACCTCAGATATTTCTATACAAGTACACACAGAAAAAACAAAACACATACAGGATCACATGCACACACACAAGCAGGCTCTTACCCACACTGGAAAGTAGTGACTTCCACTTGTCTGTGCAGCTAAAACAATTGTAAAACGGCATCATGGGGGCGTGTGGTGAGAGCTTGTATGAATTAATCTATTATATTACTGGAATGCCAGGCATTTAGTCTGCAGTTAAGCCTAGTCCAATATCAGCAAAGCACTAATTGTTGAGTCTTTCACAAGTGTTTCCTTTCATTTGCTGAGTTTCCCCCCCAACATCCTCGGCATACTAAATCACAAAGTGATGTCAGCTGAGTGTATTAATGTGTGCATTATGGCTCTGCTATAAATATTACATAAGTGGATAATGTATGACTTTATTTAAGATATTCCCCATGTTCCTTTGCTTTTTGATCAATCAAGTGCTGTGGTTATGATATATTTCATCATGCTGACCCAGTTTTATTTCATTGTATCTGACAGGGCCTGTAAATCATCTCGGAAGATACAATCTCTGGGGACTCCACTGTCTTTACTTCCCACATGGGCTGCTAGGACCTCGGTGTATGTACGAGTGTGAGTGCATGTGCAAAATGCCAAGTTGTCCACTAACAGTGAACTAGTGTAAGCTTTTATCTTTCACTCTTTCACCATTCATAACCCCCCCAATGTTTGCAAACTTTGCCTGCTTTACACACCTTTCTTTTTCCTTGTCCTCGGTATTTTCTATCTGGTGTTTCCCCTTCACTCACTGTACTTGAATAATTGAGCAGTCGTGTAAGATGGCGTCATCACGAGCAGGCTCCCGAGAACACATTCAGGCCAAAGAAACTGATGGGGATGTTATTTGCCTGTAGCTCGCCTGTGCCCCAAATATCACACACAATGTCATGAGATACACGTGCGTCCTTGAAAATGTAGTCCTCGTATCGCTGTCCGTTTACCGTGTCCCCTGTTGGTGACATCATGGTGATGGGGACCACAGATGGCGAGCAGAGCAGCATCTTCAACCCCACAACTCAACTCATCGCTGTGAGCTCCAGCAAAGCAGATATGACTTCAAAGTAGCTCAGATTTCCATCACAGGGCTGGCCACTGTGCAATTTTAATGAGCATCGAGGCTGTTTTGGGACTAGTCGGCACTAAAACCCCCCGAGGACTTGGGGTGAATAAGAGCAAGTGTGTGAGTGTGCTCCTATCATGTCTTTGCATTTGTGTGAACACATGAGTGTATGTGTGTAGTTATAAAGTCACAGTGTGGCTTTACCTCACATGAGTTTTACTGGAGTGCAGTGAGTGAATTATGGGGGAGGGGAGTTGAGATTGAGTGAATAAGCACCCTAATTGTGTCATTCCCTTAAGCACAGGCAGTAGAACTGGACACCCTTAACTTGTTAAAACCAATAAGGGGATGTGGAACCACAATTAAAACCTACACAACAAGGGATAAGAGGGGCAGTAAGTTCATTATGTGCAATCCTATTGATGCACAGACACACGTGCTCAATTAATCCAAAACATGCTTGTTGGATAGAGAAGTGAAAACTACTGAGCAGATTTATGATGCAATAGCTATGATTTTTCTCAACCTTCTGCTCACTATGTGGTGTAATATAGACTTTCTTTAAACACAGCATGCTAAATTGGCTTTAATGTAGAGGGGGATGTAAAACTTTTTTTAAAAATCCTAGAGGGCAAAGTGAAAAACACACAAACACAAAACAAATGGTTGGAGCAAATTATAAATGTTCATTATTATTGTAAAAAGTGGGAAAAACAACAAATGTCCTCCATGATCCCCAAAACTGAGTGAGGTGAGGTCTCCTCCCTGTGCCCTCCACACATCCTCTTCCCGTCCTTTTCCTCTTGCCCCTCATTTCCATCCTCCAGAGGAGGAAGGGGGGGAGTAGTGGCGGGGGGAGATGGAGGGCAAGGGCTTCTCTGCTAAAAACTGCATGGATACAAGGGGGGGCCGAGAGGGAGGAAGGGAGGGAGGGCGGTCTCTGTTGTTGTAACGTAGCACAGTCAGTGTGTCAGAGACAGGCCCATCACAAAATCAGCCAGTCAGTGTGTCAGAGCGTGCAGTGGGGAGTGGCACACGCGTGTCCATGTGTGTTTATGACTATGAGTATGTTTGTGTGTGTATTCGCAGCTTGGGTGATTTCATCCCGTCTGAACAGGGAAAAATCAAACCACACCCTCTTAAAATTTGCCACTCTCGTGCCCATGTGCATGCAGTATCCATGGGATGTGAAGAGAAAATGGTGAATGTTTCAGCCTTTTTGAATTCAGGAATTTCAGTCAAGTTGGATTTAATATTTGGTTAAATATGTGAAATCAGAGCTGCAACTAACGATTATTTTCATTATCAAGTAATCAGCTAATCATTTTCTCAATTAAATGATTGTTTTAGTCTGTAACATGTCAAATATAATGAAAAATGTCCATCGCAATTTCCCAGAGCCAAATGTATTTGTTTTGTCTGACCATCAGTCCAAAACCCAAACACATTTATAATAATGTAAATCAGAGCAAATCCTCACATTAGTGAAGCAGAGAATATTTGTACTTTTGGCTTATTTTATCTCTTAAAGTACACAGCTTTGTGACTTTGACTTAAAGTATATTTTGATGTAAAAATGACATTGATTTGTGTTACATAAAATTACAATTAACTGGCACCCAGTGTGTGTTTGAGTTATCAGCAGAGATAGAAAATCAATGGCAACACAGCCAAGTTTTATGGGCTTTAACAAACAGGATGATTTATGGTGAATGAGATGAGTGAGGTTAACTTTTGATTTTCACCCTTTGATTTTGTTTAGAGGGACTTAGATCAGTATGCCTGAATTCAGAATTGGACTTGAGCCCCCTATTTGACTGCTGTTACTGTACCAGGAATGCACTACAGGCACAACCATGCCAGGCTCGTCTCTACTGCCCATAGGAAGTATTTACTCATGGTGATCTCACGAAATAAACAACCATCCCACACGAACAGCAGTGTTTTGCGCTCTGTAGAAGCAGCTGGTTGGAGGATCAGCCAGCCCCCCCACTACTACCAGTCAGATTACAGAGGCTGTAGTCTCACACCATGCCGCCCCTCCTTCTCAGTACCCTCTCCTTCCCTTTATCACCCTCCCACACACACACACACACACACACACACTTAAAAATGTACAGTCTGTAAATCTGCACCCCATTGAGTCACACATCTGTTTAGTGAGAGCTGCTTTCCAAAACACGTCTTACTCACATTGTCACATATGATATCAAATTTTATTAAATAATCAAATGTGTTCACTGAACACAGATAATTATAATAAAAATACAGGCTCATAGTTCAGCTTTCAAAAATGCATCATTTATTAAAAGATTTTTTTCCTTTTCACCATTATTGAAAAAGTAGCCAGAAGAGAAATATCATGTCAAGATGAGGTGAGAGAGAGAGAGAGACAGAGTTTAGTTTAGAAAGAAAAGATACTAACAGGATTGAGGGAGATGAAGGAGAGAGGGCAAGGGCAGACGAATGCAGCAGAGTGGGGGAGGGGAGGTGAAGGGGGGGTGACTACAGTCAGCTTTTACAGTTTAAGAAGTGAAAGGCAGCTAAAATAAATGAGACATATTATTTCTGACCAATCAGCAGTGGTCGCTGCAGTAGAAAACATACATGAAAAAGGACATGAACAATGAAAAATAAGTGCAATTGGTTTTCTCTGTCATACCACAACTGTATAAAAACAGGAGTCGGGTGGGGGACACAACCCCCCCCTCCGCCTCTGATCAGCGTCTGGCACATAACACCGCCACGTTTAAAGACGAGATGGGGTAAGACTGCCTGACTCCAGGTCTATGACTGAGGGTTTGAACACTAACTCCAGGCTGCCAGTAGCTCTGTGTTCACACGTGGTGCTTTTTAAAAAGGAGTCCGGTACGTGGATATCCCTCCTCTGAATTAATGTAAATATACTGTATGAACCACTCATACAAATTTAAAAATATTTTGGTTTAAATATTTACAATTCTTTTGCAATATAGGTAAATCCAATGACATCGCAAACCCCCCCCCCCCCCCCCACCACTTGGTAGAAGCAATACTTGTGACAGCATTCTCAACCATACACACCGCCGCGGAGCCTCCTATCAGCTCCTCTCTAAACATCAGAACTGGAACTCTTAGCAACCAATAGCGAGCACAGTAGAGGGTGGTGCACAATAAAATGCTTCTCGCGCTCCCCACCTAACGCGTTCTCATCACTGCATCCCTTCCGCTCCGGGTGCTCGTTTCCAAGTTCCGCTCTTCAAGCAGAACACCAGCCTTGTGACAAGTGCCAGGTCGTCTCTCCAGTCTGTTCCCCCTAGTTTTGACTCAAGAACCAAAAAGAAACCCCGCCAAAGGAACGGCCTCTTTTTCACTTTTTTTAAGAGACAAATAGACAAAAAATAGTAACGCCCCACCTGCTGGCTTATAATTGGTTGGTAATATAGGGTAGTGGTACACAAGGATTTGGAGGAATACAGGCAGTTTTTACCTCTCTTGCGCATTGACTGCTAAAACAGAAAAATTGTTTATTTATCAGATCTATAAGACAACGAGCTTGGGAAACGCGTTTTTTTTTTCAAGCAGGAGAATTGGAAACAAAGTCCATGAATTAACTGCTTAGGGGCTTTCTTTTCTTTTTTGGGGACTGGCCGATTTGATGGGGTAAAAAACAGTTCTGAAAGGCCGCGAAAAAAACAGAAAACAACTGATCATGTAGCGGGCTTTTCATGAATCTGAATGCTGTAACATGGTTCTTTGTGAAAATAAGCAACATCAACAGCAGATTAGAAATGCAAACTGGAAAAGCACCAATTGCTTTATCTGAAACCACTTCCTCAATAATAATGAGAGTTAAAAAGAGCCAACAGAATAGTCCAATAAAGCTCCCATTCATTATCTAAAGATTTTCTTTTTTCACTTCCCGTTCGTTTTGTTTTTTTCTTTTTTTTGTACTTTTTTAAACAAAGGCAATTAAAAAACCCACAACCAAATGTCCAAACAGCCAATCTCTATCCGCATCCGCCTCCAAACAACAATTTGTTAGGCCAAACTGTGGCAGTGCAACAGCGGCCGGGCCGAAACTTATTCAACACAGGAACTTTTTTGCCCAATAAAAAAAATACAAAATACCAAACAATAAAATCAAAAAACAACAAAATGCAAAGTTGTCCAGAACATCTTTAACACACAGAAAAAAATAAACTATCAACTAAATCGGCACTCGAGAGATTCACTCCATTGTCTCTTATTGAAAAAAGGTGGGGTCCTGTTTGTTTCTTTTCCGTCCAGCCCTCTGGTTCCTTGCTTGGATTTCTTTTGGCAAAACTTCGAAGGGACGCGACCGGCCAGGGCTCGTGATCACGCGCGCAGAGGGAAGCAGCTTTTTACTGTTTGACCCCTCTGAATCGTTTGATATGTAGGATAGTTTCCACTGACCTCCTTCCGGGATGCCTTGGCGCAGCCAGAACTTTTCCTGGGGCCAGCCCAAAGCCTCGGACAGTTTTTTCTTGGGGATTACGCATTTTCCGGTCCCGAAGTTTTCTGTTTTTTTCTGTTTTGACATCCATTCTCTTCTTTCGGCCCCACCATCTCAATGGAAAACCACCACGACACACCCTGCTCCGTTACCATCACATTCGGTCGCTTTTCGCGTTCTTGTTACACGTAACCGTCGCCGCCGTCACAATCAAACCCTTAGCCTTACATGATTTTTCAATTGAAATTCAAGAAATGTTGCCCGTTTTTCCCCCTCTGTTCCGAAGTTTCCGCGAATGCCTCCCGATTCTATCTTAAAAGTTGAATGTACGGTCCAAAGCCTTGTGGGTTCCCACCCATGCAAGATAGACCACAAAATTTCAGCTTCACCGTGTTTTTTTGTTTGGCTCACACTTCTTTGGTTTTCTGAATCCTAACGTAGAAAATTTCTGAGCCTAAACATACAAAATTCACGACATAACACCTATTGGAAGCCTTTTTTTTTTTCACCTCTTTCAATAAGTTGGAACGATCAGGCCTTTCTTCGAATGGGCGTATGTCTTGCCGAAACCAAAACATTTTCCATCTCTTCAACTACACTCCACTGTTGCCCGCGATCTAGGGCTCTTTCTTTGCATCGGCTGAAAAGGCAGAAAACGCGCAACTTCCTTCTACTTGCGTCCTCGAGAAAAAATCCTCACAAATCTTCTTTTTTTCTATGTGAAATCCAGTTTACTTCCAAGTCAGCCTTGTAAAATTCCAAAAAGCCTTTTCTGCAAAGCCCTTCAGAAAAACCATTGAAAACTCTTTTTTCCTAAATGCCTCAAAACTCCACCCTTTTGTTGCGAGACGGTGTTGGGGAGTTCCGACATTATTTACATGTTGCAAAAATTATACAGCAATACATTTGAAAGGTACGCACAAATTTCTGAATCTCACTTTCTACCACACCAAATGGTCCCGTTTCTGTTTTCTCAAATACACTGTTTTGTAAGTGTTGCTCTTCGAATG
>NW_023339807.1:15735110-15740369 GCF_004916995.1 Morone saxatilis | reverse complement strand
CCCCCCCCCCCCCCCCCATCCTACATTTAGAAGAATATTGTGAGCAGATTTCCAAATAAAGAGCGAGCCTCCTATCAGATATCTAAATCAGAACTGGAATTAGAACAATAGCAGCAGTAGAGGGTGGTGCAAATAAATATTTCCTCCCATACGTTTATATTTTCTCTGTTCTTTCAAGTTTTCAAGAGAACCAGCTGTAAGTGCAGTTCAGTCTGTTCCCCTGTTGATCAGAACCAAAAGAAACGCCCCAAAGGAAGGCTTCACTTTAAAACTACATGACAAATAGTAGCCACTGCTGTTGGTGTGTGTGTAAAGGTTGGAGATACAGGCAGTTTGGATTGACTGTAGATGTCAGATTACTACGAGCTGGACGCCGGTTTTTAAGCAGGAGATGGACAGTCCATGATACTGTTGGTTTTGATGCTGTGTGTAACTTCTGAAGCGAGAGAAAAATGACTACATGTAGGCTTTTCATGATTGAATGTGTACTGGTTTTGTGAAATAAAAGCAAACAATCAAAACGCAGTATGAATGCACTGAAAGCACCAAATGCTTTTCTGAACACATCCTATTTGGTAAAAGGCACAGTAGTCCAATAGTCCAATCTTAAGATTTCACTTCCTTCGTTGTTTTTTTTAAGCAATAAAAACCACAAACAAACTGTCAACAGCATCTTCCCAATCGCCTCAAACAAATTGTAGGCCAAACTGTGCAAGTGCACAGCGGGCGATATTCAGCTGCCCAATAAATAAATACAAACAATAAATAAAATGCAGTGTCCGATCTACACATGAATAAATTAACTATGGGACTCGAGAGTCATATGTCTTTTGAGTGGTCCTTGTTTTCTTCCTCCAGCTGGTCCTTCCTGGATTTTAATGTTTGCAAATCGAGGACCGAGGACATCTGATCACGGCAGGAGAGGTTATGTGACCTCTGATCGCTGTGATGTCACTCCTCTCGATGCCCTGCCGCAGATCTGCCAGCCAAGCGCTCGGACAGTTCTTGGATTACATTCGTGAGTTGTTGACATCATTTTTTCCCCCACCATCTCCAATGACGCACCACATGTACAGTATAATGCTGCGTTCTGTACACCGTATTTGTCACATCACTAGCTACATGATTTTCAATGATGTCAATGTCACGTTTCCTCTTCGAGTCGGATGCCTCGATTCTATCTACAAGTGAATGTAAGGTCAAACCTGTGTCCCACCATGAGACTAGAATAAAATTCAGCTCACCCTGTGTTGCTCACTCTGGTTTGAATCCTAACTAGAATTACCTCATCACAATAAACCTTGGAAGCTTTCACTCTCAATATTGAAATCAGCCTTTCAGATGGAGTATGTCTGCCGAAACATTCATCTCTCAATATATTGATTGCTTTCATGCTGAAGAGAAACAATTACTTGCTCCTCGAAAAATCCTCACAAATCTCTTTTATTGATCATTACTCAATCAGCTGTATCAGCCTTTGAGCTTCAGATGATTTCCTATGCCCCTCAACTCCACCTTTTGTGCAGGTGTTTAGATTATTATTTAATTGTGATTATCAACTCTTGATAGATTTGATTCATTTACACATGTCCCGTTGTTTGAAATAACTGTTGTAAGTGTGGTCTTGATGAGGGGTTGCGTGTGATCCATCATTTGTCTTCAACATATATCACCCACAATTCTTTCCTCCACTTCCTCTCTTTAATGCATCTATAATTACAGGCCTTTAGCCTCTTCCCTTCTTCTTCTTCTTTTTTTTCCTTCTTAACAGCAGCTCTTGGCCTGGTGGTGTAACGAAGCAGAGCTGCCGGCTCTTTGCTTGTTCAATGCATCAGGTCTCTAAGGGGGTGGTGCACAGCCTGGGCAAAGGCTGAGGAGATTGATTTTGATCCTGACTGATCTCGATGGTCTCACTCTGTTGTCCAGCGACGGGCTGGCTTTGGCACCGGATTGGCTTCTTCAGATTTTTGGGGTGCTTGTAGGGTGTGGTAGAAGAGATAGAGCTGTCTTGTGTAGCTGGACTGCCCCGCCTGCCGGGTGGAAGGACGGCAGTGACAGGCCGGTTGTCATTGTGACCTCCCACTGTTGTGCCCTCATGTGAAGGGCAGGCCTTTCGTGGGGACAGGATGGGGGCGATGTGAACCCACGTCAGGCTTGGCTCAGAGCTTTGACCTGCTTTGTAGTTCGATGGCTTGCCTAGTTTCTCGCTGTCACTGTCCTTTCTCTTTGTGTCCTCATTTAGCTGGCTGTTAGCAGCCACATCTGGCGAATTTTGGTCGGCGTCAGATGTCGACGACGGAGGAGGGCTGTCCCTTTTAGCGTGATCTTGCTTCACCCTCTTCTCTTCTGCACTGATACGAGGGCACTTGAGAAGCACAGGGGAGGGCGCTGGGGAGTCCGTACTTGTCCAGCTGAGTCTGCGCTTCTGGAAAATGAGCAGGAGAGTAATTTACAAGTTAATATACAAGTTAGTTTATGGTGATGTTGAAGGGAAAGGAGGGTTGTTTGTGTTTATGTGAATGCCTGTGTTTTCACCTTGACGGGAATATGTAACTGATCCCTGTGCTTGTGCGGCGGGGTGGAGCTAGAAGTGTCTTGGAGGGATCGAGCGGGCGATGTGACGACGCTGGAAGCTGCAGAGACAGGCTGAGTGGTGATCTGAGGAAACCAAAGCTTCAGCATCATCTCCACCTGGAGGAGAGTGTTCAGGTACTTCTCCCTACAAAAGATGGATAAAAAATTTAATTGAGGAACAGATGGCAATGCACTTGTATTACTGCACTACCAGTGACTGCTGTAACTCTACCTACCTCAAGGACTGTTCAATAAAACATGGAAGGGGAGATGAGAAATGGAAGACTACCTCACTGGTCCCTTCTGGTTATAACTCCAATTTAATAATCATTTACATGGTAAAATCAAACTAATATGTCTAGGGATGCAGAAGCAAGATGAGAATGAGTAACAGAGAGTTACAGAGAGTTAGAAACGCTCAGGGTGGATGGTGGGACAATGTGGATGACATCTTACCCGCTGTTAGGTCTCTGCAAAACCCCTACAATCCTCTGGATTCGATCCATGGCAACACTCTGCTGGAAAGTACTCAAACCTGCCAGTCAAAAACATAATAACCCAGTCAGCATTCACACTTTGAGACTACACAGTCGAAAGAAGCGTGCACATGTAGACGTCCACAATATCTCTGTAGCACACACACACGCTCACACCACTTTCACTTTGTGATATTGTGAGCTGATGAGTCAGCCACAAGACTGTCGCTTCACACACGCTGCACTTTGTACTTCATCAATAGGCTGCGTCAATACAGACTGCTGCACAAAGGGAACACTGTATCACAGTGGACTGAGACCACTCAGATCATATAAACCTGTGTTCAGCTTCACAACTTTAGATGCCAGTCTGCACACACACTTGACTGAAAGCAGTGATGTAAGGTTGCTTACCGCGATCGAATCGGCCCCTCTTCAGGCCATTCAGCAGCTCCAGCAGGGGCCTGACAAAACCTTGCAGCTCAGCACACTGACATAGGAAGAGGGAGAGAAGATAAATTACTACTGAGTTTGAGTTAGGCCTCACTGTCTGAATCAGTCTGCTGGGCTTTCCTCTGCACACACATTGCTCTCTCATCCCTCTCTTTTTCTGGGCCCTCCGCCCAGTCCCTCACCTTTTGAGCAAACAGCAGGTCTCCCTGTGATTTCGGGATCTGGCTCGTAGGATCCGTCTCGCCCAAGTTGATGTGAGCGGCCTTGCCGCTGCTCTCCGACCTGTATGCCTCCTCCTCTTCCTCTTTATCGGTGAAGCCATCGCACGTCCACTGGGACCCGGGACTCTCCGATCCTCTGTCTCTATTGGCCACGGCCCCGCCCACGCCACCGATGATGACAGAAGAAGAGCCGTCGGTCAGGAAGACATCCGTGTCGTCCTCCGCCTGCTCCGAGTCGCTGAACAAGAGGCTGTCGCTGGAGCTCAGGGAATCGAAGGAGGGCTGAGAGGAAGTGCTGCCCTGGGACTGCATTGCTGTTGGGGCAGCAACAGAGGGTTGTGGTTATTATGACAGCTTAGAAGAAACCAAAAAATAGGCTTGGCCCGAATGCCCAAAACCAGCATGCTTTAAGTTGTGACTAGAGACAGACAAGAAGTAAAAGGCAGTGAAACAAAATCATAGGAAAGAACTGCTTTCCAATTGGCAATACTCCATTTTCCCCCCTATCTCTCTCCCAAAAATAATAGCCCCAATTACTCAAAATGGTGGGTATACCAGTGCCCTAGTTTAACATGGTGCAGAGTGGGACTGGGGGTAGGCAGTAGGCACACAATGGTAGTGCATGTCTGGCTCCCATTGAGGAGATTGGAGACTGAAGAGGAGAGTAAAATGTGAGGGGGATGGGAGCTTGTAGAGTAGTGAAACCAGAATAGGCAGTCTCTCTCTCTCTCTCTCCCCCACTGCCTCCAGTGCTCTCTCTAGCCCCTCCTCCCTGTCTCGGGCTTGCTCTCCATCCCCCCTTGGATTCATACACACACACACAAACCTCTCTCTTTCCTCTACGGCTGCATTTCTGTATGCCTCTCATCTCTCCCTGCTCTCCCTTCAGCTCATCCTGTTCGTTATGCACACAAGCCTGGTTGCTCCTCTTCCTTTCCTCTTCCAGACCAACCCACCTCCTCCTCCTCTTCCTCCTCTCTTACTCACATTTTACATTCTGTATCTCTGGCCATGTGTCTCGGTCTTTCCATGTCTCTCTCTCTCTCTCTCTCTCTCTCTCTCTGTAATCTTTGAGGGCCTGCTGGTCTCTGATCCCATCAACACATACGGGGGAAATTAAAGGGGGGGTCACAGGAATATACTCAACTAGTACACACACCAACACCAGTTTTACCAGTCTCAGAAATAAAGTCTAAACTCGCTCACAAAGGAGAGTGATACAGATTTTTGCAGTGTGCCCACACAGACGTAAAAAGAGCAAGAACCACCCATTGAGTCCACACAATGCCTCAATTTCAGGAATACAAAAACATTTCAACAAGCCCTGTTCAGCTTCTACAGCACACAAAATGCTCTGCCATTCACATTTTATTTCTGTCTGATGCCTGGCTTCCCCTCGGGCTACTTGTTTCCTCTTTAAACTAAATGTCACGTTGTTTACAGCATCTGCATGAGTCAACTGATACAGATAGTGGAAGAACACAATCATTACATTCGGTTCTTGTATTTATTTTTTCACCCCCCCCCCCCCCCCC
>NW_023339807.1:15719317-15735010 GCF_004916995.1 Morone saxatilis | reverse complement strand
CCGGCTGAAACGTTCGAGCCTTAAAACAAAAGACAGACAGAAAAAGCACCCAGGTTCGGAGAGACGTCAGCCTTCGGACTAATGGTGAGAGCTGAAGATAGCACTGCCGGAAACAGTCGCTTAAACGGCTTTAATCTCCTCGCCTTACCTTTCCGGACCGGCGCGCGGCGCGCTTGATGACGACAGCATCCTTTTCAGTGACACAACTCCGGAGCGTGCGACGCACGCATCGGGGCGCCCAGCCTTCACTCTTTTTCTCCTCTGTCCTCTTTCTGCTCGTCTCTCTGTCTCTCTGCTCTCTCTCGCTCCTCTCTCTCTGCTCTCTCTCTCTCTCTCTCTCAGTCACACACACACACACACACACTCACACACACACACCGGCCGTTCATCGGTTTGTGTCTCCGCTGGCTCTTTCTCTCGGCAGTTTACGAGCATCAGCATGTGCGCGAATCCACGTGCCCACGTTTTACGCGCATCCCATTGGCCGACGTCCCGGCAGGGGCGCACGCCATTGGCCGACCCCTCCAGCCAGTGATTGCTTTACTCGCAGTTGATTGGACGGCGGCCCGGGCACTCACGGTCCTGCCCACTCATGTGTCACTCGTGTGCGTGGTGTGGAGCCTGTGGAGGGGTTGATGGTGGTGGTGGTGGTGGTGGGGAGGGGGCTGCTCTACTACAGCTACAGCGGGTGTAAACACACGCACGCACCACGGCGCCAGCCCGAGAGATGCACAATATGTTCTATGCATTTGATGCACACAGTATTTATGATTCCCCCCCACCCCTAAACCTGCATCCTCACGCTCACCCTCACCCCCCGAAAACAAACAACAACAGCACGCGCACCCCGGATAATAAGAAACCTTATGCAACTCAGGAATACTGATTTGGGTTTAATTGAATAAATGCATGCAGAGCCAACTCACACCAGCAACCATAGATGACTCTTCGGCAGACCTATAATCAGAGGAGAGGAAGCCTATCATTTAAAATGAGAAATAAATAAGGACGTTTGTTGGGGGTGTAAAATACATTCCGACAAAATAAACATATTAGTTGTGAAACAGGCTTGACAATCACCTTCAGATCAAAAGAACATAACATTATTACACCCTATATGACATTAGAGTAGCACTTTTATGTTGTATATTGTGTGTAGAGTCAGTCTCCAGGCAACATTAATAACCCTCTTTTTGATTCAACTTTAATAATATACAACAGTAATATACACAGTAATATACACCTCCGTGCCTCCCTCCTCCTTACTTCAGCCTTTCTTACAAAGCTCTTCAAGAGTAAAGTCATCAATAGGCCTATGCTGTACTATAGGATCCTATAGGGCCAAATAACCTATGTGATGTGACATTTGCTGAAATATAATGTTTTTAATGGCTGGGGTTGCGCAATACTGCCAGGAATAGGTCAACCTATTATTGAAACATAATTGTTTAACCCTTTAATCTGAAATATCTTGGCTACTATAACTGTCACCAAATGTGTTATTGTCACATTGTTTTAGTTTTGTATATTTATTGCAGTTTTATCTCAAGGGGTTTTATGTACCGTACTTTCTTCAATTGCCTTGTAAGTCATACTGTCCAACCGGCTCTGCAACTAAAACGTTTAGTGTCACAAACATCCATTAACATTCCCTTACAAAAAGTGTTGCCATCGTTGAGGTTGCAGAACAGGAAAACGACAGAGAGAGGAAATAAAAAGGTGATATTTTACTTAATTTTAGTAAAAACATATATATTTCCCCCCCCATTTTGTGTCATTGAGACTTAATTCTTAAAATAAGATCACTAATACATCAAAATGTAAGTTCTAGTGATCGATGAAGTCAGACCTTGATCTATGGCCATGTAGCAGCCTCCCCCTCTCTAGGTTACTACAAAATGAACTCAGTGACCTGCTGTTGAAACATCCAGTGCAGTATACCATCAATGTATATGTATAGACCACACACACACACACATTATCTGCCCCATACTCATCAAATGTATTGGTATTTTCTCTCCTCACAAGACTTAGATCACAGGGCTGGCTTTTAACAGTATTTTTAGATGTGAAATGCCTGGTTAAAGCACGAGAAGTTGTGGATGCCTATAGGCGCCTTGCATGTCAGGGATGAAGGATCTTCCCTTCCCCCACTATACATACAACATACTCATGAACCCATCGACCACTCTGCTCAACACGCACACACAGGCTGTGGCCTTGTTTGACTAACAATACCTATCATGAGCTTTAAAGCTATATACGGTCACTTAGTAACCTTGACACCAGGTGAGCAAACCACCCCATTTTATTGTCAAAACACGATAATAGTTAACCTTTGTTAATAGCAAATCTGGGGAAAGGGTCCTATTTGTGTATACTTAGCAGGGACCAGGTCGATAGAAAAAGCTTTCCACTCCCCATAGCATTCCTCAGCAACACATGAACCCGTTGAACCTCCTCTGAGTTCATGGATTCTGAAGACCACCCCCATCATTTCTCCCTTCCTCCTGTTGGTCCCATCCCCCACCTGGTTTCTGTGTTGTTTTTCTCTCTCTCTCCATCCTCTTCTCATTATTGTCCCTTGTATTGACATGCTTGAGAATTCAATAGGAGAGACAATTTTAAGCCTGGTGCTTTTGGCGATGAATTGGGTCAAAGTGCAACACGTCAATTGGTCCCTAATATGGAAAATACAGCCTTCTTCAGTTGGGTTTCTCAAGGTGGAAATAGAGTGAAGCGCATCTGGAATAAAATCTGTTACGCTGCATCTGAAGTTCAAATACAGTGTAAATGATTTGTAAATTCACTGCTGAGGCCTGTGTCCTCATGTGACATGTAGGCCAAGCAGCAGAGGATCCTGTTGTTTATTTAAGGATTAGACTGAGAAAGCTTAATTATATGTTTAATATATATTTAATTCATATTGATAAGGTTCCTGAAAGTTTTGTCTTGAAGTCTTGCTCATCGTGAAAGCATGCAGGCATTCCGGTAGTGAAAGGAGTTGTAAGGCAAAATGCACAAGTAGCATATCAGAAATCTGACCCGCCTGAACCGAGGCCTAAAGAGAGACTAAACAGTAAACTGTCTCCACTACTTGGAAAGGCTGAGCAACATATCATATTTCACCTGGAAACCGGGGCAGCTGGTTAACAATAACACTCTGTCCTGCACCTGTCCGTCAGTCCTCTCTTCCTTCAAGAGCTATTCTACTGGAAATATAACAGTTAAACAAAGGAAAAAGTGAAATATATATTCCCTTTATACTGTTTATGCAAGTGGTTGCAGATGCCTCAGTGCCTTCACAGTGCAGTTCACATTTCAATGCACGACAGGCAATATTATCAACCATTAACTCCGTTTCAGTCACACACTGGTCCTTTTCAGATAGTCACACTAAGAGACTCTGCACTGAATACGGAACACTACTTATCAAATGTGGACATTGAAATGGCCAGTGGTTTCATGAAACAAGGCTACAATAGGCCTGTATGTTATCATAAAGTTTGACCATAAATCACAACAAGCCTTGACGTCTATTCAAAGCCCGAGAAAGTCCTTCCTGTACCGGGGCTGCAGCGCTCTCCCCCGCTCACATTCGCGGAGCCGGGACATGTGTTCATCAGTATAAACAGAGGGACGTTCACATGTCGGAGAGACGCTCTGCTGGTAGATTTGTGAATGAAGTCAGCTGACACGCCCCCTGCGAAGACGCGGCCAATGGTGTGTGAAGATATTCTAACCACGCCCCCTCGACGGAACGCTCAGCGACCAATGGGAGGCCGGCAGAGGTTACTGCTGTTGCATAATTTTGCTGAGGCCTTCACGTTTGAGCGGTCCGGTACACAGTGTGAAAAGATGGAGAGGCAGACAGAAGAGGCGGAGAGCAAACAGCGGATTTACAGACCTGTTATTAGTTAGACTGATACAGTCTGTACCGAGGCTGACTTATGGTCTATGGGTAAAACAACAAAAAGAGCCCATAGAGGGAATAAATAAGTTTATTTTGCTTACAGAAAACAATCCACACACCAAATGTCTTTAAATTCATTCTGGAGGAAAATGATGGTTTGTCAATAACTAATAGTAATCACAGGCTAAGGTGATCTATCTATCTATATAACTCTATTTATCTATCTATCTATCTATCTATCTATCTATCTATGTAATAGTCCAGACAATGGCTCTCCTCCAGCTGTCACACTCAATGCAGTAAGTGATGTAACCTTTGCAGTTTTATTTTTAATGTTTTAAGCTTATCCTTGACTCCAGAATGTGATGTAATCTAGATCAAAAGACTCATTGATTATTTAAAGGGTAAATCCACCCCAAAGACACCAGTGATTAAGTTGGTGCATCAGAACTTTAATTGGTGATGTAATGGGGCAGCAGTCTGCAGTTTGATCCACTGACAATGAAAATAGTGATGGACTGGAGGGCTCACAGATGGGTTTTCTACAGTGGCTATGAATGACCATTTTCCAATGAAAATGACCACAGGCCTGTCACTGCCTGTGTCTGTGGAGCTCAACCAGGGTTGTAACCAACCTTTACAATGTTATAGGAAGGAATGACACAATGTAAATGATGTTTTAGGGTGGATTTGTCTATAAATATGTCACGTGGAGAGGGCGCCCCCTAGTGTTCAAAACTGAACAAGTCACCCAAACGTTTGGTCTACAGTTTTAACAGTTTTATGTAACATTTTTAATAGAGACATACTGAAACATAAAAGCATTTTCACACAGAATGATGTAAGTTTGTGCAATCCCAACAGAGACAGTTAGATGTTGAACATTTGAAATAAAAAGACCTCATTTCAAGGAATCAGGCAATTATATCAGGTTATATGCAAATAATTGAAGGTGAAAGTAACAATGGGCCTTTTTCACAGCAGACATTGTTGGATTTGTTGAAGTAGTAAAGGTACAGGTGTTGATCTCAATAACAATATAATGATATGTTATTATATTATATAATGTAATAATTTAATATAATAATATTAATGATGGCTCTGTTCTATTCAAGTGTCCCGGTAAGACATGACAGTGTGACAGTGAGCCAGTGTGAACCATACCTGAAACTGTCAGCCACTGTTCATTTTACTATTTACACCTGTGTTTTTATTATTATTATTTATTTATTTATTTATTATTTCATTAATGTCAAATGTCTTAATGTGAAAATGGCCTTTCGACTCCCCAAATTTATCACACGTATAACATTTTTTGCTTGCTTAATTCTTACCACTTTAATACATGTTTCATACATTACAAATTATACTTATACTATATATATTACCACATACAGTATAGATACTTATGTAGCCTAGCATTACTCTCTATATACAGAACATATATGAATGGGGGCCAACATATATTGTGTGATATGATATAATATGATTCAATAAATAAAATAATGATTACAAAGATATATAAAACACATAATATAAATATATTCTTTCATAAAAATAAAGATACCCTATGTAAATATGGAGACTAGCCTCCATATTACACAGTTATAAAGTCATACATTTAAAAAGGCCTTTTGCCAGCCCAGAGGTTCCAGACAAACTGGGTTTTCAGGGGTTGCAAGATAATAACTGGGGTAGGAAATAAGAAACAGATATGCCTATTTTTCAAGTTTCACGCTCAATTAAAACACAAATGTCTAGAAAATAAAATAATAATATAAAATAATAATGAATATAAATATACAATTAAAAATACAAGATGTACAGTATATAAAAGATGTTCCTCACATATAATGTAGACCATAAATAAGCAATGTATACAATTCACATTTATTTGATATGTCGAGTACACTATGAAGTGGCAAACTATCACAGATCACATAAATTGATCTGCTCACATATCATATATTGCCTTGTAAGCAATGTACACTGGGGAACCACTGTGATACATCCTCATCCTCTCTTCTCTCAGTTCTTCCTCTCAGACTGATGCATGTTCAATCCTCCCCTGTGATCTGTGGACTTTTGCATCATATGGCCCCTCATTCCCTCTCTTTTATTTACTCTCCTTTACTCCAATTGCTGTTTTTTTTTGTATCCCATTGTTCCCATGCAGTAACCTCCTTTTCTCTGTCCTCTCACTCTCTGCTGTATCACCCTCATTTTTTTTTTTCAACAACCAGCACTGAATTAGTTCTCACTCACTGGTCCCTCTTTGAGGTCTTGTCTCTCTCCCTGAGTTCTCACCACCTTTGCCCACTCTTTCTCTCTTCCCTTTTCATACTTTCTCTCCATCTGTCTATTGCCGAGACCTGTTCTGGTGCCCCGTAAGCCAGAGTGAAGCCAGCATGTAACATCCACTCTCTGGCTGTTAAACAGAGCTGTGGCAGGTGGGATCGCTGGACTCAGTCAGCCCCCCCTTCTCTCTCTCTCTCTCGCTCTGTCAGTCTCTCCCTTGCTTGCTCCTCATCTCTCCGTCCACTTTTATTCATTTCTGTGTATGGGCAAGGAGGGCTAACATGGACTCTTTGGGTCTTTTTATCCTTTTATTGCTTCTGTGTGTCCAGTGGACAGCCGCCCCCGCTGCTGGTAAGGTCCTCCTGATTAACACAATCAGCATCATGTGAGATTTGTTTTGCTTTAGGATTGGTTTTGTAGATTGTTTGGGTGTTTCAGTGTGAGCTGTAGTAGTGGAGCAGTAGTAAAATTAGATTTGAGCCGTATTTGAGGACTGTAGTAATACTTTAGTCAGGAATAAGTCAACTACTAGTTGTCTAGAATTGTACTGGAATAATATTAGAAGCAGCAGTGGTTGTAGATCAGAAGTGATGATAACCTTGTATTTAGGTGAAATAAATAATATTTATGATTCTTTTGTCATGGCAAACATTTATCAAAAATCTAATTTAGAGCCACTGTGAACTTAAAGAATAAGAACTGACTAAAATAAGAGTTTTAGGAGTTTTTCTCTTTATTCTTTTTCAGAGGAAATTGCCTGGACATACACTGGTAAGTTCAAGTTCATTTGTAGAAGCAAACTCTCATACAAAAGTAATTCATAGTGTAGCCGAAAGTGAGAAACAAACATCGTACATAACAACACACACAGAGGGTATGATCTTGACTATTAAGAGCTTTGTTTTTATTTTAGTTTTTATTTTCAGACCAGGAGCACAATCCTGAATTCAGCTCTGTAATAAACAGGTTAATAGTAATAAATATAAAGAAAAATAAAATAAATAAGTAATAAATTATAAGTTGTAAATAACTGCATTAAACTGCTTATATGCAACCCTGACTTCACTGCATGTGTAGGACATATATCTCTAAAACATTAGAACTATCATAACAGCTTCTGTAAGTTAAGTAGGATTTGTTCTTCTCCCCCCTCATATCTTCCAACCCTTCTCCCTCTGTTTTCCGCTACTTCCCTCTCTGTCTGTATTAGTTACAGTTCAACAAGCTGGCATGAGCACAGCAGTCACACAGAGATGATGAAGGGGTGGTGGGAGATGGAGAGGAAGAAAGCAAGAAAAAGGCTGATAGAGAGGCAGGCGGAGGGAGGCAGGTGCACAGGGATGAGGGTGTTGGACAGAGAGAGGGAGATGGGACGGAATGAAGCAAAAGCATACCAAATCGTGGCCTTATTGTTGCAGCGCACAATAACCTATGTGTTTATTGTATTGTGGACACACACTGGCTGCCTATGCCGTGGACAATGACATTGTGGGAATGAATGGGGCACACAGACCACTGCTCCCTGCATGTATTCAGGAGAGCAATACTAATGTACAGTACATACAGAAAACACAGCTAACTGTAGAGGCGGTGCCTGGAGCAAACTGGTGTCTATACACAGGCCATTTAGGCATAATTATTATATGTATGGACTGGAGGCAAGTGTATTGTGCAGTAACATGTGGTGTAATCTCATTGTGTTGAGCGATATGTGTCTTGCATTCAGAAACATTAAGATAAACACATTTTTTTTATGAATTTTCAAAATAAAACTCACTGGCATTCACACACAGTCCATACAGTGCTTGAGAGTGTGTGTGTGTGAGGCATGTTGTGTGATACAGCATTGCATAATGTGGCTGTTGCTGAGCTGTTAACTGAAGTGGAAAGACAGTTTTGCAATGCACAAAACATTTTGTCACACGAGAGAGCAGAGTTACACGCTTTCGAAGATGCCTCTTGCTTACTAGAGATGAGAGATGCAGAGTTATGTAAAGTAATGGAGGCAAAGTCAGTCTCACATTCCATCATTTCCTCATCATGAATCAAGTGAGGGAATCTGCATGTGTGTGTGTTTTGTTCCTGGCTGTATTCAGGATAGGGATAGCATGCTAGGGGAAGAGGTAGAGGCAGGCAAAGAGGGTCAGAATTTTCGGCCTCCGGTTACCATGGAGACCTCCATGACGACCAGCGGCGGGGCCGCGGGACTCACTTTTGAAGTTGGGTCGGGGTGCGGGTCTTTGCTGAGGGGAGTAGCGAGGGGTTAGGGGGCAGAGAGGAGATTAGAAGTGCAAGGTGGGGGTTGCAGGCAGTGGGAGAGCAGTGGGAGAGGTATGTGTTTACATCAGTAATGTTAAGCCCTCCGTACATTGTGTGTGTGGGTACAGGAGAAGGTAATGTAATGTAATGTGTAATGTAAATGTAAAATGTGTCTGTCTTACCCATTAAGTAGTCTTACCCATTTTCTTTAACGTGTTTACATAAAATTTACATTTTAATTAACAATTAAACCTGCAACTGCAGATATAGGATTGGATACCTTTTTTTTGCACACTACTCACATTTTGTTGTGTGTAAAAGGTGTCAGCGTTCTGTCTGTTTTCTAAAGCATTCCTCTCCTTGCAATTGAAATTCAGATTCTTTGAATCACATGTCAGTCTCTTTTTCTTTCAGTCCCTTTTTTCTTAGTTTCTTTTATTCTGCAGTTGGGGAGACCAGTTTTCTTTTTTACTCAGTGAACCACAGTTTCAATCACTCTCCTCTCCTACAATTGCTGTCTCAATATTTCTCTGTCCATCTTTTAATTAAATTCTTCTTATTTTTAATGTCAGTTGTCAGACAATAATGAATGAAGTGTTTCTAAGAATTTGAAATATATAGAGCATAGTTTACAGTAATTATGTAGTATACACTTGCTGCTTAATAGACATTAGCAGCACATAGCAGAGGACCTGCAACATGCAGTAGATGCTGGCAGGAACCCAACAGTATGTTGTTGTCTGAAAGCTGATGTTGTCTGTATGCTGTCTTTCTAAAAGTACAATTCTTTTAAACATTCGACATTTTTATCATTTAAAAAAATATATAATATTTTAATATATTTTTTAATATGTTTAAAAGTTGAATTTGTCACTCAGGAATCAAAATTGCAATTTCACATAACATTTACACTAGAACCAAATAAAACTGTGATCAGAGGATTCAGAGGATTGACTTGCCAATCCTCTGAGTTATGACCACAAAAACATTTCTAAAAAAAAATTGCTGTTTTAATATTTTTGTCTAGAATGAAAAGAAAACAATTTTACCAAGTCAGTATTCAGTTGTAAATCTTAAATATGTCCAATGTCTGTGGGAATTTACTTTAAACAGGACAAAATAATTTTACTGACATAAAGAACAGGACACTTAATTAATTTATATTGGAAATTTTTGTTATTATCTCATTTCAATGTCTTAGAAAAAAAGATATTTAATATTACTTCGTGCTAAATCAAATCAATGTTTAATTTAAAACATCTATTGTTACCATTGTTACTGAAACCTTATGAAATCTATACCTTATGAGGCATATCTATTTCTGTAATTTAACTACAATGATACCGAAGAGATCAGGACACCTGGATAACACTGTACAACCAAGGTTGGGAGAGGTAATATAAGGCTGAAGTGACACTGTTTATTGATTATGTTGTGGTTGTTATCAGTCGACATTAGTTATTAAGTTATGTGCCTGCATCACCTGCTTTTATGGCCACTCATGTCTGTGTGTTTCTTTGTTTCATATCACCCGCATTTGAGTTAGATTTCAGTTTTAGTGTTGACTGTCTGATGCAGAGCAGCATTCATACAGTGCAGTCACAGATACACTATGTTGTATGTCTAAAAGGCTTTTGTTGCCTATTATGACCATTTATGCACTGTTATACAATCAGTATATGTTTTTTTTTCTGTTTTTATTATACGTTTTATTAAATCCACCAGCATGAGGCTGTGAACCTAAAGAGAACATAGAGGTATAATTGTCTTGTATAATTAGAGTCTGATCAATGGAGGCTTTTCACTAAATGACTGAGAGCCAGTGGGCTGTGTGATTGGGTGACATCATTGTTTCTGTCTTTTCTCCCTTCAAAAGGCTTGGTGGGTCAGTCTGAGTGGTCACAGTATTTCCCTGACTGCGGTGGCACTTCTCAGTCCCCCGTCGATGTCGTAACCACCCAGACTAAATATGACCCCAGTCTGATCCCTCTGACCCCACTGGGCTACAGTCAGCACGGCTACAAGCCCTTCACTCTGTACAATAACGGACACACAGGTAACTATGGCGGCTACCTGGTATCCGAGCAGCTTTATGGTTGATCTATTTATACTGCACCATCCTCAATCGTAACCTAGCAGCAAATGTTTGACTTTCAATTAAAACAATCCTGAGATAAGTTTTTTTAAGAATTTTATATAAAAAAATGTTTTATTGCAGTTTCTGATCACATGCCTACGTAGTATTTATTGTTCAGTTAACTTCTCTAGTCTGTTTAACTCTCGTTTTGCTCTTCTCTCGATCAGTGGTGATCGAGCTGCCTGACTGGATGGGGCTGGAGGGGCTGCCCTGGCTCTTTACAGCTGTGCAAATGCACCTCCACTGGGGCAGCGGCGGCCCGAGTCACAGGGGCAGCGAACACACCATCAACGGACTGAGTGCAGATGCAGAGGTACGTTCAAACTCAGCTCGCAGTGCAATGCAAACCACAGCTAAGTCGAGTTGTGATTTAAGAGAAGGGCAGTCAAGGTCAAGTAGTGTGATAATAGTAGTTATTATTTAAATGAGAAAAACACAGTCTACATCCACAGAAATCAACTTTCTGTTCATGGTTATGGAAAAAAGAATAACAAATTAATGAGGTGACATTTGTGAATTAGGATGAACTGAAACATGGAATAATATTTTGTGTAAAGAATGCATTATAGGTTCATGAGAAAGCATAAAACAAAGACAGACATACAGTACATGTGTAAAGTAACAGACACAAAAGAGAATACACTTAGCATGCCAGTTATGTGTTTGTACACTTAACTTTCTACCTTTTGGAGATAAGTGAGATTTAAATGAGCCCTTTGTAATTATACAAAGAATTAACAGCAGATTAAAATGGATTACACTGCAGATTTTAGCAGTGTATGAGCATACAATTAGTCGAATTGTCGATTAGTTGATCAACAGAAAAAAATTATCTAGATATATTAAGGTTAAGATTGATTAAACAAGCAAATTAAATACATTACAGTGACCTCTGAGAAATGGTGGAGCCCATATATATATATATATTTTTAATATTTCATGCTAACATTTAATGCTAACATTTATATATTAAAAAATATGAACTGATTGAATAAGCTGCAGATTACTTGATAATGAAAATGATAGTTATGGCCCTCTTATTTAAGATTTACGTGTGAAGTAGGAACAAATGGGCAGTCCACAGACTTTGGATAGTTGCAAGGTATTGAGAGTTGAACTAACTCACTGTTGGTTTCTGTCTTCATGCCTCAGGGTTACAGCGCGAAGTTTGACTATTTCTTTCTTTCGTGCCATAGTTTTTACCTCACACTTTCTTTCTCTCTCTCTCACACACACACCTGTTATAGCTGAGTGACCTTGGATCCCTGTTCTGGTTTAGTGTGGGATAGGAATGGAAACAGAACACTGAACTCATCTCCTAGAACACACTGAGGGAGGGGTGCAGAGAGCAAAAGCAGCACATGAGAAAGTTTTGGGATAGATTGCCTAAGAGAGTGACTGAATAACCTTTTAAGGAAGGAGAAAAGATGGAGAAAGAGTGGAAAAAGAAGGAAGGTAAGCCATTCCTGTCCATCTGTCAGTGTCCAGGTATGCCAGCGCACAGCGGTGGGAGAGGAGGAAGCATGAGGGAATTTAAGCAGATTAAAAAAGACAAAAATCAGCTGATGACACAAAGAGGACAAATATTTGTTAAAAAAATGGAACCTGTCATGTATGAGTGGTGTAATTACATAATGAGACAATTAAGTTCTCTCTCATTGACATCAGTCTCCTCATCACTCTTTTCATACTCTCAGAAGGAAAAACTTGCACACAGCTTTTCCTCTTTCTCTTTTATTTTTTAACCTTCAGCTGTCACGAGGAGAAACCAGGACACATTTCTTGCTCTAACACTGTTCTTCCTCTCTCCAGCTACATGTGGTGCACTACAACTCTGAGCTCTACCCCAATATGTCCGCAGCCATGACACAGAGGGATGGTTTGGCTGTTTTAGGAATTCTAATTGTGGTAAGAAACAACAAACTGCAGCAATACACAACATTATGAAAGAAATAAGAATAAGAGTAATTGTTTCACACATTTTGAGCAATGTAAGGAACGTTTAAGCCTGAGTTTCGGTTTCCCAGACAGGTGAGGAGACTAACCCGGCATTTAACAAAATCCTCAACTACCTGAGCCGCATCAGACATGCTGGTAAGTTCACTTGAAATGTACAAAAACATTTTGCTGTTTGGCTTTCTTTACACTTCATTTATAATCAAGTGAATAGACTTAAATCTTTGGATGGAAATGTGTCAGAAAAGAAGGAAAGCTATGTGACTACAAACATATTTTGATCTAAGGAAAAACATAAAAAGAAACACGTTGCTTTGGGCATATAAGATACTGATGGGACAATGATGGAAAGATGAAAACGGCACAGCTGTCAGTTTCTCTTTTGTGTGTTGCTACAACCAACTCTTTTAAAAAAAAAATATATATAATTGTATTTGGCTCCAGCAGTAGAATCTATACAACCTCACATACTCTTTTTTCCCTCCTCCTTACACCCACTGGCAGATCAGAAGGCGTCCATCCCAGCCTTTGATATCCAGTCGCTGCTCCCTAAGGATCTGGGACGCTACTATCGCTACAATGGCTCCCTAACAACGCCGCCCTGCTACCAGAGTGTGATCTGGACACTGTTTCACGAGAGGGTCCAAATCTCAAAGGCACAGGTAAAGCTCAGACACTGAAGCTCATCTAAAGTGTACAGAAGTAGATTGTACACGGCTCAACCTAATATTCACCTTTCATGCAGACACTGATTCAATTTTTATCCATGGTGGATCTCACATAAGACAAACTGATCCAACATGCATTGAAATGTCTAATGCCTAAATAAATAGATAAACACAGCCTATATTCACACTTTACTTTGTACTGGCCTTGGTGATGTGCATATTTTCATTTTCTGCACAACCAACATTTGTAAACCGAAGCAGTGATGCTTAATTTAAAGAGGTTTAATACAAAAATACTAAAAATTATTTGGCTGTTTCAACCGAAAATTGTTAATTATTGCGCTCTTGAATTGTAGTATTGGACTCCTATGTTCTATTATCAAATCAAATCAAATCAGAGAACATATCATTTATTTGTAAACTGAATAATAATAGTGCTTGCGATTCAGTACATTATTGTATTAGTATAGATGAGCTGAGAATGTGTTCCCTTATACTGCCAGCATTGTGATTTGGTTGCTGTCAACATTGTGCTATCAACAAGTCCAGCAATTTCCTCCTAAACATCAACATCAATTCTTTTTTTAGGATTTAAAAATTCTATTAAAAGCAGGGTCCCAATTAGAAGCAGGTCAGCCTCTTTAATCAGCTTACAATGTAGGAATTTAGTAACAACTTTAAATTGTCCTTATTTGTGCCAGAAAAGAAAAGTAAAACTGTTAACATGACTCAACATTTACTCACTGAATCACTTTTACCATTTTTCATCTACTGATAAACTTTTACTTCAGCCTAATGTTGAATTTTCACTATGTCCGTCAACTTACTTTCAGTTTTTTGCAATTGATTTTTTCCCCGTCCCTCTCTCCTTCACGTCTGCCCTACAGCTGCTAAAGATGGAGACGATACTTTACTCCAGTAAAGTTGAAGACCCAGACAGGATGCTGCTGCAGGACAACTTCCGCACTACACAGCCGCTCAACCACAGGCTCATCTTCACTTCCTTCACTGCAGGTTAGACAGACAGTGCATGTGGGAAGATGCAATGTAGTGCACCCACTCTCTCATGTTGACTACTGACATGCTGTGTTAGGAATTAGACATTTTCCTTTAAATCACTTACTCTTTTAGTTTTTTTTTCAAATACTACCTGATTAATGTAATTTGTGCAGTGCTGTAGAAAGTATTCAGATTCTTTACTTAAATAAAAGTACAAATACCACAATGTAAAAAATACTCCATCACTAGTTAAATATGTATGTAGCTCTATATGACCTTGAAAAAACAAGACCATCATCGAGAAGACTGGCTATTTCTCGCAGGGCTGAATTAAGTCGGATTCCCCTGGAAATCAATGAAACGGAGTAGTAGAAACATCAGTTTTTTTCCACAGGAGCCGCCAGAATCAATACAAAATGAAAGTTTCTTGTAGGGGCTTTGAGTAAAAGTACACTGGTAATAATAATGTATTATAAGTAGTCAAATGTCCCCTGTTACTTTATTATATATTATATCATTAGATTAATATTACTTGCACTTTTGTGTGCAAAAATATTAATAGTATATATTCAAGTAAAGTACAAGTATCTCAAATGTGTAAATGTACTTTCCATCACTGAATATATGATTAGTATATTCTTAAGAGTTTTTCCTTTCAGATTGCACAAATGTGAAGTTGCAAAAGGTCACCGTGTTTTTCCCTAACAGCACCTCTGCAGTGTTGGATGTAATGTCAGCATGCTGCTCATAATGCAAACCACAATAACAAGCCAGTGGGTGGCCATGTAGACCAAAGCTAGAAATTAGCACAACCCATGCAGAGAGTGAAAAGTGGAATGCGGAAAGAAATGTGGGAATATTAAGGATTACCGGTGACTTTGTCTGAGGGAAAGAGCCTTTGAGAGAGAGACAGAAATAAAGGGGAAGTGGTGCAAAAGCACGGGGGAGCAGTGTTTGTTTGCGAGCTGATTAGAGAAAAGGATTTGCAAAAATCTAAACACTGACTCCATTGTTATCACGCGAGTCTAACTGAAAAAAGGGGAGAGGAAAAAGAGACACAGAGAAGTGAAAGAGGGAGACAGAGTGGTAGACAAAGACAAAGGAGAAAGAATTTGTGTGAAGTGCTCATTGTAGTGAGTGACTGAACTGGAAGGCCTGTGATATCAGCACTGCTGTCAAAGGCCGCAAGACTGACTAGACACAACAGTTTCAAACAGCTGAACAGCAGATTCTCTTCTGATAAACCAACAAATCAATTTGTATGAGCTGTGTGACAGTATAAAACAGAAAGCATAAAATACACTGTGCTTTTTCTAATGATTTATTCAATCTTTTGTTTGTTGTAGAATCAGGGAAGGAGCTCTCGTCTGGTAAGACCATGTGATTTTCCTGCACGTTGTAGCTGATGCTGCTGATGACATCAATACTTCTAATAATTTAACTCTGGTTTATTGTATTTATTA
>NW_023339807.1:15701052-15719303 GCF_004916995.1 Morone saxatilis | reverse complement strand
CTTCTGCAGGTGAAGTCACAGCCATAGTAATAGGAGTGATGTGTGGCTGTGTAGGTCTGGCAGTAATCATTCGCTTCATAGTGAAGACGATACGGTAAGAAGCCGTTGTGTTGCTCAGTCACATCAGTGGCCTGTTTCCCGGCAGATACCGGCCTGATTTAACTGGGTAATCTTCAGAAACTATGGGAGCTATCGCAGTGGATGTATTCGGTCTCTTCTCATTCTCCATCTTCTATCTCTTGGCAGATTTTTTACAGTCCTCCACCGTGAAACAGTCGTGGTAAACAGGTGGTTTACCTGATCTCAGTACTGACAAGGATGCACAACTAGCACTCACAGTGTTGTTTTTGTGACTTCTTCTTCTTGTACTTGACAGATATCCTTAAGCGCAGATCTTTGATTAATACCACGATAAACAAACATAATATAGCATTTTTAATTCTTATTGAAATACCCTTTTATGGAATAAGAACCCTGTGTACCCACAGTTGTGTTTGTTGACTGCAAGAACATTTGAGATATAAATTAGAGTGTAATAAATTGGCATGGCCGATGTTACTGAATGATTTTGTCTTATGACAGAAACATTGGTATTGGCCTCGAAACAGTGTTGGTTGGGCTCCAATGGAAATGACAGTAAATGTATAATGCTCTTTGCAAGGTTTCACCACACGTTTCAAGCAACCTTAAGATCAGCGCTGAGGATAATCTGATTGTCTGACCTCTTCTGCAATAACATGGCTGTTTCCCAATACTCTTACTGTTTTCTCTCATAATTACCAGTGATTAATGAAAGTATGTGGTGGGTCCCCATGTCCACCCAAGTCAGTATAACCTTTTCATTGCCAGATCAAGGGTTCCCAAAAAGCAACATTATGCAAGTATTTTATCTTAAAATAACAACTTCAAAATCATTTTGATGCTACACTGACACTTTCATTCTCATGTGGTACCCTGAACGCCTGTTTGAGCCCCAAGCACTCGGGGCGTGTTGGTGTTTACACCTTTAGCACAGGAGCTTTGGACCACCAGGAGGAGGAGGAGGAGGAGGAGGAGGAGTTTTGAACCAATGCTTGCATAATGTTGCTTTAAGGACAGAACTATAAGTTTCATTGTTGGATGTGTGAGACCTCTGATTCCTGCAATCTCTCTATGTTCAGTCTTTAACTGAGATCACAGTGAGATTATGATACTCCTGATTTTTCTGGGCATCCCCTGGATGCTTGTCAGGGAGCCTTCAGGGGGCCCCAACATCCCACTTTGGGAACCACTGGCTTTCATAATGCCAATCAGCTGTGGGAAATTACTTAAAATGTCACCTCCAATCCTTCTATCTAATGTTAAATCCAATATTTTCTCTCTGTTTTTGGTCATGTGATTCTGTCTTTTGATCTGCGACAGCTCTACCTCTAGCTGGGACGTCCTACCCAGTAACCGGCCTGCTCCCATGCAAAGGTCACCGTTCAAAACTTCGACTTCTAGGAGTTAGATTCCTGACTACATCTTTTTGCTTTAACCACCCATTCATAGTGACTTATCCTTTTGGACTAGACCTTAACACCTCTCTAAGAGTATTAGTGCTTAAAGAAATTCCATAGACTGAGGAAAATAGTACATTATATATGTATATATTTAAATTAAAAACTTTCAGTGAATTCCCAGTGTTTAGAAATTCTTTAACATCAGTCTATCCTGAGAAAAGTCCTAATCCATAATCCTTTAATCTTGAGGTTTTCTTTGTTTTGCTGGCTATCGATGCAGTGCATATACAGTACAGTATAACCCCCGATGTTCACTGGATGCAGACGTGAGACGTTCTGGCTCCGTCGCAGCTGAAACATGAAAAATGACGGAAAAACAACTCAAAACTATATTCTGGAAAAGTTGCTGCTTGAGAACAGATGCTCTACTTTTTTAAATGCCTCCAGTGGACATTTAAACTGCACTGGAGACGTGATGCAGCCACATCCACATTAACACATTTATTCCCTCTTGTACTTATTCATCCATTTGTTTAACATATAAAATGTCTCAGTCTCGGTGGGCTAAAACACTTTAACATCTTTTAATCATCTTTTGGTGGTAACTGAACAACACTCAGGGCACAGTTCCTGTTATTTTACACTAGAGCCCTAAACATATGCACAACCGTCCATGTACTCTTTAACAAACAAGGACCTCTGCTGGATAACATCACAAACTACACCGACAGCATTCTCGCAGCATATGGGATGACTCAGTGGGAATGACTTTTCCCTTTGATGTTTCAGGATGAAGCAGCCAGAGAAAGCAAAAGAGAAAAAACAAGACATGGCTCTGAAATCGACGTCTGAAGGAGAAAAGAAAGAAGAACCCTCACCGTCTCCTCAAAGTGAGCCCTAGCTGACACTTGCAAACACATATTCAGTGATGTTGGCAGTCTTGGTATCAGACATTTTTTTAAATTTTATTTTGCACGTGACGCACTTGGTTTAAATATGTCAGTTTGCTGGCTCTGAGTCGTATGTTTGCTCTCGCAATGCTTGGGAAGCACAATTGGTTCATGTAAATACTTTGTAAAAAAATATGTTTTGTTCTTTTCTTGTTCCACATTTGGCTGTCATTTCATCTTGTTCATCCTGCCTTGAAACACAAGCACACTGCACTGTATTAAATATAATAGACTTGTGAATTGTTTACCTGTGAATTCAAACTCAGTGTAATACCATTATTTTCTTTTGCCCCAGGACTTTAGCATTGACACTTGGAGTTGGACAGTTTGGTATTAAGGTCCTATTAAATGAATTAAAGATCTATGATGTATGAACTGATGCTGTCCAAACATTATGGCTCTGAACTTAAAGTAGCACATTGTGTTGTAAATGGATGAGTTATATTTATATACCTATGTTCATTCTATTAGAAGAAAATGTATTTGGTGCCATATATCATCTTTGTCTGATTGATTTTTTTGCTGTATATAACTCGTCAACAGGGGCACCTCATTAAAATACTTGAATGGAAACCTCTTGTGTTTGTGTATGCCTCAATATCTGGGTCACGTTACATCACCCTCAAAACATCTGGGTGCATCTTCTTCAGGTGAAGAGACAAAAATAAGTAGCTTGAATTTTGAAAGAACCCCAAAGAATGAATCAAGGTGAAGGAGACAATAAACCATTAAACGTAGTAGATTTGGCAAATATTTGTCCAGTAGATCCAGTTAAGATCTGAAAACAATGTAGTAAACTCTGGATAATCATTTTAAAGATTTAAAGTGTCTGATAGAATTTAACCTTCAATATGCAACTCAAGGCATAACCTAATTAAATTCACTATACAGACTGTGGGGACATTAAACAAAGCCTTTGATGTGTCCCAGAATCGTGATTGGCTTATCAAAATTAAAATAAACTGGGCAAATCTTTAATTTACCAGTTTGAGAAATACTAAATTAGGGCATGTCATTAATTGCATTTTGAAAGAAAAATCAGGCCAGCAGGAGGAAGAGAACAATTATGTATAATTAACGTCTTACTCATATATATATATATATATATATTTCTCAGTTTCATGTGCGTTAACAATACTTTTTAATGTATCTACAAAGGGATAAGACTCATGGTTATTGTGATGTATTGAGGACTGATGATTGTTCTTGCACAGAATGAAGAGATGGAGTTGGACAGACAGAGTAATCAGAAATGAGACATAAAAATGAGGAAGCTCTCTGGCTATATTTTACTCATGAAAGCACGTTCTGTCTCAGATTTTTTTTAAACATAGATGCCTAAAGCACTACAGCTTATAATTCAATTAAACTTAATTTGCATCTATTTGCATTAAACATCATGTTAATGTTTGCTTAATATGAAATGGGAGACATGTTTCTTTCGTATTTACTCAGATTAAGCTGAACCAGTCAAATGTTTCTGACCAGTTTATATTTGAATTCAATGTCAAACAGTTGTAAGTATTCTAATACTAGAGACGTACAGAAGTGATATAAAAAGATGTAAGTCTAACTGGAAATTACCAAGGTTTTGATCTCTCTATTTAGATATATTTAGCATATACAATACAAAAGCAATATAAAATATTTCTATTTATAATGTACAACTCACAATTATTGTATATTTAGTAAATGCAGTGGAAACATCAAGCCTGTAGGTATAAATTCCAATAAAACATGAATGAAAACATCAATTGAAACACAATATTGTTGTCTGCTGAACAACTGGACCATTTTCTATCAGGATTAGACTTTTCCACGTTTCTTAGCTCATTAATACCCATCTGTAATAGTGACACATATCCCATAATCATTAAAGCACTGTTGATCAAAGCATATATTAAAGTTACCATTTGAAAAAGACAGCAGTGCACACACACACACACACACACACACACACACACACACAGTGAGCATCCAAAAAAAAAAAAAAGCTCAGTGGACTTTAACATGTATTTATAGCTGTAAATGGATCACGTCTCACCATGACTGCTGCTCTAAAGCACAACCATGTGGACAGATTTAATACACACACACAAACACATATGCAGTTTAGGCCACTCCTGCTCACACTCACAGGAAGTGAAATGGAGAAACGCAACTGAAGAACAGAACTTTGGAGCTTTAGGTCACTTATAGCTCACAGAGGCTTTCACTGCTGCCAAAACAAGGTAAGGAACTTCTCTCATCAAACAGATGTTTTCTACGTCCTCTTCTGGTTTTAAGTAATAAAAAAAAAGACAGTCAGACAGCTGTGGCTTTGTCTAACTCAGCTCTTGTGTGCACACAGTGTTTACTTTATCACGGGCCATGTCACTTATTTGGTAAAACAGAAAAAGACTGTAAAGTGTTGTTCAAACTTTTGTAGTCTTTGTTTCACTCTAGGACTGCTGGGTAATGGCTGCTTTTAGGGCTTTTCTCACTCTTTCCGTCTGCCTCCTGCTGGGTCATCAAACGTTTGCTAAAAACGACGCTCCCTGCCAGCGCTCCAAATGGAACAACGGCTACAACACCTTTGTCAAACGCCACATTCGCTCTGGGACTCCAACTTCTCTCAACCAGAACGAATGGGAGAAGTACATCAAGAATAACGGGGGCTGTGACAGACCCACGCAGTCCTTCCTCCACCCAAAAGACCTGGAGAGGGTGAAGGATGTGTGCACATACAAAGGGGGAACAAGGTACAAGGAGAACCTGTGCATCAGCCGGGAGTCCTTCACTTTTGTCACGGTGAGGAGTGAACAGGGGACATGTGGCATCAAGAGCGTCCGAGAGGAGAACAAACATCTGATCTTGGCCTGCGATGAGCTGGACAATCAGTGCCTGCCAGTCCATTTTGAGGGAAACCCTGAGAATTTAAAGCCAAACAACAACGCCAAAGGCTGCCAGGACCCACAAACTATAGATCATGCTCCCAGCTTTAAAATGCCATGGCTCTGGTTGTTATCTGCTCTTCTTGTTATTATTTGTGGCAATTTTTTTTTTTTCACTTGAGAAACTTCATAAGACAATGAAGCTTTTATGAGAGGACATTCTCAACTGAACACATTTCAGCAAAACCTTTTAATGTCTTGAAATTTAATTTGGAAAGATCAACAATGTATTTTCTGGAACAATTCACTTTTTTTAATGTATTTTTGAAACAAAAGTTTCTACTGTTATATGCTTGTGCCAGTGTATGTGCCAGTGTTGTATGTATTTTACATTAAATGGGCACAAATACAATTACCAAAGATAAATTCAATCCAATAAAAAGATTCATCTGCACTAATTTCTACACCCGTTTCTTTTCAGTGCATCAAATGTGATACAGATCAATGTAAAAACTTAATTCTGATCACAAAGCAAAAATATGTACAGATACAATAATAATAGACAAACAAGACTGCAAAGATATCAAGACAAAACTCTCAAAATGCCACCTATAATCAATATAAGTTGTACTAAATGTGTGTACTTCCGTGGATCTTTGTACAAATGTTTGCTCTGTATTGTAGATGTTTTTACTGTCACACATACACAATGTACATAACAGCTCCACCAAAACCACTTCTTTATCAGGGCGTCAGTACTGAGAGACAATGACTCAAATTCACAAACAGTGAGTCATTTCATCCAAATAGACATAGAGGAACACTGTTTCAGGTTTTCTATAGCACATGTACCATATGCACACTAGCAAGAGCACGAAACCAAAAAAAGAAGAAACAGACACAGCCGTGCTTTACAGCACCAAAACCAACATCTGGAAAGAGCTAACTTTGATCTATAACTGCGACACTCAAAGGTCAATGTACAACAACAATGTAACTGTAAAGATTAAAAGATTCAATGACATAAGTTATAAGAAACTTATAATTTTGAGAAATTCAAGTCATTATTTTTCTTTGCTTAGCTTATTAGACCATCAGACCATATCACACACAATTAATTAACTTCAAAATGCTGTCCTCACATACTGAGACTGTCAACACACAGATGGTGAAGTAATGACAAATTTGTTGTCAGCCAAAAGAAATAAAAGGGTTGGATTAACCTGCTGGGCACTGGCTGGCAAAAATGAGCAATGGGCCCCGGTTGACCCCTAATTTCTCCCCTTCTGTGTACATTTTAGTGTTTAGTGACAGGTAAGTAGGGCATGCAAAAGCAGAATTTTAAGAGCTCCCTCTGCTGGACCACAAAGGAAACTACTACTAGTTGCGCCTATAGACTAAACATTATACACGTCATTACAGTTTGAATATTTCATTTTTTTCTCGTGTTCAAACAACATTTTGAATTAAAATTGACCACCCTATGCAATATTAACAAACTCATTTTCACAAATGACCACACATTGAACCAGAAGCCTTTGGCTCTCCTGACGGTCTGCAGCTCCCAGGGCAGTTAAACGCTTTGCCTGGACTCACAAACCAGAGTCTAAATGTTTCGCTCAGTAGGGACTGAGGACTTTCCTCTAGTTTCATTGCTAAAACTGGGTAGATACAGTTTAAATAAAGCCTGCAATGCAGAACTAATCCAAAGTGTTTAGGGCGGTGACATGTGGAAGTCGTGTGATTGTAAACACTGTTGTACCATATAATGATGAAGTGATAAGGTAAGGCGTGTCCCTGAAGTAAGGGCGTATATTTGTCAGCATTTGTCCGCTCTTGCTGCTGTTCAAGCAACTTCTTTGCATTTAGAAATCCCCAGAAAATTGGTAGGCGCTCAGAACTGTGATCATCTGGTATCTATTGGCAGAAATTTTATATTATAGTGTGAAAATAAGAATCGTGTTTTTATTCACACTGGTCATTTAAATCCTTAAAAAGTTCTGGAACAACGGGAGACCTGTTCTCTGAAAAAATGGTTCTCACGGAGGCAGAAACACACACATACACAGTTTTCCAACAGTTTTCTGGACTAACTTGTGTGTCTTCTGACTGCACCTATGCCTCCGGGGATTTGAGTGGGTCTCTGTGTGCAGTAACGGAAAGCAGTTAGCACCAAACAGAAATAAACACTAATAACAATAGTTTGATTAGTTACAGTAGGTCACCTTAGCTGCACATGCCCAGACATCTCCGAAACAACCGAGCCAAAAAGTTCCAGGTCTGAGTCAGGAGACGTGACAGTGCCGCTTTTTCACCACTAGATGGCAGAAGAGTTACTTAAAACTTACTGATGGAGTCCGAGGACCACATTGAAGCCTGAGCAACCTGGACTTTGACGACACCTGTCCATCTGTCCAATAACTTTTTTTGTATTTTGCACTTGATCTGCAGACATTTCATTACTGTAGTTTGATTCTTTATGAACACTGCTTTTTCTGAGTCACCTAACCTGCCTTGCTTACAAAGCTGATTATACACCCAGTTCCCAGTGGAAAAAACACCACATATTGCGAAACTAAACTAGCAAAATGTTAGTCTCACTCAAGAATAAGATGAGAGATGAAACTTTAGTACCCGAAGCCACCAACAAGCTCTTATTTTTGCTGCAGGTTTCTAGAGTGCAGCTGGAGCACAACAGCGTGATAAAGGCCACATGTTTAAAATTTCACAGACAAAATGTTTGTTAAATTCTTTTTGTTGCACAGTGACATTCCAGGCATCAACTGGTAGTAGTGTTTTTATGATCCCTTTGTAAAGAAATGCAGCCCTGGTCTTGTAAAACTCTCCATTCTGCCACAATGCATCATTTTACTTTCCTTTTCTCTGCAGTTTGCCCCTGTAATCTTCTGCCTCGTGATTCTGTTGCAGAGACAAGAAATACATGTTTCTTTTTATTCATAATTCAGCTTCCCAATTTTATTTTATCCTTTCATTTTCTCAAACGCTGCTGGCAAAGTCATCGGATCATGAAGAAATCACAGGACGCACCTAAACCTTTCTGCCCAGAGGCACCAGGGAATGATGCTAAGTTGTTGAGTGCTATCCAAGACAATTAGAAAAACAATAAAAGACATAAATATGTCACCATTTTTTTCAGGTAATTCTGGAAACTTTAGGGACCCACACTGGTCACATACAGTAACAGTGACCAGAGGTTGACCTCCAGTGAAGTATTTAACTATAGCCATTCCTATTCCATGACATCATTGTAGGGTCTCACACACACAGACACACACAGTCACGTTGTACAAAAGCACACGTTCGGACACATAAGCATCAACACATTCACATGCGCAAACTCAAGAACACTGTCTGCTGAACGCACACATGCTGACACTCACACAATCACGGCTGAGGAAAAAGCAAAGGCGCACAACAATCGTTGACTCGGGTCAAAGAGGAAAGGCTACGGGAGAATAAAAGAATGAGTGCAGAGTGAGAGAGGGTGGAGGGGCAGAGCAGTAGGATGCAAGAAGGAGGAGTAACATGATAAAAAAAGGGGCTGCACTTTTATTGAACTTTTTTTGGTGGTTTTTCAGAAAAACAAAACACATGGACATAAAATAAGGTGAAAAGCAGTGTAAGTATGGGAACCAGCGCTTGTTTTTCTTCTCAGCTTTCCCTCCATTCCACCTCTTCTCCCCGTCCCCTTTGGCTCACTGTACTTCACACAACCTCCATCACGAACATCTCTATCTATTTGACTTCCTCTCTCTTTACGTATTTAACCTCCCTTTTCTCCTTTTCTTCTTCTTCTTCGTCTTCTTCCTTCTTCTCCAATTCTTCCCCTCATTTTTACTCCCATCTTCCTGTTGAGCGTAAAGCAATTCAGCATCATTCAGCCTGTACAATGCTGTTTTACAGTGCCGTTGTCACGTCGCACCTCAGAGGGGCCCATGGGCTCGTTAAACTGTAGGTGGCGGCCACAGAGTGGATAAAAGTGCGAAAACAGTAGGGAGGTTTGGAGGAGACGGACACATGAATGGGACCAAAAACAACTAAACAACAGCCATTTAAAAAAAAATTTGTTTTGATTTAAGTCCTTTCTCCCCTCCTTAATCTAACTCTCTTCTCGCTCTCCCCTCTGTCAGACCAACCATAACACAATGAGCCGCGATATTAGAACGCACAAAGACGCTGGACACCGAGGAAGGGAGATTTTAGGAGTTGGGCGCCCGAGGGACGGGGTGGGGTGGGTGGGGGCAGGGATGGTGAGTAGGGGCCGGCCCAAAGGCATCTGGAGGTTTAGTCTCATTGTTTACACAGAAGGAGAACTCCAGCTTTGACTTCATGTACGACACACACACACAAACCACAACACCACACACACACACACACACACAAACACGAAGAGAGAGTTCAACTCCCTGATGTAGTCTGATGCTTAAAATAAACAATTCCCTGGGTAAACCGAGATGAATGATGTGTGTGGGAGGATATTAAAGTGATGATTTGCATCTGACTCTTTTCGGTTTTGATCCTGTAAGAAAATAGGTTTTGCCCAGGGAATAATTAACGAAATGAGTGAACAAATGTCTGGTGGAGGAAGAAATTTCAACACAGTCACGCATAGGGTCTTACCTGCATACAATGTACAACACCAACCACAACACACTTCGCACGTAGACAAAGCAGTCCCGTATTTCCAGCATTCACACAAGGCTGGCTTCGTCTTGCCGTAAAACAAGGAACTTTTGCCCACGCTTTTTTTGGGGGGGACTTTGGCAAGTTGTGATTACACACATTGTACACGCACAATGTCACAAACACACAAGGGCACGCTCCTGCACGTGAAATCAACTTTTAGTCTCCATTCTCTTCTTCAGTTCCTCTTTTCTTATCTTTTCTTCTCTGCTCTTTGGTCCCCCTCTCCGCCTCTCGTTTCCACGTATGTAGTTAAATGCTGCCATCTCCTCTGCTCTAATCAAACCCACATGGTTGCGTGGGTCAGCATGCCAGCAGCCCACAGTGCGGCACATACTTTTGGCTGTGAATGTGTGTCACTGTGGCTGTTTGTTGTGCAACTGTTGTGCAAGTCACAACAGTGAGCAGTGGGTTCCAAACTTTTGGCTTCTGACCTGTTAAAATTAAACATCATCTTGCGAACTCTGTGTCTCACACTGTTTATGCCTGTGAGTTTTTTGCATGTCAGACTGTAATTCTTGGAGGCCGGAGGAGGTCGAACTGTCCAGTATATCACAAGAAAAGAGCAACTACTACAGAAAAGGAGACCACTTTGTGTCATAGAACAGTTTTTTTCTCTTTCCTGTCCAGTTAAGCTTCTCTCAACCCTTCAGATTTATCTAACGACCCCTTGGGGAGGTCCCCCCCATTGACACAGAAGTAAATCATAAGAGAAATATACTGTAATTTGTGGCACTTTTGTCTGCATGCATGTGCAAATCTTGTCCAGTGGCTTCCTCTGAGGGTAAAGGCCAGAGATAATGACTTCCAGGAGTTGGTGGTGAGGAAGGCCAGGGTCAAGTTCACATCTGGGATTATCAGGGTTACTGGGGTGAGCGGATTTTTACTGGGGGTCATCTGGATGATAAAGTGGAGAATGCCACTGAAGTGTGACTTTACTACGGGCTGATCACACGCACAAACTCCAACTTGTACGGACAAGTTGCCCTTTTCAAAAATCTGAGATTGCAACATGAATGTGATCCACAACTGTAACAGAATACTACTATATCAATCATACAGAAAACATTGCATGAAGTGTAATATAGTGCATGTCGTTTCCTATTCCACACCCAGATAAGCTCTCTTAGGGGAAATAAATAGTTTGTAGACAGTCTTGATGTTCCCCAGATATGGTTCAAATCTGTGTCATTTGAATGAGGAGAGGAAATAGGAAACAATAAGCAGCACAGGAGGAAGTGAGCGTGGAGATATTGCACAGTTTACCCCAGTGAGTGTGTTGATACTGGGCTAAGCCTGATTTGAATGAGACAAAACCAAAGAGACAGAGAGGGAAATACAGCTAATCATCCCTCTACTCTAACTTTTGAGTTGTCTGTTAAAATTACGGTGACAGAAAAACATCAACAAGATAAAAATATGAAATAGATTGAAAAATTAGAACTACTAACCAGATAATAAGGAGAGATTGTCCTCATATTTTCCAGTCCCTGTTGATTGTTTTGTCCAACAAACAGTTTAAAATCCAAAGATATTCAGTTTAAAATGATGTAAAACAGAAAACAGCCAATCTTTACCGTGAAGAAGCTGGGGAACGCAATTGTTTGGACAGTTTTACCTGATACAAGACTTCTTCATTTAGCAAAATAATTAGTGATTCATTTCCGGTCGATAATCAACTAATTCAGCACTATAAAATATAATTTCAAGTACAAAGATTTCCAAAAGAGAGACAGAAAGTGCAGCATTAATGTTGTTGCAATATTGCTGCTGTGAACTCAGGCTGATAAGAGTAAAACATAATAGTAAACAAGTCACAATACACTTTGTTTTGCTTGCACGTGGTGCAGCCTGTGAATCTCTGCGTTGGCAATATCAGTTACCAAAAAGGTTCTTGGTACGAGAGAGAAACACAGAAAGATGAAGATGACAGAACAAAAGAAGTGAACAGTATAGGGGCGGATAATAGCTGGAAGGGAACATAAGGAAATGAAGATGAGTGAAATAAAGTTGGCACCGCAGGAGCAAACTAATACTTCTTACACCTCCGAAGACAGAGGAGTCTCTCTTTACAGATCTGTCGCCTTCATTCTTTCTCTGTTTCTCAACCTTTCCATCTCTGTCACTATCTGTTTGCCTTTGATCTCCCAGCTCTCTCTGCTGACTCACTCTCCCTATCCTTTTTCTCCACAACAATGAGATAAAAAATGACCTGCACTCTGGTCTCTATAACTTTCACACTAACGTTTCCCCATTCTCTTTCTTCTCCTTTCCATCCTCTCCCCTTCTGTTTTCCCCTTCTCCCTCTCTTCAACGTGCTTGAGGAATGTGTCAGAGCAGCACAAAAGAACAAAAGCTTGACAGGAGGAGGAGGAGGAGGAGGAAGAAAGGAAGAAGGGGAGGGGGAAGAGAAAGTTGCGTGAGGTAAAGGAGAGACAAAGGAAAATGGGGAATGGAGAGAAGGAATGAGTGGAAAGAGAAAAGGTTGAGAGGAGCAGAGCACGGTTGAGTGGATCTGAATGCTGAGCGGTGCTTTGTCATCACGTGCTGACATGCAGCATCACACACATTTCAGAGCTCTTTATCAAGCCCCCTCTCAACAGCACGCACACAAGATGGGTGAGGCTGTCACTGTGCTATACTGCACGGCTGCCTGTTCGATTCAGCGGACCTTTGATGCATATCTTGTTGTGTCATGGTAATATGCTAATGGCCTGCTGGAGGCTGGAGATGAATTTTCCCAACACTAGACAGCTCCCTATTGTAACCTTTGTGTTTGCATCAGTCACTTTCGAACTGGGGGCATGATCAATTCCCTCTTTCTGAACAGACCATGTTCGACAGACCACCATAGCAGCAGTGAAGCCAACTGATGCTCTGCTTGAATATATATATTCTTGTATTACATGTGGACACGTCTGGCTTTTAACATGGTACTTTTCTACTTAACTGACTGTTATTTTATTTTAATATTGTCAGAGCAAACCCTTAAAGAGTTAACAACTGCAAGGCAGCTTCAAAAAGTAAATGACAGGAAAGGAAAAGGGAGGATGGGAGAGGAAACTGCAGCTCTGATATGGCTGTCTAATGGCTCACCTCTGTTGTTTGGACCAGGAGTAACTTGTGAGGACATGCTGTGATTGTGGCATGGTGTGTGGCCAATGAGGAGCGCGCGTGTGTCCTGATGAAGGAAACAATGTGAGCGAGCTTTGTTCGCATCAAACAGAGCCGAAGGGCTTGATGCGAGGCTCTGGATTTGGACGCAAGTCTGTGCGCAAAAGCGCATATCGCGTTACCAAATATCAATCTGAGGCAGTTATTCAACTTTGTTAGTCAGTGCGTCTTTGTTATAAGTCTGACACTGAGCTGGTGTGTACATGTAGGTTTGTTGGGGGACCTCCTGATGCCCCCCTTTCTTCCAAGTCGCCCGGTTTACCTCGCGCTAATTCGCCGTGCAGTGTAGCGGATGGGATCATCCATCAAGAGTCAATAGTTAACGTCGGCTTTGTCCAGTTGCCATCCATCATCAGCGCGTGCGTGCGCACATACATACAATGTGTGTGAGTGTGCGTGCTCTTTATAGGACTACCTCCGACCCCGCGGGCCCCTGCCCCTGCCCCACAGGCCCGTCTGACTCGCTGTTCCAAATGCCCCCGCGTCTCCTCCTCCTCTCTCCCCTTTCTTCCGTCTGAGCAGCAGGGGGGGAAAGGCTCTGAGGAGACCTGCGCCAATCCCACCTCTTATTTGAATCTCTGCCCCTCTCTCTCTCTTTGCCTCACTCGTGGGTTCGGGGTGTTTTTTCCTCTGACGCAGGCCCCGTTAAATGGATAGCCCACCGGTCGAGGCCAGAAGCTGTATCCCATTACCACTGCTTTTATTTTTATGACACACCGCCGTGGCGCACAGGAGGCTAGGGGTGAACTTGGCCTCTCTGTCTCTCTCCTCACACACACAGCCTCTCTCTCTCTTCCTCTCGCCTCTCTGCCCTCTCTCGTTCTCGTCTTCCCTCTCTCTCACCACACACACACACACACACAAACACACAGCAGCTCTGCCATCCATTCAGTGTGCCAGTCTGGCAGTTGACTGGTTCTTCCTTCGCACCGCCCTGTCAAGACGACATGTTCTGTCAACAGACTGGCCTAGCTGACATCCTCTCTGTACAATGTTCGAAGTCACTCAGTCAACTGCCAAATTACTGGCTGCATTTTGCATACATAATACACTTAAACATTTTATATAATATTATATCAAGTCTGCAGAGCGCAAAAGGCCATCAGGGCGTGGTCACGTTGGCTGATTCAAGATACGCGCGTGGATGAGAGGTGTCTGCAAATGCTGGCTGCGTGGGTGCAGCTCTGAAGTGTTGCCTACAGGGGCGTGGTTAGGTTGAGGCACTGTGGACCATTGCCTGTAATCAGTTGGCCGGCGGGGCGTGCCCGTATAGACAGGGGGCGTGCTCAACCCTACACAAGTATCTTTGCTTTCTGTGCCATTCATTTGTAGCGCAGCCGCTCATAACGTGCACCGGCACATAGGTAAGATAGGAGCTCTGACAGTCGGCCACTCATCCCGGAAAGAGGGCAGAAGTAACTGCAAAGGCAGAGTCCAACCATCCGGCGCGCCCACACGCACAGATTCAGAAGGGACAGTTGGAGCATTTTTGGCGCAAGACGGACAGAAGCGCACAGACCACACTTGGATCTGACAGTTTACCCGCAAACTACCTGCAGCCTAACATGGAGCGCAAAATCCCCGATTTCGCCGGCACCTGGGAGATGAAGAGTTCTGAAAACTTCGAGGAACTCTTAAAAAAGTTGGGTAAGTGATGGAAATGCTGATTAACAAAATAAATAAAAAAACAGTCACTGTGGCAGCTTGGCTCATTTTCTGCGCGAGAGTGGTTTCTCATGAAGCTTTCATTTCTGTGCGTAATGACACAGATCCGATGTGTCAGCTCAAACTGTAGCGGCACAATGTCGACACATTATAGGTCAAATCTTCCTCTGTGTCCGTGCACCAGCGAGGATCACCCTCTGTACGGCATGGGTGGGGGGTCTTTGTCATTCTGCAGGACCCAAATTTCAGTGCTTGGCCCCCAGCCAGCATCACCCCTCTTCCTCTCCTCTCCCCCTTTGGCCTCCCCTGCTAACACAATAGAGACAAACGGCGGCACATCTGTCCGTGTCACAGCCTCAGATTGTGTGTGTGTGTGTGTTGAAGAAGACCGTTATGACACGATACAGTGCTGGACAGTCACATCATTATCTGAAGTGACAGTCGGGGAAGTGACAAACACCTGCTGCTGAGATTCACACAGTTTTGTCACATCACTGCTGCACTTGGAGTCTGAACGGGCGTCAGCGTGTGTGTGTGTGTGTTGTTGTGATTTAGTGTCGTGTCGGTTGTGGTTGTGTCTGTGCTGGTGTGTGTGTGGTGTGGCAGCCGCAGCGCGCCGCGCGTGACGCACTCAGGGCCAGTCTATCGTTAATCGAGTTCGATCCCATTCAGAGGACTTTAACAGTGCACACCTGAGAACCTTCATCATCCCAGTGGATTAAGCGCACACGGAGAGATGATAGTATAGAGATTGGCTGCTCCCACGAGACAGAAGCCTGGCCTTTTCTACGACTGCCGGTCTCTCCTCGTGACTCAAGCGGGGTCGTAGTCACTCGCTCCCCTCTCTCTCTCACACACACACACACACAGGCACAGTCTGTTGCATATGGAGGTTATTGAAAACGGCACTATTGTTCTCAATACAGACACATCACCACTCAGTTGGAGGACAATTCCAACTTTCCGTTGGACTGATTCACCAATTAGCGTTTAATAGGCCTGTCTATTTATCTCCACCTCCTTCTCTCTCTCTCTCTCCGCCCCCCTCTCCTCTCTCTCTCTGTGTGTGTGTGTAAGGGGCTTTAACAAAAGGAAAGATGGAAATATGATGACATGGCACTGTGCGCAATAATCAGTGTGCATGTTTTTGCATGTACACCCGTATATGTCTGTGTGCACTTTCTTAATGTCCCAGTGAAATGTGTGCGAGAGAGCAGAGAGAGAAGAGATGGGAGGTGTAAGATGAGTATTCATGGAGGAGGAACTGCAGGTTAAACTTCACTAAGTGACACTGTTGTACCCGAGCCAATACTCTCTCTTTCTCCCTTACACACACGTGCATGTATCACAGCATGTGTTCCTATAATTTCCCACTGCATTGGCATGGCTGACAGAGAGGAATGGCCCTTGGTCTCACTGGGGGGGGGGGGCAAAGCGCAGCTGTATGCAGCCTGTCAGCACCCTCCTCCTCCTCCTCCTCCATCCATCCTTTCTTCCTTTTCCTCACTTCTGCTCTCCTCCCCTCTTCCCTCATCTCCGTGTGTCCCAAATGCTTCCTCTGCCCTCTGCTCTTTGACTTCTGACCCTAGCCGTCTGTCTATCCATCTGAGTGTGTGTGTATGTGTGTGTGTGTGTGTCCTCATGTGGCCAGTGTCTGTGTGAATTTAAGCATTTTGGTCACACGTTTGCAGAAGTCTGTTCAGGTAATTTTCGAATTTCTAACAACTGGCAGTTACTTGAGAAGCTTCAGCCCCCTCCGTGGCTCCCAAATGGTTCACAGGCCAGCACTTGACTCCTGAGTCTGAGCCAACAGATGGAAGAGACGCAGAGGTCAGTTACTGTCTGCAGGTCGGAAATAATCGAAACTTTTTAGGAAGGAGGCTTTTTTTTTTTCCTCAAGCAGTTTTATTTTCAACTAAGGTTTTCTAGAGCAATTAAGGCATGTTTGCAGTGATGTGCTGTGTTAAACCCAACTATCAGTTTACCCTTTTCTTTTCTTTTTTATTATGTAGAGTCATTATAGTATATTAAAATGATACATCTATCATCGGAAGTGGTACGAAATTTAAGAGTTTTTTTTGTTTTTTTGTCTATTTTGTTTGTCTTTTAAGGCAAAATCTATGTGTTAATTGATTTTGGATAATTTATTGTTGATTCTCAAAAGTTTCCAACTAGAAGTTTACTCACCTTTAGGGTTACAAGCAATGATTATTTTGATTATCAACTAATCCGTAAATTATTTTTAAATGCTAAATTATGTTCAAAATGTTGCAAAATTATTAAAAATTAGGAAAATTATATATGAAACTGGAACAAGCAAATGTTTGGCATTTTTGCTTAATAAATTACTATTATCAAAATTGGTGGAAATCAATATTCTAAGATGTTCCTTTATTGATTTGAATTCCATTAATTGACTAATTCATTAATCAACCAACCAGCCGCTCCAAAGGGTGAAATTGTTTCCAGCATAGAGTTTTATACAATGGGATTACACATCTGCACGCATTGAGACGATGCAGTGTGTACAGCACATACAGTGCATACAGTGTACAGCCTGGACATCCTGATGCACCCTGAATGACTGTGCATTTCTGAGTGTGTATATATTTACCCTTGGTGACAGGTGGGAATGTGTGAGAGGTGAGAAGTGCGAAACCCAACTCGAAGGCAGATACACACTGGACGACACACACAGACTTCCCTCACACTTGGACAGAGATCTTCACACACCACACACAGACTACTGCCCTCTCGTCTGTCTGACCCCCACCCCCCTCCTCCCCTCCCTCCGCACAGGTCTGCACCTCGTTCCTTCTCTTTTTCCATGCTCTGTCATCAGTTTCACTCCGATGCACTATGGGAATATGGGTGATCTCTCTGTTGAAGACAGTAGAAAACTGCTGATTACATAGGAAATACAAATCACCATATTAGTCTGTGTATTTGAGTCTGTGTGTGTGTGCGTGCGTGCAAAGATGATTAAGTGATGGGGGGAATGCAGATGTGCTGCCGTGCTTTGTCATATGACCTCATTGTTTCCTCTGTCATCATTTTGGACAGAGCTGTGCAATGCTCCTTTTACCCTGAGTGTGCAGGAGAACACTGAACAAAGCAGCAACACCACACCACACCACACCACACACACACACACACACACACAGGGCCTAAGGCCAGTGGCTGTGCATAATCTGGTAAAAACGGGTTTAATTTGCCTCACTCCTTAGGGCTGTATCCTATAAACCAGCACTAGGTGTGTACATGTTGCATGGGAAATTCTCATTCAAAGTAGCCACAACAGTTTGTGGAAGTGTCTTTGTGTTGTATTTGTGTGTGTCCGTTATAGGAACCCCAAACCTCTTCTTAATTCGCCTTATCTTACCTGTATGTATGTGTGTGTGTGT
>NW_023339807.1:15684632-15700952 GCF_004916995.1 Morone saxatilis | reverse complement strand
AGAGAGAGAGACAGAGCAGCTACACCAATCCCTCAGGCCTATATCTTCAATGATTGTGTAGATGTATGACAGGAATTCACGACATCTTAAGGAAAATCTTTCTTTTTAATAAATCTTTCAATTTATTTATGGTTGCCACCCAAACGACTGATAGTAGGGGGGGGGGGTTTCCATGTGCTGATGCTCCATCATCCAAAACATAAGCAATAGCTGCACCTGCTGTGTTTAGGTGCTGGCTCTTGAGGTAGCCTATCATCGTGCACAGCTGGGATGAAAGCTAAACGACTAGGTTCAGTTTGAAATGCATTGTTCATTCAGTTGTTCTTAGACAATAAGAAAACCATGATATTGTGCAGTGTCCATTTCTTAATGTAAGATAACTTCCAGTAAGGAAGTTAATAGTTTCTAATTTGATTATCTTTTTAAAAATATCATAAAGGGAACTATATTCAAATTTCATTCTACAACCTTGCATTGTAAATGACAATAAAATAATCGTGAATCCTTAGTCAGTTTTTCTGTATTCAAGATTGCACATCAATGCATCATTTTCTATCAGTTTACACTGGAACTGCTCAGAGGCAGAACATTTTACTTTACAGACTCGTAGTGTCTGTGAAACATCACTCAAACAACTTAGAAGTACATTAATTTTCTTTCTGCTCATCTATACACAACTTTAAGTTCCCACAAAATGTCATGGCTAAATTTGACAATGTTAAGCAGCTGTGACAGTAGCTGTTTCACAGGCAGTCATATGATGACATCATGCATAACACAGCTCCCTCAATAGTGTTTGTGTAGTTAGTGTTTTAGAAAGAAAGGATTGCCATAGGGCTTTAAAGAGTAACCAAACCCCCAAAACACCCCTTTCTGTTAAAAACCTATATGTATACGTGTATTTAGTCGTGTTGTTGATTGATTCAGGTCCAAATCTTGACATTTAGTGCAGTATTTGAGTTCTACATATTGTGCTAGAAGCATGCATACCTTAAAAGAGGGTATCAAAGAGAAGACATGAGGCTCTCAGTCTTAGTTAAAACAGGGCTAGTGTAACAGTAATCTAATAGAACAAAAGCAGAACACTGTAACAATAACAACAGCTCAAACAATGACGTTTTTGCTGACTCATTAGTCCTCTCTTACTCTACTAAAAGGGTGGTTCAAATTAAAATCATTTGCCGTATGACGTAGAGTATCTCTCTGTGCTTGGAAACTATGAAGAACCTTGTCAAGACTTTTCCTTGAAACCCTTTGCAAGTCTCATTACTGTCTGCCTGCACAGTTCAGTGCTTTCCCCAGAAGCTCTCCCCCTCAGCGAGGCAGAAAAGCCTCTGAAACAGCATTCAGAACATGAAACACTGAACTGGTCACAAAGAAAATGCATTAAACACCAGGAAAAGGCGGTTTCTGCTGACGTCAGTGGTGATATTGTTAGTGTTAATAGGCATGATGGACCAGTCTGACCTTTTGGTGGGCGGTGGAACTCTGTGAGACAGCAAGTATAGAATGGATTTAGATTGTGCTGATGAAGGGACAATCATGTAATCTTACACACACACACACTGAATTTATGCACACACACTCCAAGACCGTGTTTAAACCTATTAGGGCATGACCAAAGTGGGCTGCAGACCTTGGAACCATGCATGTGCTTGCATACACTCACAAACACGCAAGGTGAATGTGTAGTTTGAGTTCTTATTTGCGACCTATTAAACAGACAATATCTCATGCTCTATATTTCAGTCAGTTGAGCACAGTGTAAAAATGTTTCTACAGAAAACCAACGGACTAATGAAATATTTTACTGACTGCTTTGAACTGTTTGGAGACACGCCCATAACATTTTACATCATGCAGAAAATGTCCCATGTGAATGCCACCTTGGACACACACACACAGACGCACATACACAGACGGCACATGTATGACAATGTACAGTGCAAGGGCAAGGCTAGTGTACACTAAACCTTGAAACACGTCAACATGACAGCCTGTGCCGAGCAGGAGGAGATTTATGGTGAGTTTAAGAGACGCCATCGAGTCTCATATTTCAAGTTTCTGCTGGAAAAATGTCCCTTGTTAGCTGCAAGTATGAAGCGAAGGTGAACATTTTCAAGGTTTCAGAGACACAGTTATTTGATGTTCACTTTCAACAGGAGATACACGGGTACAGATTGTGTACAGTATGTGGGAGTTGTTAATATCCATCTGAAATGCAGCTTTTGATTTATAGCCATTGTATCTGGGCCTCTGCTCTGTGCTCACTAACTAGCTATTGTTAAATACTGTTGACATTAGCTTTTGGGTGGGGAACCAGATTCAGAACTAGAATCCTTGGGTAAAGAAAATCTCACCTTTCTGAGCTTGACAAACCAAATGGTGAACAGCTGGGAACTGTTTTTTTCTTTTGCTAAATAAGTAATAAAGCACATCTGCCAGGCGTTGTTAATCACAGTGTTTCCTTTTCTTTGCTTCCATGAAATTACAGAAACCCTTGAGTCTCAGAATGGATCAGCCAAGATTTCCCCTTCACAACTTCGGTAAGTTAAATGATGCAATTAGTTTCATTTCAGTCCACTTTCACTCAAAGCTTCGAGGGCTTGAAGTCAAAACTTCACTGAAACAAGAAACAGAAAACTTAACAGAACTTACTGAAACGCTCTGTATAATGTTCATACTATAGAACCAATGTCGGCAAGTAATGTTTCATAAGAGCTGTTGATTGTTGGGAGCCAGAAGGTTTGTTAGACCACCTGAAATGCTTGAACTAAAACAAGGCAGCTTTGCCTTTATAGCTAAAAATAATGTGCAGCCAGTGCTTTTACTGTAGGGAATAGATAACTTAATATTCAAAACTGTACCTCTCTGAGCCCTGTGGCTTGCACACTTCTATTTTACACAGTTTGTATGCTTTGAATTCATTTGAATGATCAAATCATTCCTGCGATGATAATGCAAATATTGAACTTGAGCACTGAAGTCAGGCATTGTTTCTTCAAGCAACAGTGTGTCAGTCCGTACAAGGTGTAGTGAATACCACTACAGTATAATTGGCAGGGAATATATTAATTTAGACAACCGGAGCCGGACACAATAACAATAAATATCTGTCTGTACAAGACTATCTGTCCAAGATTGTGCAATCCAATACAGCAGCCCTGTTACAGATAGGAACTGTGTGAAGCTTTGAAAAAGGTTAGTTGAGACTGTCAAAGAAGTGGTGATTCACCTGACAATTTATGGGGAGACCATTACATTCAAACCTGCACAATATAATAGTACAGCATTATTATAATTTATAATGATTTTCATTCGTTTCTAAAAAGGAGCAGCTAGGCTCAAGCACATTAGATTGTATCTTCCTACACATCCTGCACCAACAAGATACTGATCACTGCTGTTTGCAGTAAATCAGCTCTCCTTGAGGACGAGCACACCATAAAATTGAAAAACCTCAACTCAGGGTATCTTCTGATACCGATCCGATGTCAGTACTCCTTTCTCCCAAATTAAAAATCGCTATACCTCACTGCATAGAACTCACTTGGATAATTTTTATCCAAGGTAACATGAGCCAAGGGATTCTGTGTGAATAAAAACTGATCAACAGCTCACCATGACTTAATGAATGTAACTGAGAGTGGAAATATTGAATTTTATAAGTTTGTAATTGTGGATGGTTCACATCTGGCTCCTAGCTGATGTGCTGTCAGTTGACTGTATGAGCTAGTGACATTTGAAGGTTGATTGTACTGTTTTGGATTATATTCGATTTTACAGGTGTTATTGTTGTTGAGTTCATCCCCTTTTATACTAATAAGGACTAATAGATTATGCTGAGAAAATCAAACTGGACATTTACAAATGCAGACAGCTGTCCACGGACTGTAGCCAAAAAGCTGTGCATCTCCAATACTGTGCAGTTGCCAGGCGCTGGGTTCAAACTTAGTCCAGTATTTGCTTTTGTTGAATTCCTAAATTTTCATTGTATGACTATTTTTTGCATGTGGAAATAGTCCTGCATATTAAAGCTCACTCTGTTTTGGTTAAGAGTTGTATATAATGTATACAAGTAAAGTGAATGGAGAGCTGCTGCTGGTGGCCGTTGGTTTGTGATGAAGGTGCTATAAATTCTGGATGCTGTTGCAGCTCAACGCACCATCAATTATTCATTCAATAACCTCTATTGTTTTATTAGAGATTATTAGATTAAATATTGATGATAATGTCTTTGTAATGTAGTGCGGTGGTTCTCAGCCAGTGCGCTCCTCTGTCCTTACAAAGAAGATTCCAAGCCTCTTATTATAAAAAGGGCTCTCAGCCACTTGAACAAAGAGGACATCCACTCTTACAAACTGACTGATGGAGCAGAACGATGGTTCTTTCTGAACGATAGTTGCTATGGGACGTCTTTGATTGACAGAATAGAGATATGTAGCATATTTAGCTTTTATTCATTCTGTCATATAAATAATTTCAAAAGCTGGGAATTGGTGGTTTTATGAACATTTGTGAGAAGTTGATAGATGGTTTATGGGCCTTTTTAAGCTGTTTTGTTGTTTGCTCTGCTGTTGACTGAGATTCTCATACAGATTTTCCAGATTTCTTTGTGTCTTTTGAAGTTTGAGGGGCTCTCTAGGTGCTCATGAATGGTGTCTGGGCTCATCGGGACTGTTGGGAACTGCTGGGTACTGTGCCAACTGTAACTCCTTACAGCCCATTTGAACCAGTGTAGTTGTGACATCTCAGAGCGGCCTGAGGGCTCAGAGATGAAGCCCTGTAGCCTGCTATCAGCAGCAGAGAACGGTGACTCAACCAACTACAAATAATGAGAGGGAGATAAAAGAAGGAGCAAGTGTGGAGCAGAAAACAAGAAGACTGAAGAAACACAGTTGCTGGGTTATGTAACTGACTCTGTCCTACACTATAATGTTAAATTTGACGGATGTGGTTACTAAGACATTTTATTTTAATCTTTCTACAGTTTACAGTACTGTATTTTCCTTCCCCTAGATGGTTTGTTTTACAGAACCATCAGGAAGTCATTATTGGAAACTGTTTGGAGAAGGGCAGGCACTTTCAAAAAATACTGGTGATTTAAGGAACCATGTGTCTATCACTGAATGTCATGGGCAAACTTCAACCAATCAGATCAGTGAACCATATAACGTAGTCAAACTCTCACCGAAGTCAGTCAGGAGAAGCGCAAATACATAATTTCCATCGAGAAAATCCTTCAGTGGTGTTCTTTGCTCCTCTTTCAATGAAGTCAATCTACTACTCTCTATTTCTGATCTGACTGATGCTGATGTTCTCGTTGCATACACAGCTCTTGTCTTGGCCCTGTTGCTGCCAATACTTCCTCAAAGGATGCTTATTGGTCCGATACCACTGTAGTCTGGCCACAAATGCATAGTTTGAATCCTGGCAAGATGGATTGTTTTTTTAGCGGCCTTATATCATCATTGACTGAATTAAAAGCAAATTGTAAAGAACAGACAAGATGAAAAAAATATAATGAACACAATATAAAGTAAAATCAAACATTAAAGCCAGCAGATTACTGGTAATGCTTTTTATTTTTTTATGAATCTTTTTTTGGCATTGGGTTAACTGGGTACGCACATTGCTTTGGTGTCTAAGAGTCCAATTTTGAAATGTCTGAAATTGATGTCAGAAACTAATTGCATTAGCTTGCAGCAGTTATCACAGCTTTTCAGCCTTTGCTGGGCACTAACGGCCCAAAGACACTGCCCGCCTGACTGCATCTCGAGTCCAATCACTGTCAGCAGTGACATATCTCTGTGTAGGTGTGACTCAACGCAGAAATGAGCCCAGTGTCTGACCGTATCTTGTTAACTCTCTTGCACAATTTCCAAATTTGTTACTGACGTGTTTATTGTTGGTTGCTTGGATGGTGTGTTTCATTATTATTAGAAATCTGTGTGAGTGTTTAAAATAACCTGAAGTGTACCGTATTGACAAAACGCAATAGGTTTCTCTCCCATTTATGTCAGATTTGAACTTGAGAGGGTGATAAAGTAGCTTCTAGCTCCAATTGAACATAGTGACCCTTTCAGTACCAAAACAAGGAGAAATGGGAGAGGGAACACATGGTAAAGACTCAGCCTTCTATCTCCTATTCTCCTTGTATGATATACATATAAGCCCGTCATGGGAGAAGCTCTGCGTGTCTCTCTGGTCGCTGAAATGTGAAGCCAGAGGACAGAAGCATCACATAACTTGTTTCTCCCTCCGTTGTGATTCGATATTCTGAATTTGAAGTACGTACAGTATCAATAAGAGCAGGAGAGAGACCTTCTCATATTGTGCTGATGTGCTTTCCCCTTAGTGCTCCAAAATCTCACTTTCTGTTAAATATTGAAGTTGTGGGACAACAGTAAACATCTCCTACTGGTTGCAGTCTGCACCAGGCAGGCACTATGGGATGTAGTGTCATGGAAGAACACACATTTCACACATGCAACTGGATGAAGAACAGACTGGCATTTTGGCTATCATAAACTGTAAAGCTACAGTTACACCTGTGTCAAATCTGATTTTTCTCACACTCTCTCAGAAATGTTTAGACAACTAAAACTACCACCAAACCACTCAGCCATGTTGGCCAATATGATGAAAACACTTTTAGTACAATACTTTTAAGTTACACTGAAAGCATTAATGATACGTTTTTGTAACCTGCGTGTGTCCTTCCAGAGAGCGCTGTCTGCTGCCTCTACAGATGGCTCTGGAGTCTAAAAACACCAAACTGGGACAGACAGCACTTACTGGAATGCAGGTACTGGAGTATACAACATAACTGTAACTTCTGTAATTTCTCTTCCAACAAATGTATTGTATTCTTCTTTACTTAACAACATCATCTTAAATTAAAGAAGAAGTGCTTTGTTACCATTAGCCTGAAATCACTTTAAACCTCCTGGAGATCAGTATAAACAAATATAAAATGGTGTTTTTACATACAGCAGAAGTGGTCTGCTTTGTGAAATGCTCTTCCCTCTGCCTTTCTCCTATCAGAAGCTCCTGTGTGAGGACAGGTTTGTGGGTGGGGTCGGTGTGGAGGTGGAGGTCCTGGAAAAGCAGCTGCTCAGCCAGATGTTGGAGGCCATCAGAGTCACCCCATCTCTCCATGAAGACCTGCAGGTGGAAGTCATGAAGGTAAGACCTGGGGATGTATGATTTAAGTGTCTAAATATCAATCCCTGCCAGCAGACTCTGAACTGCTTTGTATATTTAAATGTTTACACCGTATTGCACAGTGCACACTCAGTCTGCAGTAGGCCTAGATTAAAATGAATAAAGGGATGTAAATATGCTTGGCAGCTGAACAGCTCTGCTTGAAGAACATTTTTGCCTGCATTGCAGCTTTTTCTTTGAAGGTTTCCTGTAATTTGGCCTCTGTTGTTGCTGTGTGCCAATATGTGTTCAACTTAATATGGACTAACTTTATCACAGTAATAATTGCAATTATTTGTCAATTAATTGATTAGTTTTTATCTATTAAATAAATTAAAAATAATTAATAACTATTTTGATAAAAAATGTGAATATTTTCTAGTTTCTTAAGTCCCCCATGACTTAAACTAAACTGAATATCTTTGGGTTGTGGACAAAACAGGATATTTTAGGATGTTACCTAGGGCTATGGAAAGCAGTGATCAGCATTTTTCACCATTTTCTGACTCTTTGGGGAACATCAATCTAATCAATGCTTGACAGTTTGATCCATAATGGAATTATTCATTAGTTGCAGCCCTAGTCAGTGTTTATGATTGTAATCAGGTTACATCAGTTAAACTCTTTTTCCCTCAGCTGTTAAATTCCAAGGAGGAGAAAATATGCATCACCGACTTCTCTTTTAGGAAGTAGAACACTGTGTTTCTGTCTCCTGTGTGCAGGTCCTGCTGTGTATCACCTACTCACCAAACTTTGACATTAATGGAGATTCCATCCTCCGGATTGCTGAGGTAGGACAGCTTGAGTCTGTTTGATACACATCAGCTTCATCATCAGATATTTGATATTTTACATCTAGCAGCAAACAGGGACTTTCTTTTTGCTTCAGCAATACTAATCAGTAATACAGCAGCTGTATTTGGATTTGCATCTGAGATACAGCCAAGGGTTTAGCCATTTAGTTCTCTGTTGGTTGTGGTTTATTGTTTGTCTTTATTTTATGTACCTGGTATTAGAATAGCATGATTAGATAGACTACTGTTTAGTGTTGTTTGTTGTTGTTGTTTACCATTTACCTCCTATTGTTTGGTTTTACTTCTTTGTGGAGTTCTTAACTTTCACCTGATTTTTCTGATGACCAATTTTTCTCCATTGACTGGTCTGTCCCAGACCATACTGCTGATAACATCGCTCCTTTTTAAAGAAAAAAAAAAGAACAGTGAACTGTTAGCATATAGCAGGCAGTACATGAGCTCTATTTTTAAAGGTGAAGCTTTGTTCCGTCCCTACTCAGCCAAAGGCCTTGTCTCATGCTGTAATCTCATCCATTATTCAGAAAGTTGAAATGAGTGGTCTTGCACACACACAAACACACACAGGCGTGAAGATGAGCTGATTTTGGAATACACGAACAAGAACAGAAGATAATTCTTACAAGAGAGGAGAGGAGATATTTGCCATAAAGCAAGCTTGTGACGTACTGGACATACTTTGTTGAAGAAAGTTCCAGTCTTTACTGCTGCCCATAACATCTGAATTAGCGATCAACAATCATGATGGTATACATCTAAAAAATCATACTGCATGAAATAACCAAAATGAAGTTAAACTCTGGGCAAAGCTTGGGAGTAATGATATTTTTGGGCTGAATTATCAGAACATGGCTGAAATATGTTTGTAAAATTACATTTCCCTCATTGCTAATGTTTGTCGAGGAGTAAAGGAAGACTTAGCCTGCAGCATAATCCCCCCCATCATTGGTCTATTTGTTCAGTATGTTATAAAAAATTGTTGCTTTGTGCAAAAACTCTTTATAACTGCTAGTAAGCGGCTCATGCAGCAGAAATGGTTTCAACAGTTTCCAGGGTCGTTTTGATGCTTTTTTTTAACCATTAAATTTGATCACATTATAATTCAAGCTGACTATGCAAAGGGGTGTATTACAGACTTTTTCACAGCCACCTTTCAAGACTGCATGGGGTGAGTAGGCTGTGTGATACTCAAAAGATTTTTGAGTATTCATAATTCCCTTGAACAGGACACCTTACTAAAAGCATTATGTAACAATGGACCTGGAAGTGCTCCACCTGAGCAGATATATAATGAACTAAAAATATAATTTGAGTCATCAGTATGCAGACCTGCCCACGCCGTTATCTCCAAACATAAACCCAAATGCCCAAACTCATATATTGTGTTACAAATTTCTGAGCGCTATCTGTAGTGTTTTCCTGTAACATCACTCCTCTCAGCAGCAGCAGCAGCAGCAGCTCCTGTACCCAGGTGTCCATTAACAGCTCATAAAAACCTGGTCAACATGTTGTGTTAATGGGCTCCGAGCCGCCAGGGCTGGCCATCTGGTGTGTGTGTTTCTGTTTGTGTTGGGTCATAACTCAGGGTGACTGGAGATGTTGTCAGCACCACTCCATTATCAGTAACATACAAACAGTGAGGCTCAGTACAGGTTCTTAATGCAGCGCTGAGGGATTTATTCAGTTTCAGCCACCGGGAGCTGGAAGTTAATACTTTTTATACAATCATATCCGTTACATAACCACGGAAGAGAAACTACAATGGCTGCAAAACTAATGAAAAACGAAAAGACCCTATCTAGAGCCAGTGTTTGTTTTGTCTGTTATGGGCTACTGTAGAAACATGGCGGCTCAAAATGGCAGCCTCCATGGAAGAGGAGCAGCCCTCAGTAGATAAAAGCAGCTTATCCTAATGTAACAAAAACACAATACTTATTTTCAGGTGATAATATACTTGGGAAAACATGAACATTATATTCAATTTCTGTCAATAGATCGTCATAAATGTTACACACTGGATCTATAACTAATTACTAACTAATATGTTTTTTCACTCTAATTATATTACTAAAATTTTACCAAAATGCAAAGCTGAAAAGTTGCATTGTGCAACATTTTAGGTGCTAGTTCATCAAAACTGGTTTGTAGCTCACAAGCTCACTTGTTCATGTTTAACAAGCAGCAGATTCTCTGTAAGGACATGCTGTTATTTCACTGTTGGACCAGTTCTACACCTGCCAGCCTGTACCACATGGAGAGTAGTAAAATATAGCAGCAACAGTTTACAACTGCAGATGTATGAAATTTTCACCACCCACAGGCAAAGAAATTGTTACGGCTGCAGGTTTTTTGTCTGTTCTCAATTTACATGAACAACGTGAACAACATCCCTGAGGCATTCAAGACTTAAAATGTGGATATAATTAGCAGAGATGGTCTTTGTTTGAAGCTGTGTATGAGACTGGGCCTGTTAGCTCTCAGCCTCTCTCTCAGAGGATAGAACAGATTGTTGGTGAATTAAATCTGGCTTGCACTTTCATTGCTGACTGGTGCTCTAAGCATTTGTGGTGTTGAACAATCACTCTTGGACTTTAACTGGACTGGGCCACATGATTGTTACACAGAACCATCTGGAAACTCTTTATTGGAAAAAAAAATACTCTGTCCCTGAGGGGAATTTGGCTTGCAGACAGCAGTCAATAGTAAATACAACAATTAATAAAAAAAATGGCAATCCATACAGTATATACATACCTATACAAATAAGCACAAGTACACAGGTTGACACCAATGTCATTGTTGTCACTTGTCACTAGCTGTGAAATGGGCTGCTATGGCTGCCATGTAACACTAATCCTTGGGGACAAATGCACCACTAGAACTTCCACTTAAGGTTTAGTTTTTTTTGCCACTGACATGAAGGACAGAAACAAAAACTCACCAAAGCAGTCAGTGTTATTCTTTCCACTGTTCGGTCAAAATATATCTTGAATTTACTGACGTAGATGATAAAAACAGCCGTTTCAGTCACTGGCTCTGCATGGAAGGACTCACATGCACTAACATGCACACAAAGCCAGACCGGCTTTGTAAACAAAGCAGAGAAAGGCTGCGATAGCAACACAGGCAAAGGGAGTGTGACATCATTCTCTACTCAGGAGGCCATGACTCTTCTTTACATGGCTAATAGTTGTTTGCTGCTATATTAATGTTTTAAATCTCCTTATCCACCTATAACCTGTGTGTTGCTCAGCTCCTGACTGACTGCTGTCTTACCTTCTACTCTGTGACCTTCTAATCTTGCCGGAAGATTTTTAACACACTGACAATACATCCCCATGCCCCCTCTCTCTCATTGGTCTTGTCACCATGGTAACCTGTGACGCCATGGAAACCTCCAATAAATCTCCCTGATAGTTAAGTGTCTGGATGCAATGCTGTCTTGGGACTGTGAGTCATGACCTCTCTGTTTGTTTCTCTTTGTGACTCAGACAAAAGATCACACACTGACAGATGTAATTGTTTGTGCTTGTGTGTGTGTGTGTGTGTGTGTGTGTGTGTGTGTGTGTGTGTTTTTAGGTGTGAACATGATGCTGCGTATGATTGCAGTGAAGGCCGCCTCCAAGCCACTGGTGGAGATCACGCAGGACGGAGAGACGCTGTCTATTAAAACCTCAACCACAGTCCGCACCACCCACATCACCTTCACTGTGGGGCAGGAGTTCAATGAGGCCACGGTGGACGGACGTCCCTGCACGGTACACAACACACGGGGCGCAAACATATTCCTTAAATGCTCTTTCACGTCTACTTTACTTGTACACACACACAAGAGAAGAAAGGGGCGTACAGGGAGGGACCTGTCCAGATTACATCAATCTGTTTAAGTTGGCTTTTCGTCATATTTGGACTGATAGCATATCTTTACCACTCCCTTGGTCTCTGTAGGCCGATCATGCTGCACTATGCTCCTTCACACTCTTTATGACGTCTTTCAACTTCCCTTCTTCCCTCCGTTCCCCCTTCTTGCCCTTTCCTGCCCTTCCTAATTCTCCCCGTTGCTTTCCCCGTTTTCCCATAGATGGCCTCTGTTTGGCCGTCTCCAAAGCAAACATATGCAACCAGCCAGTGGTTCCCTCTAGTAGCGATGAGCGCATCACAAGTTATCACCTCTCAGTGATCGCCCTGCTCCACCTCTCTTGTTTTCTCTCTCCCTGCTAGCCACTCTCATTATCTCCCTTCCCCTCTGGCTGCCATTGTATACATCAGTGCATCCATTCATCGTAACATCAAACAGCTTGATCTGTCTAATGGTTTTTCTCTTTCTCTCATCCTCTGTCCTCAGAGTTTTCCCCAATGGGAAACTGACAGTAAGATCAGCTGTGAGCAGACTCTGCAGAAAGGAGAAGGGCCAAAGACGTCCTGGACCCGAGAGATCACCAATGATGGCAAGCTGATCCTGGTAAAGCACACAAACTTTCCATCGTGCCAGAGTTTAAATTTAGAACCAACGAGGGTAGCGCTTCACTGTAGATTAAAGAGCACAAATTACACTGTAATTTTGTTGTACATACCAGTATCAATGTGTTGTGGACATATTATATATAATTACAAATCAACTTGACTTTAAATTGAATTACTCCTGACTTAAATTGGACTTTTGCATTTGACTTGAAATGACTCGACTCCAAAGAGTGTTAAAGTTTCTGCTTGACCCTGGAAACAGACGTCTAAACACAAAACAAAAAAAGAAAATTTTAACTCAAGGCCCTATTTTAGAGCATTCAACCCTATCTCACAGTCTTCATCAGCAGATGGAGTTCCCTCAGTAGCTTCTGCAGATGTTTCTACTTTTCTGCTGTAAAATCTTCCTACCATTGCAATCCATTCAAACCCTGTGAAAAAGCAGACACCAGTTTTAGGCTTTCATTGGACTGCCAATAGTGGAGAGATGACAGCAAAAGAAGGAAATGGGGAATTCCATGCAACAAAGGCCCAAAAGCTTCAATACAAATATCGCAAATCTCCAAACAGCCTCATAAATTTAATAAAAGCACACTTTCAGAAAATGTTGAGCATTTGACATTTGGTAAGATAATGTCTGCAGTCAAGAGGTTAGGAGAAATTTTTTTTTTCTACGCATTAATTTTCTTTAGTGGTAACAAAACATCTTACTGGCTAATTCTGGTATGTTTACACCTAATTATATAACCACCCACCACTATTACATTTCAGGTAATTGTACTTCATTTGTTTATGCACTCTCTGGTGAGGTCAATATGTTATGTTATGTTATTTTATACTGTACAGTGCTCAATAAACAGGTTTGTTGTTCAGTAAAAGTGCTGCATGTTATTCAGCTCTTGTATTGTTAATAATATAGTTACTTTGACAGGACATAAAAGCTAAAATGGACAATGTTTGGTCAGCTGTATCTTCCTACCCCTAAAATACATCACTATACACCTGTATTACCAGTAAGTAGCTATATTATAAGATTAAAAACATACTGAGTAACATAATTTATGTATCGTTTACTAATTTAATACCCTGTACATCCTAATTAAAACTTCTTAAGTGTAATGTTTGTTTTGTTGCCCTACTGTACCCCAGGATTTCTTTTAACTACATTCTACGTTTAAAATTAATTATACCAAAATATTATAAATCCCTAGGAATATCAGTATTGTTACTCCTACTCTGTTACCCAGAAATCCCATTATTGTACCTTGTATGTCATATTTAATAAGTAACTGGTCATTTAAAAATACTTGCTGTGAATTACTCAATGCCATTTAAAAGTTAATTTTAAAGTTTTAAGTTAGTTTATTAAAAACAGTGTTACTGATAGCTGATAGCTACTGGTATATATTTTATTGGTACCCTATTTGTAAGGCAAAATTAGACTGTAATTTGTAGGCTATAATCTAAAGTGTTATAAATTCTATAATTGCGCTTAGAGTGTTAGTAATGGCAATCTAATTATTCTCCAGGCAGAAGATGAAAGAGCTTCTATCGAGTTTACACATGCAAGTACAGGCATCAGCTTGAAGCTTGAAAGCACAAACAAATAATTATGATGTTAGTGATGTGTGTAGTGAAGGCAAGTCTTGGTTAAATAATGTTTTTGTAATAGTGTTTTACTAGTTTGCAGTGCCTGTTCTGCTGCTGTCAGCTACAAAACCTTGCGTGAATGACAAGGTGGCTGTTTCACAAACAGAACTGTATTTAATAAGAAACCCCACCCAGCTGGCACTTCAGGTTGACTACACATTGAACACATTGAGCTAAGTATTCCAAATAATTATTTGACCCAAGTCTACCGGTAAACCAGTCCAACCGGAGATGACGCATGCAGTCCCCTCTGGAGTAAATTAGTTTTTAATTGAACAAACTGTAAATACAACAAAGTATTTATGGAGCAATGCCTGCTTGACGGGTTAGCAGTAAGTTTAAGTCGACGACTACTGATGTGCTCTTAAGCACCAAACCCACAACTTTTTTTTTTTCAGAATCCAGTCGTGATATAACCATGTGAGTGTTTTGCACAGAGTTTCTGAGCAGTACGCGTTTGCTTAAACAACTTTCCCATAATGTTTGTTTGAAAAACTTGGCACAGTGTGGAGTGGTCTGGAGACATTACAAACAGCTCAATTTGGAGGTTTAGAGAGAATCGACATTAATTGCTTGTTCTACAAAATACTTGCAATATGAATTAACATTGAACAGATAACCATGCCAGTATTTTTGATTGTTCACATTTAACATCCATATTCTCCTCTCTTTTCAGACAATGAGAGCAGATGATGTGATATGCACCAGAGTCTACGAACGACAATGAACAAGAGCACTTCTCACTTTTCGTCCTTCCAGCCGCCTCTCCCCTGCATCACCACTTGCATCACTACTTCCCTTTTGTCAAGTCAGCGTTGGGAGATAGCAGTCTATAGCTTTATTCCAGTATCTTTGTTAGCTTCACTATGTTATAAGTGTGGTAATTATAGGTAATTATATCTAGTATGTCACATATCTACACAATGGTCTTAGCTCCTGAGTTATCCGTCTGTCTCTCCAGCTCCATTAAACGTGACCAGCTGGGGTATAAACATGAAAATGTATGTTGCATTGTATGTTGCTGAGTGACAGCTCATTTATTTGGCATTTTATGTGTGTATGTGCGTTTGTATGTGTGTGTGTGTGTGAGTGTGTGTGGCAGCAGAAGAGAGGTGTGAGACTATATTTGTAGATGTGTAAACCAATCTATGAGCTCTTCCAGTTTCAGGTCAGTTTTGATGTGCCCCTCCTCTCTGTTCCTTTAGCCTGCCCCTAAACTTTAACCTTTTCTATCTCACAATGACATTTTATATTTATTACTACACTAGGAGTCTGATACAGTACTGCTAAAGTTTTTACTCTGTGTCTCTTTTGTACGAAATGTGATCATAGGAAACAACACTTTCTATGGGAAAACAATAAAGCACGATATTAACTCAGCTTGACATCGATTCTTGGCCCTCTTGCACTGAAAACCATTAGGAGCATAGAAGCATTTAACAGTGCATATGTTTTATGGTTTGTGAGTGCAGCTGTAGAATATGTGCACATTAGATGGCTCCATTTTATTTTAGGCTTTCTGTCAGCTGTCTGCAACTAGAATAACTTGTCTTCCCATCCCTCCCACCCTTCTCTCTCTGTCAATCATCTCTCTGCCACATGCCCTCATTATTTCTCCCTCACTAGGCTTCAAGGCTGAAAACGTTTCCATTTAACTTTTTTTCCCTCTTTTATCACACATTTCACGTGGATCTTCTCATCCTGCAACTTTCCCTGGCATGTGAAGCGACACGCAGAGAGCCAGCTGTGGGAAGGCCACTATTAGACACGGACTCTGTTTTATTTCCATTTCATTTGCCAGTTGGTTAAATTTGGTTCATATTTCTCTGGAAGGGATTTAAAGGCCGCTTGACTTAAAAGAATAGTTCAACATTTTGGGAAATTTGGGGCATTTTGCTCTCTTGACAAATGTTAAATGAGAAGATTGATATGCCAGCAGTCTGTTCAGTTTAGCTTATGACAAAGACTGGAAACAGAGGGAAACAGCTAGCTCGGCCCTGAACAAAGAGAACAAAACTGGTCTACCAGCATCTTAGAGATTAATTTATACAAAAACGTGTAAAAATGACATTTCACCGTTTTATGGGGGGTGATGTGCTGGACTATTTATGGACTATAAATGGTGCATTGTAGTTTTTTTATACATTGTTTTTTGTATGCATAAAACAAACCAGATAATAACAAGTAG
>NW_023339807.1:15662803-15684598 GCF_004916995.1 Morone saxatilis | reverse complement strand
AGGTGGATTTTGCTACCTTTGTACAGATGCCACGGCTGAGTCAGGATGTTTTACAGGTGACTTATGTGCAGGGAGGAGTGGAGTGTGTGTACTTGTCTGCATACTTATGTGCTGTAGAGTATGTCACAAAAGTCAAGATGGGTGACTAGCTGTTCTAAGCCAAGCTAATCGGTTGCTGGCTGTAGCTACATGTTCACTGTAGTGACCGTACAGACATTAAGGCCGGTATTAATCTTCTCATCTAACTCTCGGCAACAAAGCAAATAAGTGTCCTTCCCAAAATGTTGGCTTATTCCTAATCAAACTTCATTAATTATTATGGAACTATTGTGGCATCTGTGTTTAACCAAGGAGGATGATAAGACAAATAGAGGTCAACTTGGGACCTTTTGGGGTCAGACACCAATCATCAAATGGTCAGACGGTGAGGGTCAGTGGGTGTCTCCAATGGCAGGAAACGCCAATTGTATTACAGGGTACAGCTGATTGACAGCAGATGTGCTTAACAAGGAGTGGGCTGTTAAGGGACCTGGAAATGAAAAAGGGGGAGAAAGATGGATGACCCCGGCTTCACACAAATACGTACACACACGTACATACAGTTGTACAACAAGTAAAAACTAGATGAGGAAGAATTCCTGAGAGAGGAATTTAGTGATGCTAAAGCTCTTTTATTCTTTTTTACAAACTATCTCTTCTTTATTTCTCTTCTTGCCCTGCAGCTGTGTGTAGTTACAGTGTGACCTCAATAAAGTCCCCTCCTCTGCCTCCTTCCCTAATAAAAGGGGTAAATAACTACCCCTCCCTCACTGTTTATTACCCCCTGGGGCAGTAAAAGGCAGCTGTCTGGCCCCCTTCAAAACGCCCGGCCTACACTGGACCCCCGTAAAAAACACACACATTCACATACCAAACTAAAAACACACATTCTGGGAACTCTTCACACATACCATCAAACACTCACACTGTACACGCAGCTCATAAAACACTGCCGTGGCTCACCCAAAAGGTGGGACAAAAAGCTGTGAAAAGACGTAACACCACAAGAAGGTTCTGAAAAACAAGAACAAACCAAACACACCGTCTCCACTGCTGACATCCTGACTGCATCGTTATCCCTGCAGGTTGTTGGCTTTGCAGAGAGTGTAACAAGGAACAGAAGACAGTTTGGCAACATCCTAGCCACACTCCTACGCACCCTGTGAATCAAGAAATAAACAATACAACACACACACACGCATTCCCACAAAATAAGAAACACCTGTATGATGAATGAATACGCCTACACATAATTGATGCACTTCATCCATCAGCATTAAGTGGTAATCGGATACCCTTTTAACATGTCTAACAAGGCAACCATAGTCAATCAGTTGCTAACTGAATAGAAACCAAACGTTGGTACTATTGACGCTTGTGTGAGAGCAGGTTAGTTTAGGTGCCCAGGGGCCACGGCTGTGTCAGGTTGCATTTTGACAGGTGACTTATGTGCAGGGAGGAATGGAGTGTGTGTACTTGTCTGCATACTTTAGAGGATGTCACAAAAGTCAAAATGGGTGATTTGTGATCTGGTTGAAGCAATTATTGCCACACGGGTCAAGTGCATTCTGGGTTAGATAGTAAAGAAGTAGGATAGCTGTTAGAAAATTGCCCTGCAGGTGGTTGAGTGGGAGAGCATGATGGAGGGGGGAAAAAAATAGGCAAAAACCCCCTTATCTTCATGATATTGCACACACACACACAAACACACACACACACACAAATTCATAGAAAGAACACGCATGTGACAGTGCGATGACAGGTTTGTGTCATTAAACACCTTCACATACTGTACTGTACTCTGTCCAGGATATTGATTTACACCCACACACACCTGCAAGCATGCACAAACTGATCTAACTCATCTCATCTAACAGTAACACGTACCGTGGTAAAAATGCACCAATCTCCTGTGGCAAACGCAATTAGACCACCCAGAAACCTCTGAGGCCTCTTGTAAAACATTGGTCAAGAATAGTACACATGAGGGCATACCACACACACACACACACACTGCTGCTCTGACATAGTTACAGTTTGACTGTTTACTGGAGAGAAAGGAGAAAAAAGGAGTCATCAAAACCGCACTGGCCCTCTTGACACGCAAGTACTGAAAACGTGTAATTATCCACATGTTCACATAGAGAAATTAGGTTTTAAATATGAAATTAAATTATCTTAAACTTCCCCTCTTTCACTGTCAAGATGCAGAGTTAATAAGCCACAGGAAAGACATGAGAGATGGGGAAGGTTTTCAGCAAAGGTCATGGGAAGAAGTCTGGAAATCAAGTATATATGGTTGACACCTTGGCCCACTGAGCCACACAGGACACTCAAACCAACAACCATCAAAACCTCTTCTCTTTAACATCTGGGCAGAGAATCCTTCCATTAGGGAAAATAAAATCAAAGAGGAGTCGAATGGAGAGACATGGAGACGGTGAGTCAGAGACTGAAGGAGGGGTGAGGTAAGGACGAAACTTCCTTTTAACTTCCATCATCTAATTTCATAAAAAGGATGATTCATTCACTTACACAAAAAAGGGATTTATTAATGCTTTGCTCAGACATCTTCATATCTACTGTCAGCTCAGCAGGGAGAATCCCTGAAATGATCATCACTGGCCTTTCATAAGCGTCATCATCATCCAAGACAACAGTCTTACAGTATACCAGAGGTAGGCTGAATGAAGTCTTTGTAGAGATGAGGAATGTAATAATAAATCTGATTACATACTCTTGATATTGACCTCTGGATAAACGGGAGGAGATGATGGAAAGATCTTCTAGATACTGTTAGAAGACGGAAGAAGAGAAAGAGGCAGACTGTGTGAGAAATTAAAGAGAGAAAAGCACTCCCTTATATAGGAATTTGACTTATTGACAGATACACATACTTTGCTAAAGATGTGTGGACACCAAACACTACAAAGCAAAGAAAGTGCCCAGAATGCACTTTACAGGAGCAGGACAAAATATAAAAGAAAAACCTACATATGATCTATTCCATTCCAATACAACTCTTTTATATGTTTATTATTGAGGTCACAGTTACTGGTACTGGACTACAATACTGAGGAGTTTATCATTTTTATACATACATGAGGGGGTCAGAAGATTACAGTATGATGCAGTCCAATACCACACAACCACTATGACCTCAGCGCTCAGTGTCAAAAACTGAACATTATAGATTTAATGAAAATAGACTTTATGGTAGCTGTAGCAACCATTATATTGGATTGCATTAGAATGTATAGGTGTATCTATGAACATGCATAGAGTGTATACTGTGCATATTCTTCTCATGTTTATTTAAATATACAGCAGTCCCTCCAGAATTTTTTGGGCTATTTTTGTTGCAGCCTAAAACACCTGATTTCACAGAAGCTTTTCTGCTGTGATTTTGTTAATTAATTAAACATTAAAGGCAACTTGTTCCACTGTGATTGGTTGAATTTGTATTAATTGTTGTGATCGCAACATCGCGACTTCCTGGATGGGCTGATGCAGTATATCTTGCTTTTTGTGGCATAGTACCTCTCCTTTGTGCCCCAAACAGCCATCACCCATGTGATTGTTGAACACCTCATTCACCATTGGGCATTAATACTTAAAGAGCCAACACTCTTCTGGTTTCAGGCTTTCACAACATTCTGGGACAACATGTTGCTCGATGAAGCCTGGCTCACAGTCTGGGTTCCAGTTCATCCCACAAGTGTTGAATGGGGTTGAGGTCAGGGCTCTGTTCTTCCACACCAAACTCAGAAAAAGTATTTCTGCATGGACCTCGTTTTGTACATGCCGAAAACAGGAAAGGGCCTTCCCCAAACTTCAGCCAAAAAGATTGGAATTATAGTGTTGTCTAGAGTATAACTGCATTCTGTACACAAATGTAGGTACACATACTTTAATCGTACAGGTTAGCGCGTACACATGTAGCCAACAACATAATAATTATATGTAGAGAAGCAGACAGTGGGATAGAGAAGAGTGGCACCCAGGAGGATCATGAGGCATTACAGGGTGATCAACTGTCAGAACTCAATGACTCATTCCTTTTTTTATACAATCATCTCACTGTAAAGACACACTCACACACACCAAAGCACAGACAAACACACACGCAGGTACACACACTTTTAAAGAGCCTGCATTTCATTACTGCATACATGAGGTTTAGCTTATCACCCTCTCTTTATTTTCTCCCTCTTCCTCGACTTCCTCTCTTGACCGGCTCCAGACGGCGTCCAGGCCAAAGCATACCGGAGACCAGCGCGTCATAGCTGGACACAGTGTAACACTGGCTGAGGTGTGCTGGGGTGTCGTTTGATTGGTGGCAGACGATTGTGATTTGGGAAACAGGGGTGGAGGAAGCACACCTTGTAAAAAATCTACTGGCTGCCGCACATGCACGCAAATTCACACAAACCCACACACACACTGAAACGTGTGTGTGCATGAAAAGAAATCCAGATCTGCTACCCACGAGTTGCTGTATGGCTGAGAGAGCAATGTTTTCTGAAAAAGCAAAGTTGTGCACTCTTTGTGGGAATATATAAAGAAGCACTGATCATCATCATGACAACCATAGGTGCAAAATGCTGGCACGGCTCCTGCCAAACCAAACAGGAGTGTCGTTGCACGAGCAACTGGTGACACACAGAAAACAGGCTCGTCTACTAACACTAAACTGTCACTATCGTCTCACTTATCCACAAATCACAGTTTCTGTACTGCACTGATAATATGTAACACACTGGTGCTATGGTCTCCTTCTGCCCTCCATCTTTCTATCTACACAGCCAAGCTCTGTGTCTGACACTGATTTACTGATCGTCCAACAGGCAAAATATCCCATGGACATGCCAACTAATGTAGTACGTCCAGCAGCGGACATTCCTTTTGCTCCTCATCCTAAAATGCACGTTTCCTTTGAAAGGGAAAATTCTGCACGCAGAGCATTAGACGTCGGCTGAATATCCAGTCTCTGCTGCTGTCTCTGACATAGCTCACACTCAGTTTGGGATATTTTCTGGTTGTGTAGTTGATTGATTTTGGAGCAGAAAATACACAAATATATGTGCACCATCAGAAGTAATAGTTTAAGTAGTCTTCACTTTTAATGTCTGTGTAGAAAATCCAGAAACTGGAAAATCAGTGTCAGATTCCTTAGTGGGAACACAGAGAATAAAGTATGATGTTGACTTGTTTTTAATGTTCACTCTGCTGTGCAGCAGCAGTTTGTAAAAGCTGTAAACTTTATCTACTCTGCACTGATTCAAGTTGTGTTATTACAGCAGCATGACTCTGCAAAATTCGATTTTATGCCTGACGTTAATGGGTTCCTGCATAGTTCCCACTGGTGTGAAACAGTCTGTACGTGTGTGTGTATGTGTGTGTGTTTTGGCTCTCACTCCAGTTCCACCTCTGTGCAGGAATCTGTGGTTGTGTACAATGAGGTTTGGTTGCATGTGAGCTCGCGCATCTGACTTTACATATGGCTGCCAGTCAGCTTAACTATGCTGCCAGTCGAGTTACAGTAACAGCCACCTGCCAAAAAATGTTAATGTGCGTCATTGCAAAGGGAAAAAGTGTCTCTTGGTGTGAGTATTTATTCTTTAAATCGTTGTATATTGTTATCATGGGACTATAGCATTAAAATAATGCTTCCCATTAGATCCACTGCTGTTGCGATGAAGGGGATATGAGATGAGAAGAACAGGAAGGCAATAAAGACAAGGACACTGATGGAGACCAATGTCAATTAGGCAGTAACTGTAAGAGCAATGATGGAGAGAGAGAGGTAAATGATCTAATAATCATTATCTTCTCCCCCACTACATTCATAAATCAATGCTAATGAAGTTCTTATCATTTTCAAGATGTGTTGGCCACTTACGAGTTTACTCTCCAAATCCATTGCACTCTCCTGCCCCAGTTCTGGCAGAAATCCATCACCACATGATGAGTCTCGACTGGGAAAGCTGATTTGCAAGAGACAGAATAAGACATTCAGCAAATTACTACAAATGTGAAAGGAGGAATTCAGCACAATATCAGCTGACCATCATGAGTCATAGCCCTGACAATCAGACAAAGACAAACTGGCCTCGGATGATCTTTCACAATTAGCTATAGAAGGAAAAACCACCAGTTTTGACCAGCTGTTACTATATTCAAGCGCACCATGAGGCAGTTCAGCCAGGTTAGAAAATACATTAGTTGAAACAGACCGCCACCAAGTGGTGACAAGTGAAATTTGTTTCAGTAGCAGCCAATACAGCAGTACATCTTACCGGAAGAAATTACACCACATTTTGTAAGCACAATATCAAAAAGCTCTGTGGCTGAACCTCAGAGTTTAAGGCAAAAAATGTGACAAAATCTCTTTAAATTTTGCTTGTTACTTCAGACTTCAGCAGCTTTACTTTGTGAATTTCTTTCAACAATTATATCCCCAAATGTTTTGCTGATGCAGTGCTTTATTAGCACTGTGAGAAGAGTGTTTATAGATCATGTTGAAAACTCTTACATACCACTCTTTCCAGCTGAAATACTTTCTTATAAAAATACAATACAAAACCTTTCAAAAGGGCCTCCAGCTACCCCAGTTCATAATTTTCCATCATTCAATACAGATCCAGTCCAAACTATATACTCCTGCACTGTGTGAGCAGATTTCCCAATCAACAGGCATACCACAAGCACAATCGGGACAGGATTTATGACGTTGAAACTCCAAATGAATGCAATTCTTAACTTGAGCAAATGATAAAGAAAGGTATATCTCTCTGCAGCAGATATGAGCCTGTGCAAGTTACACTGGAATAAATGCACAAAAAAATGGTTTGTATACATACAGTGTGCAGAAGACTGGATCTTTGACCTATTTTATTTTTATTTTTATTTACCAAAAGTCAAAAGCAGAGATGCAAATCTTGAATACAAAATGTCTGAAGTCTCAGAAATTACTTCCTACTACTACTACTGCTACTTCCCTTCAGTGTCTCTATGAGTATCTTTCTAGTGCAGGCCTATTAGTGTTGTGACCCAGAAGACCTCAGAGGATGAGTTTGTGAGCTGGAAATTAAGAAGGGGGCCAAGAATACCCACTAAAGTAGTAATATGGTGTATTCCTGTATCTTTTTCATGTTTTTTCAGGGCTTTAGTTTACATCTCACCTAGAAGTTATTCCCTGGTTTTACGATGTTTGTCCACTAGGGGTCAGAAGAGGCACACTAACAGCACTTAGCATTTAACGTTAGTTTATAATTAAAAGTTATTGCCTTCTTCTTACCTCCACACGTAACACAAACTGGGGAAACTTGGTCACCGTCTTTGAATCATCTTTCTGGCCACCTGAGGAATTTAAATCAAATATAACCAGATGTTTTAACCCCTGTTTGGTCTTGAAAATAAAATAATAAATAAATGTTTCCCTCCACCTGTCACTCACCTGCTGGGAAAGCATAACATAAAGGGAGGGGAGCTAACCAACGGTCTTAAACGGCTACCGTTACCGCTGGAAACCGAACATTTGAGTCATTTGGGTATTAATTTAATTCAATGTGGGGATAATGATGTAAATGCGAGCTCAGGGAAAGGAAGACAGTCTTATTGGTGACTGATTGGGTTGGGGAAAACATTAATGGCAGGTGGGTGTAAAGTAACACAAATGGAAGAGGGGTCATTTGTTGAACCACCGTTAAATCCAAGATGGCACAGAATTTCTTCCTCGATGAAATATTGGAGTGATTCTGAGCGACACTGCCACAACTAGGGCGTTATTTTGCAACAATATTGATGCTGGTTCATAGACAGTTGCTGTGTGGCTTTTATCATAATAAGGCAAAGTTGGTATTTTCAATAACATTATACCCTCTAGTCTCATAGCCCAGTGGTTCCCAACCTTTTTCCTCAACGGACCCCTTTTCTCCCCTATTGTTGTAAACCGATGACCCCTGATTCAGTGACAGTATTATATGGGTGTTTCATATTAACAGTAACACTAGTGAACACACTAACTGCAGGAGGAGATTTACCTGTGACTATTGATAAGAAATAAGTTTTCCTGATATTTTTATACAGTTATTTTTCTGTATTATATCTTTTTAAATCTTTCAGCAATCATACATACCTAATGAGCTTATTTTTTTGACAAATCTAGCGTTTTCTACTCATTGTTTTATTAGCTCTTTGGTTGTTTTGCAGGATGAGGCTTATCATATCACAATATATTGTTTATCAGACAGTGAGCTCTGTGAATATAGCATGTGTGTTCAGGTCTTCAAAGTTTATATCTTGAATAATCCAAACTAAAACTAACAATTTCATTTAGTTTTCTTCACAGAGATGAACGAAATGCTCAAATATAGGCAATATAGGCTCATATACCCCTTCAAATCAAGAGTGCTTTGCGACGACCTGTGAAGTTTTGCGACCACTGGTGGGGGTCCTGAGTACCGGGGGACGACTCTTATAGCCAACACTGCCCTGGATCGGGACTGGGAGGATAATATGAATCACACAGAGTCCTATAAAATAAAAACATTCAAAGTACAATACTTGAATAGTAATTGCACTTTCTATCTCCTGCCACTGTGTTCATGTGGAGGAATAACTGTAGAGGCCTGACAGTGGCGCCAAAGAGCTTTACCAGAATATACAGGACAGAGGAGCCAGTGTTTGAAGTTCTATTCATTATTTACCCAAAGACTCCGTTTTCCTTCCTTTTAATAATGAAAAACTATTAACAATACATTTTAAACATGGTTGGGATCACTAAATTTGATTTCAGTTTAACTTCCAACTACCTGGGGGCCCTCAAACCAACCTAGAAAATAACCATAACCCTGAGCTAAAACATGTAAAATCTAAAACATTTGACTGAATGAAAGCTGCTGATTTCATTGTTTCTTGCCAACACAATAGGACAGACTTCCAGCCACTTTCAGATGATATAATCCTCTTAGATCTTCCAAACTAAATCTAAAAACAGATCAATGAATTGTTAATTTGAGGATGAGTTTAAGTTGAAGATATGCAATTGTTGTGGTCCAGCAATATAGCCATTCACTCTCTCACCATTCAAGTTTATACAGTTCATATACATCTCTGACCAATTAATTCAGAGTCATTATCATATGATTAAATATATGATAACCAGGGATATAATTTTGCACAGCTCACTTTATTGCACCCATGCACAGCACTTCATGCTCTTTTATACCACTCTTCCATTCAGTGACCCCTCAAACCCTGTAGATGGGAGCATCCTGGAAGAGATGCCTGAATAGAAATGTTTCATAAGGTGATCACTTGAAATAACTGGTTAAAAAAAATCACATTAGGAAGAACATGAATCTCATATTTATTTTAGGAAATGTGTCTCATTAGTTCCTGTCGTGAAAATGAAAAATACATTTACGTTTTTTCTTTATTCTCTGTCACAAATTTGTCAATCTTGTACAACCTGAATCTTAATAGCCTTGCCAGTATCAGGGCGTGAGTTTCTTTTATCATTCCCACATGAATGAGATCCAATGACCTTTTCCACAGCAGACATTTTGACCTGTCCTAGTAGGAAAAGCACAAGTGAAACGTGAAGATTAACAATAGCTCCTTTCCAGCAATTATTGCAATAGAATGCAGTATTTATTTATGTTATTGGTTAGACATGTGTTTGACTATAGTCAGTGGACCCAAACCATGGCAGGAAAATGCCCCCCCATAACAGAGCCACTGTGGGGGGTCAAGTATTCAGGCCTGTCCCCATTCCCTTTATTATTTATTTGAATAATTTAAATAAAAGGCTGATACTGCTTTCTGGCACCTCATTCATTCATTTTACCAATGCTATATATATAAGTACAACGTTTGGGTTGCCAGGTTGTGGAAAATCCTCCTCCATTATGACACTTAATTTGTCTTTTTATCTCCTCAGCACCCTTCCTGTTTGATCACTTCTAGAAAAAGAGCAACAGGACACTAACTAAATGAACTAAAATTAAACTTGATGGATTGTTGTAAAAAACTCGTTATTAATGATTTATTAACATTTATACTGTAGACTGAACTTTTGCTCATGGTTTCCTATTAGAAAGTGGTAGATTGCTCTTACCTGTGAGGGCAGCTCAAAAGAAAGAAAGAAGTAAGTCAGAGGTGAGCAAACTGAAAGATTTTGAGAGTCAGAGTATGTTTAAAAAAAAAGAGAGAGAGAGAGAGAGAGGGAGAGAGAGATGTGGGTTTGAGGTTTGTCAATGTGAACCAGTTGCTCAGAGAGGAGTCTGGTGGATGAAGGAGGACGGATGGAGGGAGGGGAGCTCTGAGGATAAATGCGCTCTTTCATTTCAAAGTGAGAGAAATCCGTTACTAGAGGCACATATTTGCATCGACAGAAACTCGCGGGAGACAAGCGTTTCGTCGTCAATGTGGGGGAAATCAGCACAGAGGATCATGGATAACAAGTTATCAGAGGAACCGTGCGCAACTCACCTCAAACTTTTGGCTTGATGAGCGGAGTTTGTGTCAGCGGGAGAGCTTAAGCTTCAAAGACGCGCTCCGGAGTCAGGAGGGATAAAGCGCTCTGCTCACTGACTGTTTGGGGAAGGTGTTACACATTAGTAATGGTTTAATGACTCTGGACTGCGGCCTCTTGTTGGATGGGACAGGTGCAGGATTTTCACGCTCAAAACATGGGTCACTGAGGTGTCAATTAAGTCGTTTTCTTTAACCTAAATACCCTTCTATGCACTGCTATATAACCTTCTCCTGTGGTGCCACTCAAATACTCCTACAGGGACTTAAAAGCGCCAAAATCACGGACAATAATTCTGGTGTCGAGTAGATTTAGTTTATTTAAATCTATATTTAACAACTCGTGACTGCTTTTGTAAACGTACTGAATTGAGGCTGCCACACGCAGCCATGCCACAGCAGCACAGTTTGACTGGATTTTACGCATCCCTTGGGGAAAGAGAGGGCTGAAAAGCGCATGTGTTTATGTGTGTGTGGTGGACGCCGATGCACTACATTTCCAACAGCTCAGGGAAGACCACTTTGTAAACAGGAAAAAAAGAGAAAAGGTGGGGGAAATAGACGAGAGACTCTGCTTTCGTTCTGTTTTATAAATGGAGCTGCGTAAATACCTGTTGTGCCTGGAGTTCATCCTCCTTCTTAAAGGTAAGAACTACTGTCTCTTTTTGGGTTATATGTGGGTTTATAAGTCAAGTTTAACTTTTGTTTCACACAACTTTTGTTTGATTGTTTTAAAAATAAGATGACACCACTTAAGGAGTCTGAAGGGGGGGATTATGCAATCACAGCTCCTAAAGCTGAATTGGAGGACGATGTAAAGTCAATCTCTTGTCCATGATTGATGCCTCTTGACTTCCCAGTTGCTCTCCTGTCCTCCAGCACAGCCTTACCGGGTGATATGGTCATTAACCTCCAAAACTTTTGAACTTTAACAGACAACATGTGTGAATAATTACGTCACACGTGCCTCCCTGAGTCCCAAAGAGCTTTATTCTGTGTGACAGTAAGCGACTGACCATGAAGACATTCATAACATGACTGTGTGCAGGAGAGTAGAGAAGCAGGCATATTAAAACATATGGCCACACTCCATTTGCCAAATACATCAAAGGTATAGGAAGTTGCGCATGAGTCCAGTAAAGTAATCGTTCTTGGTTCAAAGTCAGATGTATCAGTAAATCTATCAGTTTTGTCAGTACAGAGGAGATATTTAACTTTCATTGGAGGCCTCCAGCTACCAGAAGATGTTTGGAGCAATCAGAGATACTTGTATGCATCCTCTGCCAAAAGGTTACTGGTTCATCTCCTCTTACAGCTGACACCTTCTGACCCTGGCAGCTGTGTAACTCAACCTCAACGGCCATATCAGCCATTCCCATCGCTTAGACTTGATGTCTAAAGTCCCCTAATAAGGCGCCTGTGCCATGTGCGTTTTCTCCATGGAGCATGAACATCAGCTTCCCTCGTGTACTCATGTTCGCTGTGGCAGAGCAGCCTCACACACCTCATTGGGCCATTCCTGCTCACCAGCAAGAAACCAAAGAAAAAGACCATTGTTGTCTACCAAAAATGAGTGTTTATGTAGCTGATAAGCAGCGGTTTAACTACTGCATTATAGCAGGTGGCCGTGAAGAAAAAGGAGAGACTGAGATATTATTCTGTGTGAGGCATGTTAACTTTGTACATGCTCTGAATCACACACACACACACACACACACAATCACACACAGTCTCTTAAGTTAATGTATTTAATGAGATGTTGCCAACTTTGAACATGTTGACTGAAGAATGATTATCCATGCAGCCGGTTTTCATGCTATGCAAAACGCTTCTCATCCAGAAGCAGAAGAGTGAATGAGGCATGTATCCAGCATCATGGTCATTCACACCACAAACTTATACACACGCACACACCTTTTTACACATGCCAGCAGCCAAATGTTGCATGTGGTTAGGTTTTACACATTGCCCTCCATTATCCGTTTAAAGCAAACCTTTACGGCATAATTCCCCCCGTTTTTTAATGTGTAAACTGGATTTAATTTGTACGGTAGCTTATGTGACCTTAGTGTAAGTGCTCTTGCGTGTGTGAGTTTGCTAGCTTGTGCATGTGTCATACATGAGCATATAGGTGAGTGAGTATGTGTGTAATGTTAATGGTTTCAGCAGAGCTCCCCTGATGCAAGCAGCAGGCATCCCATGCCTGTAACACTCTGTTATGCTTTTACTGAGATGTCGAACACAGGTGTGTGTGCGTGTGTTTCACCAGTCATTCATAAATTTGCACTATTATTCTCCCAGCTATCTTCTTGTGTTGTTTTTTTTTTACTCTCCCATCATTCCCGGCCTTTCATTCCTACTCCCCCTCTTCTTCCACCCCCATTCCCCACGAGAGGGTGACAGAGATGAGAACAGAACACGATGGAGATAATGGAGAGAAAATCTGTGAAAGAGGGTGAGAGGAGTCGAAGGAGGGGGATGCATGGGAAACATTATGAGTCAGTTTAATAAAGATGATAGAAACAGACAGTCGAGCAGACATCTCTCCTGCAGGTAATTTCACACAAGTGCTATAAGTCAGGGATGTAAATTAAAGACAGAGAAACAGACAAGGAGAAAGGGAAACTTACATATGTTAGTCTAATTAAAAACAACATACATCAATGTCTCTGCATACTGCTGTAAGTGCTGGCATGTCTCTGTAGTATCCAAAACTTTGTAGTGTCAAGTTCAGTTGCTGTTCTTCAACATGTGCACACACACATACTACACAATCGCAACCATACACATCCAGCAGCAGTAGCGCCCAGAGCCGAACGTGTGGTTGAGAGAATCTGGACCCAGTTTGGCATGATAAATGTTTGTAGCTAGTTGTCATGGTGATGGGTGGTCAGACGGGCTGCGGTACAGTGTCATATATAAACCCCAATGAAAATAGAACCAGAGGAGGGAGGACAGGACAGGGAACACAGGGGAACGATGGTACAGTTTTGTGGGAGTCTGAGGGGTTGGGAATGGAGAGGGGGCCTTGTGGTGGAGTTACAATGTGTGTGTGTGTGTGTGTGTGTGTGTGTGTTTGTGTGTTATAGGAGAGGGAGGTAAAAGAAAGAAGCAATTTATGGTTTATGAGAGAATGAGTGAACTAGAAGGATGAAGGAGAAAATCAGTAGCAGGGACTGTTATCAGAGGCCTGGTTTGTTGCGGAAAGAAATTTGGAACCGGAGAGGGCGGGTGATGTTGCCACAAGAAAAGACAGAAACATTTTACTGCACTGTGTGTAAGAGGGGCGGTGGGAGAATAACTTGCTGGAACAAGGCTGGATAGAAAGATTTTTCTACATTCTGTCCATAAAAGCAGAAGGTTCAGTATTAAAGAATTACTCTATCATTGCCTACGCATATTCCCATTGGTGAAGTGCATTAAACATCTGTGTAGACTCAGATGGCTGAATTTCAAGTCACTGGAGGTTTGGATGTAGAAATGTTGGAAGCTCACACACATCTGCAAGACGAGCAAAAACAAGATAGAGCTACACTAGCAGCTCTGTGTAGCTCAGCGGTGTTTTGAGTTCATGATAATGTGCTCACAATGACGATATTGTGTTTAACATGTTTAACACCTTAATTTAGCACGTTAGCATGCTAACATTTGCTTATTATCAAAAAGCACAAAAGAGGCAAATGCGATTGTCGTTAGTTTTGTGGTGGTATTTGTTCATAATTAGACAAATTACATGTTTTACCTGATCAAGATAAAAAAGTTATGGGATCACAAAGGTTAGAACATCTCATCAACTTCAGGAACACAAATGTGTGTAGTATGTACTACTGAGTAGATGTTTAGCTATACAGCCGGACTACAGCAAACTTTTACCTGCTGGTTGCAATAGAGGAAAAGTCAGCAGGAAAGTCTGTACAAAACCTTATGACAATACATCAGATATTTCTCATGATATTTCAATCTGGACCAAAATGGGGTATGGAGCGACAGAACGACATTGCCATTCCTAGAGCCATGCTGCTAGCATGGCTATAAAAACCCATACCTATAAACGTCCAGTGAGTAAATCTGGGTACAAGAGAAAGAAAGAAACTTGACTGGAAATTTCGGTGACATTACAGCAAAAAACATCTGCGTGAAAAGAGAAAATTAAAGAGCAGGTAGAAGAAACTACAGTATGTGAGAAAGCAAGGAGCAGAGATGGAAGAGAAACAGTGAACATATCTAGTTTCCTTCTCAAGACCAAGTGGAATCCCCCTCTGATTGGCCTGACCGAGGTAACTGTCTGTGTGTGTCAGTGTGTATTTGTGGGGAAGTATCTGTATACAAGTGTGTGTGTAGCTGGTGTATAATCACAGCAGCAGTATTCTGGTCTTGTTCCCCATCCTGGACTACTTTTTCTCCAGTGGAATCACTGAGTTATGTACAGTAGGAGCGTTACTGTAAATGCCTCCGGATGCTGCTAAATGACATGTCAAGTCAAATTTATTTTAACAAAACACATCCAACACACCCTGGTTTTCAAGGATACAAACAACATTCAGTAGAAGTGGGACAAGTTAAATACTAACTGTCAAGAGTAACATAGTGTTTCTGAGACTGAACTGAAAATACTACATAATAATGTCCTTTAATTGAAGTAAAACTGTGCATCTATAGAAAGTAGCGAGGCAAGTTTATTTCCTGTCAGCCACAATACAATATACCAAAGCTTAGCTCATAAAAGGAGGATGGGATGATGGAGGCAAACAGCAAACAACCTTGGTATGAGCGCATCAGCCGAGTTATAGCGACACCTGCATGACGTTACTCGTCTGATAGCCAAACGAGCGATTGTGACGCAGGAATGAAGCAGCTGGTACCAATCTACATTAATGTTTTATTCATGGTCATTTATATTTTGCTTGGAAACTTTTTTAGCCATGCTGTTATCAGGAAGGCTCCATGGCATTGTCTGTCTGTACAGTTTGACCACTTTGAGGTTGATATTTGTGGGTTTTAAGTGAAATAACTCAACAACTTTTGGATTCATTGCCATGAAAATTGGTGTCTTTTTATCCAGTTCTACCAATAATTGGCTGTACTTTGTGGTAGCATGCTAACACGGTAAACTAAGACAGTATACATGGTACACAATACCTGCTAAACGTCATTAAAAGTAAATATGTTATTCGGTAAGAACTATTATACAAAATTAGAGATGTATTGTATATCTGGTATGTATAGAGAGGTACTTTTTTTTAAATCACAATTTAATGTGATGTTGCTGTGTTGCTAATGAGTCTTTAATCTTAAATTCGTATTTATTTTGAATTCTTAAAGGTCACAAGTAAACTCTTTTTTCAGTTGTTCATTCAGTTTCACTCTGACTAAAATAACAGGAAAGACTTAATCTATGTAGGTGTGCATTAATCTTCCGTTATATATTTTTTCTGGTGTTGGGCAAACATATTTAGACTTTCCATTTCAGACTGAAACAAAAAATTAGATGTGTGTCTTTCATTTTGCCAGTTGGAACATGTTTTCATGCTCCTGTTTGCACCTAAATGTTCACAACTCAGTGAACTGTCTGACTACCATCTTGTTGCTCTCTGTCTTCTCTGTGTCTCCTTCACCTCTCTCTCGTTGTATGAAGGGTAGACTTGTGTGTCATAACAGGGGGCTTACTATACTCCATAGTTTTTCTAACCCACACCCTTCCCTGCCTTGCCTCTTCTCTCCCCTCTACTCTGCCTCTTTCCCCTCAGACTGAACTCCCTTTTTCCTCAGAGGTTGCCTTTGGTCACTCTGTTTATCCATCTTTTTCAGCCCCCCTTTCTCCTACACCCCCAATCCCCTCTCCCAAGGCCAGGAGGGAAAATAATAATCAGATAGTTTACAGTTCTGTACACACAGTTTTCCAGCTCCGACATGTTTTTCACTCATTTTAATGGCTGATAAATATATGATTTATTTAAACTCATATTCTTAACACCTTTAAAGCAAAAGTTTGACATTATTATTTCCGTTCTTGCCAACAGTTAGATGAGAAGATTGATACAGTAAATACTAAAAAGTAGTCTTGCACGTAACCCCTGTAATTGGTTATTTTTATACTTCTGTTTTTGTATGGATTGAACAAACGAGATATAACGTGTTGATTTGTGATACGTTGGATGTGCTGGTAGGCAGATTTTGTTAGTTTTGGACAGAGCCAGGATAGTTCTCCCACTGTATCCGGTCTTTATGCTAATTTAAGTTAGCTGGCGGCTGTCTGTAGCTTCATATTTAACAGATAGATATGAGAGAGATATCAATCGTCCCATGGAACTCTTGGCAAGAAGGCAAAAAGTTGGAAAAATGATCTTGTTCCACACTGTCTGATAGTATCACGTCTTTATTCTGTACAAGCATGTTCCAACTCTTCATTTGAGCTTTGAGATGTTAGGCTATATTTACACTGAATGTAATATTGAAGCCCGAGACTCCACATCTTTCATGGCTGCACCATTTAATCAAATGGAAATATTATGGATGTCTTATGAATCATTTCCTCAAAATTGCATATCTTTGGAAACTTTAACTAGAATTAAAATTTCTTTGGGTCTGAACCAAGTGTGAACCTATTGTGTTTCTGAAGCTGTTTTGAAGCCTTGAGTTTGTCATTATGGTCATCACCATGACAGTTTGTCAGAGCCAGCGGATGTGATGTACTGTGAGTTGAGCTACACTAACTGGCTGCGCAGTTTTGACTTATCCGTAGTAGTTCGCCAGGTCACACATAATCTCATATTACAGATAAACAGTACACTAAAATATGTTTCTAAAACAATTTTAGGTAAGAAATAGGCAACAAACTAACAGAAGCTTGATTCATATGTGTCAGCTCTGCCTAGTTTCACAATTTGATGTGTGGTGAGCTGGACAGACTCACTGAGAATGACTTGTGAGTCACAAGGTAGCCTCACCCAAAAGCATACCCTGCTTTGCTGTCTATTTTACTCTAAATTGGACCATAATTTACTACATCATACTGTATAGAAGAAGACTTGAAACAAGTGATTGAGACCATAAACTTGTTAGGAAACCATTTACTAAGCTAATAAATCAAGTGAGAAGTCAGGTCATTTCTCCATAAGACTGCATGGTATCGGTTGGCTTCACTTCACAGACCTAGAAACTCCTTTATATATCCTGTCAATGGTCTGAACAAAGTTTGACTGGACAGTGTAAGTTTGTAGTTAAAGGAATGCCAATTTTTAAAAAATGTAAAACTTGTTGTCTTTTCTTTACTTTGTCATCTGTGTACCAATCTCTTCTGTTGGTGTGGGAGTGTTTCAACATAGATGTAAAGAATCCGCGCATCTTCACCGGTCCAGAGGAAGCTCTGTTTGGCTTCTCTGTGTTACAACATGAATCACACAGAGAGAAATCGTAAGTGTGTGTTTAAAGACTAACAGAGAAACAGATCAACTGTCATAACAAAAAGAGGTTGTGTGCGATGATGTCTTGATGACATATGACTTTGTCACTCCTGAAGGATGCTGGTCGGGGCTCCCTGGGATGGGCCACCTAACAGGAAAGGAGACTTTGTCTGCTGTTTGATACTGCGCAAGTGGCGTATAATGGATACATCCAAGCTTTTTTTAAGTAAAAAACAGTTTCTGGAAACATATTTAATTGGAGCACTGAGAAAAAATAAAAAAAGTAACTTTTCAGGCCATAAAACCAAAACTATGACCTTGAAGATGCTAAAACACTGAATAGAGTTGAGGATTTATCCTAAATATGTGTGTTTGTCACTATGAGTGATTCCTTTCACATTACACATAGTCATTTGATCCATTGTTAAAATCAAAATATTGATTAGAGTACCCCATGTTAAACTGTTTAATCTGATAGCTTGGTAAGCCATAAATCAAAAGCAGCCTGATGGAATCATACTGGAGTATATCATTAGAAAGAAGAACAGACAAAAAGAAAATACACCTGATTGCCATTATAACTACAAATTATAGAGTAATATATTTAGAGAAAACCCCAAAGAATGTTCTACCAAACTCTAAACAGTCAGACAGTTTCCAGTTGGCCAGCCAAATCTACAGTATGTTCGAGTGCAAAGAACGTCAGCCAGTAAGAGTAAAGTATGTAGTGTAGTGATGGACAGGCCTACCAGGCCATGTGGATGGCGTATGCAGTGCGCGTCTCTCGTCCCTCCTGTCTGCTGATGTTCTTGGCGGCCTCTACTACTTCCTGTGTGGTCTGGTAGTCCTTCAGAGACCACTCGTGGACCGCTACCTCACCATACTGCAGTATACCAACCTGAATGCACGCACATATACACACACACACACACACACACACACACAAACACACACGTATTTCAACAATGCCACATGTTCATGGTTGTGCTGGTACATATTTGTGGAAAGCAACATCTGAGACTCTTGTTTCTGGGGTGAGCTATCTCTTTAAGTACCAATCCTGTTCTTAAAGCAAACAGTGCACTTGGGGAATTTTTGAATTCATTCAAAAACCAGAGGTATTTCCTCTTCACCTCACATTGCCTGCTACCCCTTACCCCCCGCCCTCCCTTTTCAAAACCCAAACCTCCCCTCTCACTCCTCTTGTTGTTTAGCTCAGAATAATGTCCCCAGACCCCCTCTCCAACTTCCATTCCTCTCCAACCACAAGCTAGCTCGGCTCACGTCCCTTTACATTACTAAAGCAATTCATTCTGGTCATATTTTGCCAAACTGGTTCTTTATATGTGTCACTCCATGTATGTTTTCACTCAAGGGACTAGCTTGCCTTACTGTTCTAGGCAACAGTTACGGGGTTCGAGAGGTTTAAGTGGGAGTCTCAGTCAAATTCAAAGCCGCAAGTTTCCATTACCAATGTAAATAATATTTATAGGCAGTGCAAACACACATCAACTTGCACTTTTACCTGCATCTGGTCCGAGCTGATGTGGAACTTGCTGAGGATGTTGCTGAGGAAGTTCTGGACCTCGTACCAGGGCCAGATACTGTTGGAGCCATCCAGCACGATCACGATGTCCATGTATGTGGAGCACCCTGCCACATGTTTATAAAAAATAATTGGTTAGCTAAAACAGGCCTGTGCAGCATGTTGCTCTGCCTCAATGTGTGTGCGTGTGTGCAAATGTGTGCTTACTTTGCGCTGTTGGAGCGATGGTCTGTCTCGGTTCTAGGTCATCGCTGACAGAGGCACAGATGCCCGTGCTGAACATAGACGTACCACACTCTTGAGACCACAGAGGGGCACATGCCTGAAAAACACACACAAACACACACATCAGCATCTGTCTTACAGGTGAAGCAATTTTCAGGAGCATTTACAGTCAATTTCAGCGGTTTATATGAAGTATTTGTGTTCCGCTCACACGACGTGTAGGAGGTTTTTGGTCGTTATCAAAGGGTTTTAACACGTAGACATATGTGGTTGGGTGACCCACAAATAAACACAGAAAAAGACTAAATGAGGGCATACAGGGAACATAAAGAAAACAAGTCATGAGAGGGAATAAGTCATGGAAAAACTACAATAGTGTGGTTTGGGGCGATAGAAAAATGAGGGAGAGGCAGAGAGAGGGAGACTATTGTTGACATGTTGGCAGTCACTGTTGTCATGAGTGGTTTAACAGAGCTGGAACACCAGACCAGTAAAGCAATTTAAATCTGATTGTGCTAAATGTAGGGGGTGAGTGTGGGGTTTTGGGGGGGGGGTCATCATATAAAAATATTTCTGTCTTCAAAGCTTGCCGTTTCTTTGGCATTCATACCAAAAGGGAGGAATAAGGGGGGGGGGAGCGCAGGAAAAGGAGATAAAAGAGAAACTCTTGCATACAGCAGAGAGACAAAAGAAATGGTGGTAGAATGAGAGAAAGAGAAACATCCTGGTTTTGCTTGCCCTGTCATTATGGACGGGTTTCTCCTCAGGCTCACAGACAGGCAGAGAAGAAGGGATGGAGAGAGGAAGGAGGGAGAGGACGGAGAAAAGCGAGAGAGGTGCTATGGCTTTTGGTCGGTCTGTCATTAACAAAGGGCCGGAGACGCATTCCGATCCTGTTATAGACCTGACCACTGGGGTTAAGATAAACACACACACACACTAAAGTGGGCTAAGCTGGATGGCGTTGGTGAACTGTGCACGACTCCACACCCGAAGCAGCAGTAAAAACCTGGCAGACACCAAAACACTCAAGCACACTTGCTCAAAACACACACACACACACACACATATAGATATAAAAAGACACAGGAAAATAGTTGCAGTTTACGTCCATGTTTGTCCAGACTCATATAATATGGTGAAGGAATTATATAAAAGGTTAAAAGGTATATAAAAGTGTATTTTTATACAACAGGCACTTCACAATTAGCTAGGCACGTTCCAGGACGTTATAATGTCATAGTTGACCTTTGACCTTTTGGATAAAAAAAATCATTTGGTCATTGTACCCCTAATTTGCTTCTTGACAGACTTGAGATTTGAGTTAAATTTGTCCCATAATATGCATGTATTACGAGTATAATATACTGGATGTATAATATAATCCACAAACAAAGATGTTTGTATTCTATAATCAATAATTAATCAGTGTGTCTGACTTTGTAAACGGTATCCAGGAAATGGGGGATGAGTAAACTGCACATGGTCACTTCCAAAGTAAAATAAAAACACAGCCCTGATTCATTCAAATTCTGTCAAACAAACACAAACGGGTCTCACCACATCCCTTCAGGCTACAGCACACAACCAAAATGACGACATAGCAGAAATAAAAAGTCTTGTTTCTCAGTGTTGAAACCACATACCAGGAAGCCATCAGGTGAGTCTGGAGTGAGCGTCATTCCCAGGTGAGAATTCCTCAGGTTTTTAGAGACATTCTGGAGAGCAGTCTCACCTGAGATAGAGAGACAGACCAGTTCACTGGGTAACATATCTAAACCTGATGTGAGTTGATTTGTTAAGGATGTTTCTCTCACCTAGATTCACTTTGCTGCAGCTGGAGTTCTTCTCCTCTCCCACAATGCATTTATACACATCTCCTTTCCTGTTGTTAGGTGGCCCGTCCCAGGGAGCCCCGACCAGCATCCTTCAGGAGTGACAAAGTCATTTGTCATCAAGACATCATCGCACACATCTTCTTTTTGTTATGACAGTTGATCTGTTTCTCTGTTAGTCTTTAAACACACACTTACGATTTCTCTC
>NW_023339807.1:15657316-15662703 GCF_004916995.1 Morone saxatilis | reverse complement strand
TTAAATTAAAGGTTAAATTAAAGAAGGTTGTTTTAGCTTATATTATTTTCATTGTTCATATAGATTTTTTGGAAGCATGTGCAATCGCCAGTTACTGAGCAGAGATATATACACATGACATCCTGACAGAATGTGTAGACTATATTTAAAATACTCTCCTTTAACTTACTTGTGGCTGTATTGTGACCCAGTCTCTCATCACCTTCATGACTTTTCTTCATTGAAGTATGTTAGGGGTATTGAAGCTGGAAACCCAAGTCTAAAGAAACAGATCTATAGGTTGAGGGTCAGTGCCCAAATGAAAACCTCTAAGTCTTAAAATATATCTTTCTTTTCATAATAAAATTCCTGCTTTATTAAAGTCATACCCACATTGAGCACCACACCCAGACCTGATGTGTGGCCACGTCTTCCATTTTGGTATGTGTATCTTGGAGAGGTATTCCACTTTTACACACGCGCGCGCGCGGCGCACGACAACAACACACACACACACCACACACACACACACACACACACACACACCACACACACACACACACACAGCCACACCACACACACACACACATACCTATAAACATACACATACACAGGTAATTGGAGAGTTCCTGTTTTCTGGCACACTCAAAGGTAAAAGTTGGATAAGTTTAAGAGAAACATTTAAAAGGTAGTTTAAAAGCAGTGACTGGAAAATAGAGCCAGTAAAATAGTGTAACTGTGGTGTTAAAAAAAGTCCAGACACTACTGCACCTTTCCCACCCTGTCAGATGATGAACACACACAGTCTCATCAGGACTCATGGCAAAAAAAGAATAATAGAACTTTTTACTCAAAAGTTTTGAGTCTGCGTGTCAGGGTAAAGAAATCAAACCAGGGTTACGGTTCTTGAAATAACTGAAGAACGTCTGTTTTGACTTATAAAAACATATGTACTCATACTCACACACTCACACACACAGACATACAGAGTACAGATGGACTGATAGCAGAGCTGGCACTAGACAGGAAAGTGACGGGGTAGAAAAACAGTAAGATTAGCTGAGCTGGACTAGTTGGCTGCTGGCTCAGCACGGGTGCAGGTGTGGCACAGCCTGACCCAGCCTGGTCAGCCAAGTGGTGCTCCTGCAGCTGTAAAAACACACACACGCACACACACACCACACACCACACAACCCACTACACACACCAACAACCACACACACACATAGACATAGACATATACAGTACATACATGCACGGATGACCTACACACATATTAAGGGCTCACACCATACAATCAAATCCACACACATTGTATTTAACTATATAAATATACATACAAGCGCTGACATTGACTGCATTTATTCCTTGCCCCTCCCAGCTTCAACTTTTACCCTCTTCCCTGCATGTTTGACCTTTAACCTTTAGCCTACCCTTGTTTTATTATAAACTTAACCTGATTTTATTTTTGTGTAGACAATCAGTAAACACTCACACAGAGCTGTAGACTAAAGACTTGAGATATAAAGGTCCAGTGTTTAACATTTAGGAGGATCTATTGGCATGAATATGGCTTCATCAGTGTATTATCACCTGAAAATAAGGTTGTGTTTTCATTAAGTTAGAATGAGCTTTTTACAGAGTGGGTCCTCTTCCATGGTGGTTGCCATATTAAACTGCCATGTTTCAACACTGGCTCTAGATAGGGCCTTTCGCCTTTTTTGTGAGTTTTGTGGCCATCGTAGTTTCCCCACACACAGGAGGGTGAGGTGAGGGGTTATAATCTGTAACTACACCGCTAGATGCTACTAAATCCTACACACTGGCCCTTTAGGTCACAAATTTGAGGTCTTGACTGAACTGGAAACTGACTAAGACCAGATATACTTGAGACTTGACTATCTGGGACTAACACGAAGATGGCAGAACGACCAAGTAGCCCAAGTCCGGAGAAATAAACCCACCAAATGTTCTGTATTTGACTAGATAAACAGATGATGTAAAAGTGTAGTTGAGGGAAAAATAATAAAAACAAACTCAAGAACAGAACTAAACTAATGGCTGCTGGTTGTAGCTTCATATTTACTCACACAGACACAAGAGTGGTATGAATCTCATCTGAATCTCTGCAAATAAGCGAAATAGTTTATTTTAGTTAGTTATTTAGTTTAAGTGTGTGACACAGTTTTAAGCAAATGACCCCCTAATTGCTCCAAATAGGGAAAAAAGTGTAAATTACTTTGGACCTGCGCAGTGTAATGCTGAAATGTAAAGGACAGTAATGGAGTGCACTGAGGATAGTTTGAATTCAGAGTAAATGACAGACTGATGCATGAACTTCAAACAGCCCTCTACAATTGGATTAGCCACTGATTTTTATATTGCTTCACCCGTCTGAGACGCTCTCACTCAAGCCACACACACACACACAAAAGTACACTCACAGACCGCTGTGCCGTGTCATTACCACACTGCTGTGACTCCATAAAATGAGTTGTAAATACAACCAGGCCTCCCAATTAGCGCCACTCACTTTCTCTCCTCTTTCATCTCCCCTTCCCTCTTTCTCCCCCTCTTGCATCTTTCATCCTAATTTTTCTGTGCTTTCCTTTTTTCCTTTTTAATCACCTGTCCCTTCTGACTTGTCTGTGTCTTGTCTCATCATTTCTCTCCCTCTTTTCTCCTCTACCACATCACTTCCCTCTTGTATATCTCTTTCTTCTCTCTTTCCCACCACAGTTTTATTTCACTGTATACACCACACAATCTGAATGCCACATCAGAGCAGGATTTGCACTTCTCAGTCGTAATATTTGGCTTCATTTTACTGTCTTTTATCATTCTTTTAAATAATCCCTTCTCTGCCTTCTAAGTAATTTTCCTTAGTTTGCTCTCTCCCTCTCCCTTGTCTCTAGCTTTTTCCAGACTGATAATTTACCTATCTACCTTTCTTTTCTCATCTTCTCCGGTCTTTTACTCATCTTTGTTTGTCTCTGTTATTTTTCTTCCACTGCTCTCCTCTGTTTTCACCTCTCCACTCCTTCTCTGCTCCCTATGTAATTTGCAGACTGCATAGGGGAAAGGGTTGTTTTTGAGTTTCTTGCGGCTGACCACGATGTTATATTTAGGCAAGGGCTGGAGTTAGGCCTGAAAATGACTGAGTTCACTAGCAGAAAGTACTCACCCCAATTCACTGTGTGTGTGTGTGTGTTGGTCTGAGGCTTACCAAACCCTATTCAACGCTTGAAACAGGTCCCACTGAGAACAGGTTTCCTGCAGACAAACAGGGTGTGGCTTGGGTTTGTTCGTGTGTGTTTGTCATTTAGGTTTCCTCTCTGTATCATGGCACAACCGGATGGGAATGCACAGATGCGGTCGCTGTGTGTAATGACACATGCACACTGCATGCAATGACCAGTTTGAGTCAAGTGGCAGCTAATGTGCTTATGTGTGTCAAGTATGAGTAATATAGTTGTGGGTCCAGGTCCAGTTGTGATGTGGACCATTTATATCTGACTTGAGGGGAAGGAACTTGAGTCCAATATCTCAGTGTTTTACTGGCTATTCATTTTCTCAGAGAAGCACTTGAAATTGTATATTATCTTATAGGGGATGTTTATTGAGATTTTAGGAAACCAAGTGACTGATACTCCCTGGTCTCCTCCCTTTCCCTCAGGCTCTTTCACTCCTTGCACTTTCCTTCTATTTTCCTTCTTTTTCTTTCTTGCGCTCTCTGTCTTGATTCAAGATCACTTAGCTGGATGTTTTAGCAAACGAACATGGCATTCTTGATCTCAGCCTGTCCTTTTTTTCGTTATAGCACGGAGGCGTTCAGTGCTGAGCGTGGAGCCAGGCAGGGCGCCACCAAGGTGATGATTGTAGTGACAGACGGAGAGTCACATGACGGGGAGGAGCTAGAAGACGCTCTGGTGGAGTGTAACAACAGAAACATCACCAGATACGCCATCGCTGTGAGTACATTTCATGAAGTCTTGATGGGCCATTCTGCTCATTTGAGGGTTTCAGCCTATCACGATGCTCAAAATGTTGATTCAGGAGCTTTTTTCTACCATAAAAAAAAGAATGCAACTATTGTGAGAAACACAAACAACTATCCTAAATCATCAGTGGGGTGTGTAGAGCATCCCTGACATTCGTCACACATTGTGTAAAAAGATGGTGACCATCGACATCCTCAAGTAACCACACAATACCACCACCCCAAAAATAACATCTCCAAATTACCAAATGAACCCCTTGGGTCTACTAAAATAGCCAAGTGGGAAGAAAAACTCTTCCTTTCGAGCCCCACCCGACCCCCTCAACACACAGACACACGCTGATTGGGGGCATGGTTTAAGTGTCAGAGGGGCAGACAGGCTCTAGTGGCAGGACTGGTTGCAGACCCCTCCCTTTACCCACAAGAGAAGCTGGGGAATCTCCAGACTCCACTAGAACCACAGAAGAGGCAAAGTGCTACTATAGAAATATGTGACGGTGGAGATCAGACACATGTAGTAATCTATGGATGGAGAAGTTCAGTTACAAGTCCCACTGTGTTTGGATAGCCCTATGGTTGAATTATTATAAAGTTTGGTGCTTTAGCCCATGGCGTTGGTGGCTGAATTCCACGTATCAGAGCAAAGCTTGTTGAGAAGAAGAAGGGCTTGCTCTGCCTATGGAACAACAGGCCCTGCTGTTTGATCAGACCGGGATCACATTCAAAATTCTCCTGTGTCTTCCTGAATCTGTCTGTCGTACAGTGTTACTAAAGGAAGGTATCTTGAGAAATTAAATGCAGTCTGTTTTTAAAGCATTGGTTCAAAGAGCTGACGAAAGAGATGAACCTGATGAAGGCCACATGCCGAAACACATTGGTACGAAATACATTTTGCTAATGCTCACAATGATAATGCTAACAGGCTGATGTTAAGCAGGTATAATGTTTACCATAGTCACCATCTTAGTTCACACTTGCTAATTAGCATCAAACACAAAGTACAGCTACAAGGCTTGGATTGGGATTTTTTATTAGTTTTGCAGGTATTTTGGTCAAGAAAGAATTGAATTAATTATTTTTTTTACCTGATATCAGATCCAAGTATAATGGCAACAAATTCAGTAATTGTTTCAGTCTGCACCAAAGTAGTGGACAGACAGACAGTGTCAACATCTTTCCACAAACAGTGAGCTCCTTTCTCTGGACAGTCCACAAACCTGACTGTGACTGTTTTCATTAGAAATAATTTCTACTGAAGAATGTGTGTGGATCAGGACACTCTGTCTGGAAATAGATTTCTTTAGCTTTTAGCACCACAGACAAAATTTAATTTACCTTAATTCTGTTGGATGGGAGGCATATTTCTCAGACAGTTCCAAACATGGGAAAAACCAACCTACAATATTAT
>NW_023339807.1:15654117-15657302 GCF_004916995.1 Morone saxatilis | reverse complement strand
TTTTTTTTTTTGTAGTTTGGGTGTGAATTGACCCTTTAAAATGCTGACAATGAGATATGTTACTCTTTGGTGTAAATCCTGACCATCCCAGTAGAAACAGGGAGAGGATAAAGGTTTGCAAACCATAAACTGTGTTAAAATGTGTTGTTATGGTCTTAAATAACAACTCTACCTGACATATGCACAACATAATGCCAGGTCAACAAAGGTTTAAATTTGAGAGAAGGAAACAGACAGCCAGAGACAGAGAATCAAGGTATGGCTAGAGCAGAAATTGTATACTCAGGCCTGGATGAAGAAAACGAGAGAATTAGGTGGGTTTTGTGGTCGAGTGTTTGCCTAAAATGTCAAAGTGACGACAGGTAAGTACTACTTAAACAGCCATGTTTTGATGTTGCTCTCTGTGCTGCTGCCTGTGTGCGTCGGTTGTGTGTGTGTGTGTGTCCAGTGAAAATGGCTCACAAGGGAGGGCAGAGCTCTTAAAACAAGAGCACAGTCACTACAGACTGTGTTTTATACATCAGTGCAGGTCAGGGGCTGGAAGTGTGTGATTGTGGGCTAGCAGCTTATGCATGTATGTACTCCTGTATTCATACATCCATGTCATTGTGTTTCCAAATCCTTTAAATCTGGAAAAGTTGTTCAACATATTTTAACAAGACGTTCTGTTTTCTGTCTTCGTCTTTCTCTTGTTAATGACTATATAAAAGCCAGCAGCAGTTGGCAGCCTGAGTGGAATTTCTCAGCCTCTATAATATCTTAATGTACATATTTATATGTAGGCCCTTTTCACGTTACTCCATCCCCTACTCTCTGAAAACAGAGGATTTCCTTAGTTTGCTTGGCAGCAGGAGTCACAGGGGGAGATTCTTGGGTTTGGTTTCTCTTATGGAATTTTCTCATTTGTACTTCAGGCGTCAAGCCATAGGCCACTGCTGCTACAGTATATCTTCCTCATCAGTCATCTCTTCACCTCTCAGCAAGGCCTGTGCTCCTCATTTACAAATCTCTGTTGGCTACCGTTTCCTCCATTCGCATGTTTTCGAGGTCAGTTTGTTGCCTTTAGGTATTGTTTAATTGCTAGTAAATTACTCAGGCTATGAAGCGTGTTTATTTTCGATTTACTCACAGTTAAATCCTCTCTTCCGGGCAGTGGTGGAAGAAATATTCAGATACTTTACTTAAGTAAAAGTTATGCTACCTTGGGCGTCGGTTGGCTCGGTGGGTGGAGCTGGCGACCCGTGTGCCGAGGCTGAGTCCTTGCTGTGCAGCGTCCCAGGGCCGTTCGGAGCTCCCACCTGCGGGCCCTTTGCTGTGGTCGGCTCCCCGGTCTCTCTCTTGGCCTTTGCCTGGTCTGCTTCACGCCTGATCGGCTATAAGTAAAAGCAATTAAAAGAGTAGAATTGTCATTAGTGCAGAAAAGATGGGTTCATGTCAGTTGTGTCTTACTATTCAGCCGGATTGTTTTATTATGCGGTGTTTGTGTTTAATATTACTGCCCTGCCTATTTATTCTTGCCCATTAATGTGCCTGTGCTATGCTTTGCAGTTTCACTGCTGGCTGGATGTTTATGGCCCTTAGCCACATTTTAGATATGCTATCTTTTATCTGTACTGTTGGCATAGGTTTAAGCTCTACAGCAACTGCCCCTCTGATATGCTGTTTAGTTCGATGGGTGATATCAGCGGCGTTAGGCAACTCTGGTACTTATCCAGAAGGCCATCTTTGCAACACACAATAAAAGAACGCCTGCCCGAGATATGACACCAGAAAGCTAATAGCGTTTTGCGGTGCGCTAAGCAAACACACTATCCACGCAGGCTGGTGTGTGGGTGGGGGTGGTTTGGGTGGCGGTTTCATTTATTTTCCTGCTAAAAAAACTTTGTCTATTTTCTTTTTAGATTTGTTGCGAATTCCCATGTGCTGATTTGTAGTTAGGAGCGACTCGCAGAGAGCAGTAACCACAGCGCGTATGAGGTCTTGGCAGAATTCATCTATTTCAAAACGGCCGCTGGCCCAGCCCTCACGCACGCTAACTAATTTTATCTGCTTTGTGTAACGGGCTCTAGCACCATTGCTTCCGTCTCTCTTGCTTCCCTTCAAGTATTTTCAATGTATCCCTGAAGACATCAGTAGGCTGCGCCGAAATATTTGGTCTGCTCTGCAGGCAGCCAAACTCCAGCCCAGTGCTGCCCTTCCTGGTCTCTGGAGTCGCGCCTGTTCGTTTTTTTCCTGATCCGCAGCCTGATTCAGCCTTCTGATATCTGCTGGAAGATTTGTGCTGAGTGAACCTGTTTCATTCTCTCTTTTCACAGCCTCCGCTCAGCAAACATGGGGATAGCAATTCCCTGATTCAGGCCAAAAAGTCTTGCGTTGTTTGATCCCTCTTCTTGTTGGTGTTTTCGTCGCTTTCGCCCCCTTTTCTCTGCGCCCTCCGGTGGCGGTTTCTAATTCCCCTCTAATTTTATGATTGTGTATTGCTGTTATTTCGAGGCTTACCGTCTTTCTATTCTGTCTTCTGTTTTTAGAAGGTATTTGGTTTTCGTGCCCGTCTCTCGTTTTCTTCCACGCTTGTGCTCCAGTGGGTACTGGCCGTCATTGAACCGTCTGGCGAGGCAGAGGTGACCGCCTAGGGAGGCCAGTGCGATTAATGAGATCAGTGAGGTTTAGTCGCCAGTGCGACGCGATACCAAATACTTTGCGTCAGATGGCTTGACTATATGAAGGCCGCCTGCGTCAGATGCACATCGTGGATGGCCCCTGGGGGGGGTTTGGATTCGCCATCTTCACTCGTGCGAAGTTTTGGGTGCCGAGGAATGAAGCAAAGATGGGTTTTTGAAAAGATAAGAAAGCAGCAATGTTGCAACTCTATGATTGGGGCGGCGGCCCCCGAGGTCCAATAAGTTCTCAGAATCCCACGATGATTTATCAGCTTAGGGCTTTCAGTTTGAAAAAAAAGGTCCTACTCAACGATTATAATTATGGTCGTGGGGGGCGTCGCCCCATGACGCATAAAAAGAGATAAAAGGCATAAAATAATACGATATGTTTTTACTTGCTCCTATGACTTGGTATCTATATAGTTGGGGGGATTCATAATTCCAAGTGATCTTCTAGTCGTTGAGTTGTAGTACTTGATACAGTTCAGCAGTACATAGGTAATAGTAAATAGGATGAGGGAAGAA
>NW_023339807.1:15620530-15654017 GCF_004916995.1 Morone saxatilis | reverse complement strand
GATCATTTATCAAATGTGTTCTAGTTCCATCCTCAATTTCCCCATAAAACAAAAATAGCAATCTTGCACAAATTATGCTCTTCGCTGTGTGCCAGAACACTGCACCAAACCACTTTGTGGATTACTGATTACACAAATCAACAAATAAATAAATCAATGGTAGTAAAAAAGAAAAAGGAAAAATTCTGAAATGTGAAGATTTGTTGCTTTTCTGTTTCATACCATGGTAAGTCACTAACTTCTGGTTTTCTGCCTGATGGTCAGACAAAATAAGCAATCTGTATACATCAAGTTGGGCTCTGGGAATCTAGTGACAGTTTAAAGTACCACTGTGTCAGATTGAGTGACATCATCATCTGAATACAGCTCAGCCTTCCAAACATACAGGAGAAACTATGGTGAAAGAAAAAGGGGTGCCCAGTCTGCTCAGTTGGTTGAGCTGGCACCCCGTGTACTGAGGCTGAGTCCGTGCTGCAGCGGCCCAGGGTTCGAGTCCCACCTGCGGCCCTTTGCTGTGTGTCGTCCCCTCTCTCTCTGCCCCCCTTTCCTGTCTGTCTTCAGCTGTCGCTATAATAAAAGCAATTAAAAGAAGTAAAAGTAGTCATTGTGCAGAAAAATGGTCATTGTCAGTGTTTTACTATCAGCCTATTATGGTGTTTGTGGTTTAATATTACTGCTGCATTACTGTGCATTAATGTGCATGTTGCATTTCACTGCTGTGGATGTTTATGGTTAAGCTAATTTTAGAACTACTTTATTTACTGTTGGATAGTTTAATCTACAGCAATGCATCATATTCTATATCAGGGGTTAGCAACCTTTACTATCAAAAGCCATCTTTGGCAACAACAAAAAAATCCCTGCGGATATAGCACACCAGAAAGCTAATAGCGTTGGTGGTAAGCAAACACACATCCACGCACTATTCATTATTTCTCTGTAAAAAAACTTTTATCTTTTTAGATTTGGAATCCATGGCTATTGTAGTTAGGGAGACTCAAGACTAGTAACCACAGCTATTGAGGTTTGGCAAATATATTGCAAAAGGCGGCAGGTCACGACGTAACTAAGTTTATCTGGTGTGTAACGGCTACACATTGGCCCTCTCTTCTCTTCCCTCAAATTTCAATGATGAAGACACAGTAGGTGCTGAAATATTGGTCTGTTTGCAGGCAGCAAATCCATCAGTGTGCTCCAGTCCCTTTTTTTTTTCCTGATCCGCACCTGATTCAGCTTCATACTGCTGGAAGATTTGCTGAGAACCTTGTTTCATCTCTCTTCACAGTCCCTCAGAAACATGGGGAAGCAATTCCTCTGATTCATGCCAAAAAGTCTGTTTATGCTCTCTGTTTTTCTCGCTTTCGCCCCCTTTCTCTGCCTCCAGCTTAATCCCTCAATGTTATATTGTTATCTGCTTATTCAGTTACCGTATTGTCTCTTTTTAAAGTATTTTTCCCTCTCTCTTTCTCTCACGCTGGGCTCCAGGTACTGGGTCATTACATCCGTCGGCAGCAGGACCCCGAGACATTCATTAATGAGATCAAGTTTATCGCCAGCGACCCTGATGACAAATACTTTTTCAATGTGACTAATGAAGCCGCTCTCAATGACATTGTGGATGCCCTGGGAGATCGCATCTTCACTCTGGAAGGTTTGTGGAGGAATGAAGGAAAGATGTTTGAAAAGAAAGAAAGCAGCAATGTTGCACTCATGATTGGCACCAATAATCTCAGCAAACCACATGATTTATCAGTAGGGTTCATTTGAAAATAATCCATCAAGATGTAAATATAGTTGGGTCGCATGACGCATAAAAAGAATAAAAGCATAAAAATACAGATATTTACTGTATACTGTGTATATATAGTTGGGATTTCATTAATGCAAGGGTCATTATAACATAACATTAACATTAATAGTAATAGTAAATTAGATGAGGAAGAATGAAATATAAGAATGTTAGACAGAAATGAAGAAAGAATATTTAAGTGGGTGGGATTGGGTCCATGTGAAAAAATAAACGGTAGTTCTGCAGAGAAAGCAAGAAAAGGAAAAGAAGGTAGAGGGAGTGTACAGCTATCACAATAGTTGCGGGAACATGAGAGGAAGGCTGATAAAAAGTGATGCCACCCTTTAAATGTTTGGGGAACTCAGAGAAGCAGGGACAGGAGGAAAGGAAAGGGTGAGGCATGTCTGCCACCTGTGGTCTTCATGGTGAGTGAGGGGCTAATGATGCCATCTAGACCAGACCCTGAGAGGGAGAGGAAGGAAGGGAGGAGATGTGTAAAGAAACATGACAATGAAGAAGACTGACTTGCTGTCTCTGTCTGCTTGTAGGCACACTGGGCTACAACGAGAGCTCGTTCCACATGGAGATGTCTCAGATCGGCTTCTCCACACACACACTGGATGTAAGTCTGATCAGCTGTTCATCTTTGTATGAATTGCTTTACCTGCGTTTCAACTGTGTGTTTCATACATGCCCCTTTCTGCTCTTCAGGATGGCATTTTGTTTGGGACGGTGGGTGCCTATGACTGGGACGGTGGAGTGCTGAAGGAAGGGATCAATGGACGCATAACGCCATCCAGAGAGGCTTTTAAAAGCGAGTTTCCACTGGAGCTCAAAAATCATGCTGCTTATTTAGGTACCCACATATGACAGTATCACACTACAGGATCATACTTTTTGCGTGTGTTACTATTGCACAGATTATTGTGTTATTGTGTACTATAGCTTGGACTGATTTGAAAACCTGTGCAATTGGGGCACGATGCAAAAGTTAGTTGTGATCCTACCTAAAACATCCTTGTTTGCTTATTGTTTATCTCTCAAATCTCACATCAGAGCTTTCTACCAGCATGTAGAAACACACCACACCAGAGTAGGTTGAAGTCAGACCACACTTTAAACTGCACGAACATGTAACTCTGCAAGTTGATTTTCATGGTCCAAATGGTCAACCACAGACAGTATGCTTGATTTAAAGTAATGACTCTTACCTCTCTCTATTGAAGGCCATAGATTAGGTTGCAATATTGGATGATGTGTATTTATGTTTCCAGGTTACACAGTGTCATCTGTGGTAGTTGGTGACTGGAGGAGACTGTATGTTGCTGGGGCTCCTCGATTCAAACACAAAGGCAAAGTCATCCTGTTTGAACTCAGTGAAGACGGCAATGTCAACATTGTACAGGCCCTCAATGGAGAACAGGTAACAGGTCTTCATGAGTCTCTCCTCTCCCTTCAGTCACTTTTATCTATTTAATACAGCAGAAAACAGCAGAGATTAAAGCAAGGGCTCCACCTACTGGCAGTAAGCTGAAAGAGCGTGTTTCTGTCTGTAGATTGGATCTTACTATGGCAGCGAGGTGTGTGGGCTCGATATCGACCAGGATGGCATCACTGATGTCCTTCTGGTTGCAGCTCCAATGTTCCTTGGCTCAGGAAACAAGGAGGCTGGTAAAGTCTACATCTACTCCCTCAGTGGGGTAAGACAGCATTGGCACTGATCATTCCTTATGGAGTATTATGCAATCACTACAAGATTATGTTGTTTACTTGTTTTCATTGCAATTTTCTCAATATCTATTTTTTTTCATCCCCTGAATGTTACCCTCCAACTTTTCTATCTTCCTTCCCTCTTCTTTCTTTTTCTCCCAGGAAGAGAAGTTTGTATCTAATGGTACTCTGAAGTCTGAGGATAAGACCCAGGATGCCAGGTTTGGTTATGCACTGGCAGCCGCTCCAGACCTCAACCACGACGGCTTCACTGACCTACTGGTGGGAGCCCCGCTGGAGGATGAACACAGGGGGGCCATCTATGTCTACCATGGAGACGGTATTCATATCATCCACAATTATAAGCAGGTACTTGTAATTTGCCCACAGATATATTCTCACTCGTGTATTTCAGGTTTCATTAAAACTGAGTTCTGTTTTTGTTTCTGCCTCACAGCGTATTCCAGGGTCATCGATTTCCCCCTCCCTGCAGTATTTTGGCCGCAGTGTGAGTGCTCGGTTGGACTTGGACGGAGATGATCTAATAGACTTGGCAGTGGGTGCACATGGCAGTGCTGTGCTGCTCAGGTGGGTAGAGGCAGATTCGGGAGGGGAGAGAAGGGCATTGCCAGAACAGATTCTATTTTATAGCTGCAGGCATTGGGAGATAAGGAAGCTAGACAACACATTAAATGCAACTACAGCCAGTTAATTTCTATGTTAAAGGAAATAAATCATACAAAAAGAAGCTATATTTAATTTCCCATATAGATTAAAATCATCTACTGGCTTCTACATTTTTATGGTGTCACACGGCTGCAAATTAAATCATGTTTTATCCTCCACTGTCCCTCCTGTCCCCAGCTCTCGAAGTATAGTCCAGATCAATGTGAGTCTGTCCTTCGAGCCGCACTCCATCAACGTCATTCAGAAGACCTGCCAGAGGGGAGCCAGAGAATCAGCCTGTCTCAATGCCACTGCCTGCTTCAAAACTGTGTCCCGCTCTCCTGGACCACACAGCAACAGCTTTGGTATAACGCTTTATTTATTCATAAACCCCAAAGTCACAGACATGCCCTCTCTCTAAGCCTTACAACAAGCACTGTAAGTGTTGTGAATTGGCCAGTCACACAAATAATTAGAATGGGAATTTTCCAACACTCACCATCTGTCTCAACTGCCTGCTCCCTCCTCAGATCTGTGGGTGTCGGCCATGTTGGACGACAGGAAGTTGTCTGCGCGGGCACTGTTTGACGACAGCTCCCACCGGCAGACCCAGCTGGCAGTCCGAGTTCACACAGGACAAACTCTCTGCTATAAGCTGCCCTTCCATGTCTATGTGAGTGTTTGCACATACATCAACCACAAGTTAAACATGAAAACATAATTCATACAGGTACAACAGGAGAAACTGAATGACTTTAATTTATCACATTTGTTTCTGTCTTTGTTGTAGGACACAGCAGATTACATCCGTCCAATTAGCTTCTCACTGCGGTTTAAGATCAACAATACAGAGAGTGGTCCGGTGTTGGATGAAGGCTGGCCAACAACTGTGAAGAAATCTGTGAGTGGCACAGCATTGACTGTTATCGTTAACAACTTTCTTACTGCACCACATTTCCACCCTTTTTTTCTCCATCAAACACACTGTCCTCTCCACGTGTGCCTCTCCAGATCCAGTTCTTTAAAGACTGTGGCGAGGATGATGTGTGTACGACAGATCTGGTGCTGCAGGCTCATATGGACATCTCTGGGACAAGGTACAGATCTGAGATGTTCCTCTATTCTCTTTTCTTTCCACATGAGTTTGATAGATATCTGCTTGTTTGTTAGGTTTCAGTGAGTTTTTCATTGTGTTTTCTCCACAGACAGAAGCCTTATGTGATTCGCAGCCCTCGTAGGCGTCTGGCGGTGGAGGTGCAGCTTCAGAACAGACTGGAAAACGCCTACAACACCAGCCTGACGCTGCACTATTCACGCAACCTGCACTTCTCCAGCCTCAGCATTAGGGTAAACCACACACCTATATTGCTAACACATAACTCAACATACAATTTACACAGACCTACAAAGACAAACTAACGCACAGTTTCTGTTTCTCACTTTTGTTTCTTTTGATGTAGGAGGATGCCCACTTTAAGATTGAGTGTACAGCCCTTGGTGCCAACAGCCACTCGTGTAATGTCAGCTATCCAGTATTTCGCTCCCAGTCAAAAGTAGGTCCATGCCGAGGAAATAGCTCCATCACTCTCTCGACTCAGCCCACTCATACTTCACTTCCTCCAGGTGAAATGTGTCACTTCAGCAGGTTGTTCTCTCTTTTTATTTTTCAGGTTAACTTCATGTTGGAGTTTGAGTTCAGCTGCACATCTCTGCACAGTAGAGTTCAGATGAAGCTTAATGCTGACAGGTAGCTCCCCAAAGCAACATGTTCTGTATACTCCATAAGGTTTTTAATATGGTTTCTATAACAAGAGATTAAAAGTGTGAAAAGCACAGATTATGTAACCCTCTGGTTCTTTTACAGCGACAGCGTGGAGAGAGAGGATACTTTGGAGGACAACAGTGTTCAGCTGCAGAGTTTTGTTCAGTATGAACCAGACTTGTTTGTTAGCAGGTGTGTGCATAATACTGTATATATTCAACAATCAGATATTTTAGTTACTTTAAATACATTGTATTAATGTAATGTTTTCCCCGTTTTTCTGTGTAGTGACTCTAATTTGAACCGATATGAGGTCCACCCCACTCGGACAGTGTCAGAGGCAATTGGACCAGAGTTCTTCACGCACCTCAGGGTAAATCTGTGGACCACATTCCATGTTCAGTTTATAAACCTTCAAGTTATTGTAAATCTCCCAGTAAACTCTAAAGTCACTCTAAAAAACAAAGACTCAATTAGAGAAATTTTTGTTTGTGCGTTTGTAGCTGCAGAACCTCGGCTGTTACTCAGTGAGTAATCTGGAGCTCAGGCTGCATCTGCCCTCTGTGGCTGCTGGAGACAGAGTCTTTATGACTGTCACTGATGTCTTTTCATACAACGTGAGTAGTGCTTCCGCGTGAGTGTTTGTATCTCTCTTTTAGAATATATTTGACATATTTAAATTGCTCCTTAGGCCACAGGGGTGAACTGCAGCGTGCTGAGTGATTTGGCCCAGCTAAAGGCCAGACAGAGGGATGTACGCTCCCTTCATCCTGAAGACATGATGCAGGATGACATACTGGTGAGGCCCCTGGTAGCACAGCAGCCACTGAACACTGTGCAGTGCCACTACACATGGTAACATGCTGTTTGTTTGTATCTAGAACTGTAGCAGGTCATGGTGCACGGAGATTGTGTGCAAAGTCCAGCAGCTTCTAAGAGGCCAGGCGGCCGTCATTCGCGTCAGCCGGAGAGTTCATGATGATTTTTTCAGAAAAGTGAGTTACACAACACCACGCAGACGCTTATTACAACCGACTTTTTCTGTCCTATGACACACTGTGTGTCTCTTGTTGTAGGCCAAATATAAGTCAGTGAGGATAATAGGTGCCTATCGCCTCGCAGCTCAGGAGACTAACCTCGTTACTCTGGGTACAGGAACAGTCTGGAGGGAGGTAAGAAGACTGCAGTGTGGTTGTAAGTGGAAGAATGGCATTTACTTTCTCTAATTTCTCCCTTCATCTATTTTTTTCTGTAGACTGTACTGGAGGTGCTAAAGGGCAGAGCTATTCCCATCTCGCTGTGGATTCTGATCGGCAGCATCATTGGAGGCTTGCTACTACTGGCCCTTATCATTTTCATACTATGGAAGGTACTTTCATGTTACATTTCCCTTCAAATTTCTTCAGTAAAAATTAGTGCGCTGTGGCCAGAATATCAATCTATATCTCACTTCTTATCAGCTGGGATTCTTCACACGCAAACAGAGAGGAGAGGATGAGAACCATGAGGACTGAGCCCTACTTTTGCTGCCATGACAACAGTCATTTGCCATGACGAATAACACATGAGGCGAGTCCACCTCAGACCAGGCACAGAGATAGTACTGGGATTGGATTCGATACACAGACGCAACAGGGACCTCCAGGACCAAAGAGAGCACCTCGAGGGTTAAACAGAAATGCACTACCCACTATTTCCAGGGTCGGGAGCACTTATGTAAATAATCTTTTTCTAATTTCAAGGAAAAACCAAAGTGTATTAAACCACAATTCTTCTATTTAATATACAGACATCTTTATGGTTTTACATTTCAAATGATCACTTTGTCCAATGTTTGTCTTACAGTTTTGTGTTAATGGAATAAACCTGTTGAAAATAAGTATTCTTGTACTCAGTTTATTCATTTGCTGATGCATGCAATAAAAACAAGGAAAAAAAACTATTTAGAATTTATTCCAATCCAAACTGAAACATTGCAGCTATATAATCTAAAACATATTTGACAGCAATTATACACAAGTACTATGTGTGAGTTCTCATGCTTGTACACCTGCTCTCAACTTGTGGCAGTGGAGTTGACGTACGATTCTAGCAGAAAGATGGTTTCATCTACCTGGTTTTCTGCTGAATCTAACCTGCAGGGGAAAAGAACAATAGTGAAAATGGTAACACCAACTAACCAAAAACCTGATTCAATAATGTCACCTGTGGAAAAGGGAATTCTAGTTTTGTTCTTTTATTCCTACTTGTTGATATGAAGCCGCAAGGCCTCCAGCTGTTGCTTTTCAGGAGCGGTAATCATCTCCTCGACCTCCGTCAGCTGTTCAGGCTCGGCCCCGCTTGCCTGCAGAGATGCTAGAATGGCCTCGATTCGCTGGGATTTCTCCAGCAGACGCCTGCCAGTCAAGCAGAAAACCAATCAACCACTGATCTGTGACACGGATTTTTTTTATGATGATAAAGTGATGATAAATCTGGCTTGCGAGGACAATAGCTGCGTTTACATGGACCATAACATTCCACTGAAAATCTGAATAATTACCCAGTCAGAAAAAAGGGTCCGTAGCCTAAAACAAGATGTCACACTGTATAAGTGCATATCAGTAACATCAGGTGACCCAAACAATGCAGGACCAGTTGTTTGTTATATTTCAGGCAGATTAGACACTTCACAGCAGGCAAGATGTCAGAAAAGCATTGCATTCTGAGTAAACATGTAACATGTAACTGCACATCTTATCAGATCACTTTATTTATTATTGTCTAATCACAATGACTATAGTCGGCTTAAAGAAATACTGTCCATGTAACCGCAGCTAGTGAGACAGAGAAAACTTGAAATAAAATTATAATGAACTCACTTGCTTTCTTTGGTCTCAAACAGGCGTCGCTCTATAAGGTTGGCTACTGTCTGCACAGAAAAATGACAGAGAGACATACTGACAGAGATACTGATACAGAGGTGTAAAAAAAATCAGCAGTCCACTGATTAGTAGTGCATTGTTTTACCTTGTAGCAGTTCTGAAGCAGCATTCTTGCAGTTGGGAGTTGGTTGACGGTGTAAAGATAGAAGGTACGAGAGGGAGCATAGTCAGGAGTCTTTGGGATTTCCTGAAGAATACAAAAATATCATGGCTGTTCAGAGAGAATGAGTAGGTAGATTAAAGAATGAGAACTACGGCTGCTTCCTCAAATTTGATGACTCAAATCATCTAAGAGTGCCTGTTCAAACTGTCAATATTAAATTCCTCCTCCATCATTGTCCACAGAATAAAAGATTAAGTTGCGATGCTTTGTAGGTCTAGTTTTAAAAATAACTCATTCACTTAGTGCATCTTCAAAAAGTGTGCCAGATAATTTTCAAAGTAGGTTTTTGGATCAGATTTTTTTGGACTACTCCTACGTTCCAGGCAGTCACTCATGTTAATACTCCTGGCCTGAAGAGACTTGAAACTTGCTTTGTATATTTAATCACAGTGATGTCCTCTTCTTTTTGTCAAAGTTACAAATTATTTCTGGCAACAGTTAAGAGGGAGGACTGTTTTGGAAGCTAGAGTTTAAAAGTTCAGAGTTGGGTAATAGCTTAGTAAGAACACATGAATGTGAAGAGAGGAGCTGTGAAAGCATCTTCGCGTGTCAGGCGTGTACCTGCAGCTGCACCAGGTTCTGTGAAAGCAGCGTGTAGAGCATATCTTTAGCCTCTTTGGCTGGTATCATGGCAAAATCCTCCACCTGCTTCTGCTCCAGATGACGTTTCCTTAGCAACAGACGGAAGATGCGTGCTGATCGGGAGCCAAATCTGGCGACAGATTAAAAGTGATTAAATGAATAATGAGTTGCTGATGACAGGACAATCGCACATAAAGACGATTTTAAAAACACACACTCACTTACCTCTCCTGTACTACAGACTCAAGCGTGGCCCGAGCTAGATTGGCCAGCGCTTTGTGGAGATCTGAGAGGTGAGTTAAGAGAAGCAAACCACGTGTTTCATGAATTACATGTGTTGGTTCTTGACAATATGCTCAACGAAAAAGGATACTGACGACGTACATCCCTCCTCCGCTTTCACCAGCCTTCCCCACAAACTCCATCTAGAAAATGAAAAGGACAAGTAGATCTAAAAAAAATCTTGTAGATTAAAAATTAAGATTGGCAAATGTGACATGTGCCTTGCAGACGGTCATACCGGGTCATCAACCAGCAGTGTGAGGTACTGGTCTAAGATGGGTCTGGGGATGTTGTAACTACTTGGGAGGGATCTGAAGATCTCGTTGGCTGAGAGGGGCTTCGTGCAGGTGGCTGTGGGCGAGGTCGTCACCTCACTCATCCTCAGCATCGTCCTCACTATCTCACTGCTAGTCTGAGTTATTAAGATGAAGTGATTTAGAACAATCATTATAAAAAGTCATACCATAATAATAACAATAAAAATAATAATAATAGGTCCTACTATAAAAAAACAGGCAAGATAGGAAAAACGATACCACTCTCATATCTCTACAGCAAATATTAAGCTGTTAGCTTAGCTTAGTATAAAGACTGGAAACAGGGGTGAACAGCTAGCCTGACTCGGTCTAAAAGGTAACAAAATCTGCCTACCATCACCTCTAAAGCTCACTAATATCTTGTTTGTTTACCCTGTGCAAAGGTTTAAAGTCTTGTCATCACCATCAGGCTGCCAGGCAAACAGTGGGCGAGATATAACATGTTAATTAGAGAGCTTTAAAATGTACTAAAAGGCAGATTTTGTCATGAGAGTGGTATTAATCTTCTCAGTGGTATTAATCTTCTAACCTGGTCCAGTTTGTTGGCTACAGCACTGATGATGGCCTGGTCTCTGAAGTGGAGATGGAACCTCTCAAAATTCACCTGCCAGTAAATCCCCTCATCACCATGTGCCTGAGCAGAAGAGATGAGAGACAGAGATGAAGATGAACAATACGTGATTTGAGTTCTGGAGAGCAGCAAATGTGTTAAAAGTATAACTAATATGTTCAAAACACCCACCTCTGAATCCATTTTAGTCTTCTTTGCATTCCTTTGGTCCTCTCCATCCTCATTGGAGAGACGCCGTTTGCCTCTCCCTATGAGTGTCACGTGAGGTACCCTGTAACAGTCGGGGAAGCTCTCTGGTGTGGGCGGGGCGGTGCTAACGGGGGCAGCGGGAGTACCAGGGATAGCAGGGGTTGCAGGGGTAGCTGGAGCGGCACTGTCTTTTGTTCCTGCTCCCACCATTGGAGGGCAGCGTTGAAGAAAATGGGTCTCCACCAGTTTGGAGAAGGCAGAAGACACTTCACTGTAATCCATGCTGCGCCCCTCTAGAACAGGAAAGACAAGGTGGAAATTGCTGTTGTAGTTTATATTTTGAGGGATGTTTGCTCGTTTGACAGGTGTTACGTGGTGGTTCCCACTTGCTAATCCTGCCTGGTTCCCGCTGAGGCTTTCCTACCCTTTAGCCAAATGTATGTATTTTATGGTAACTGCCAAGAAAGCAGTAGTGGTAATTGGTAAACAATAATAGTGGAGACATGAATGGTTCCCTACAGTCCTTGACTGATACAGACACTGAGATACTGACCCTCCATGTTCTGCGTGAGGCGGTCGGCGACTGTCTTAACCGTGCTACTCATGGTCATGTCACCTCTCTGTAGTAACTCCTCTATGATGAGCTCGCCGGTGTCACCGTACAGGGTTTTGGCAGTGTATATGTAGCGTGGGTATCGCAGAATTCTCAGAATCCGATCACAGCTGGTCCGATACTCGGTGGGGCTCCCGGGTGCTTTACGACCTGAGCTGAACACACAGGTCCCATGCTGCACGAGCACACACAAGGACTTCTTCACCTACAATAAGACAGCAAATGGTATGGAAGAGGTGCTTTACCATCATGACTCCCTTGACATGCACACGAAAAACTGGTTACTAATCATACTAAATAAAGGCAGAAAATACATTGGTATATTGTAAATAACGGACTAGCATGTTTTGTGCTACTGCCAGTAATCAGATTTTCCTTTTACTAAAAGAATCTAATGTCTACCTTCTTTGCACTAATGTACTAAAAAAACATGTAACATTATTATTTTTTTAATTCCCTGGCATTGCAGCAACATTACTTTGCAACATGATGTTAAAATCTTTTTCAAAATCACAGCTAAGGTTATAAATAAACAAGTAATCAGGTTTCTGGAGCAGTAATGTAAAGGGACACAGGGTTTTGCATTTAAACGGATGAAAAAAACTACTACTGCACTACTGCTGCAAATGTGGAATAATCACTGTCTGTAATATTACACCTACAAACGGCTGGACCACTAAACTTCGCCTGAAAATGCTGAAAAGCAGTGTATATACAGCTAAATACATAAAGTATAATCATCTCTCCTAGTGTGAAGTTGAGACACTAAAAGCGTAGACACAGTAAATGTAGGAGCGGTACCAGGTCCAGTGAAATCCCAGTCTCATGAATGATGGTTCTTAAATTCTGTGCTCCACTTTTGAGCAGGTGTGTTCCCACTTTCGCCACCACTTCTCCAAAGTGCTCCTGCAGCAGGAGACCACACAGACGCACCTCCTGGGCAGTCATCTGCACAGACAAACGCATAGAAAAACCACACAGAAACATTCAGATGAAGAAAGGTCTCACATCCAGGCTCACTACAAGTTTCCAGACAACCTACATTAAGCACCTGCATCCACAGTAAATACAACACTGTCTATGTTCTTTTAATATTTAGTATATATTGTAAGCTGAGCTTTACTGGTTGACTTTTCAGAACACCTCATAATAAAGCACTAATTAAAAATATAAATACATAGTAAACATAACATTGATCATTTCATGTATTTCTGATGCATTTTCTTACTATTTCATTTGAAGTTTGCATTTTGTTTTGATAGTGGCTGGCTGCCACCAAAGGAGGGATTATCTTTTGGAACAATAAGACTTTCTCAGAGCACAGACGTTGCTAATAATATTAACAATGGCTCTATTTATTCAAGTGTCCCAAAAATCTGCGACAGTGAGTCAGCATGCACAGTATGAGGACTCTGAAGCATCATTAATTTAATTATTAAAAATAATAATAATGTTATTATTTACACAGGGGGGTGTTCCTTCTGCCAGTCGACTGTAATAAACAATTTGTTTCAGCACTAGTAGGATGAATCACTTTTGGAGTTGGACCCATAATAAGTGACCTGACTAAATATCCAAATACATTGGTCTCTGCTGCTTTAATTTTGGATAATTTGTTTGTTAATTTGCCTCTCAAAACTTTATGGCAGTGCAATAAGAGACTGGCCTCAGAAACTGCTACACAATTGAACTGCCCAGCAATAAGTTACCAACATTCAACCTTTAATTATGCCCATTCCTTACATATATTTTGTAATTTAGTGGGTTTGTGAGTACATTGCTAAAATCACTGATCCACACTGCAAAAAAACTGCTGCTTTGTAGAGTATATATATATATACACATAAATGATCAGTGTTTGTCAACCATTCAGTGACAACAACAAGAGGCTACACTTCAGTCCTACAGAACTAACTTATCCAGTTGAACAGAAGTCTAACAACACCACCTGAACATCGAGCCATCTGAACCTCCTCACCACGTTTCACAAACCTTTCCAACAGTGAGCCTTCTGTGCAGAGGCGATCCTCGCTTCCAAGCAACCCCACAGACTGACCGCCGACTGAACACATGCGGGCCTCAGTCTCGTTGACAACACATGAACACTTCCGCTCTCCGGCTCTGCTGCTCTCCCTGGCTCGGATTTGCCCAGCGGTGCCGCGGTGCATGCCGGGCTGGAGGCGGACAGCTGTCTTCAGTTTGTGGAGGACCGACGTCAGTGTTTGTGCTGCTCTGGGGGAAGATGGCGGAGGCTGCGGCTGTTTCACCGCATCGGTTTTTCTGTCACTGTTGTAAGGGAGAAGTGAACCCCAAACTCCCGGTAAGGCAGACGCGTTTTCTCTCGTTGTCTTGTCGCACTCTCCGGTATACTGTGTGCGGTTGACAGGTCGGCTTCGCTCCGGTACACCGTTTGTTTGTTTCGCTCGCTACAGCTAAAACACGAAGCTAGCCCAGTTAGCAGGTAGCAGCGTTTGTTGTTGTTAACTCTCTAAATAAACTCGTGACACTCGCAAATGTCTCCGTCCTAAAAAAAACAGACAACAAAGGCAAATATCTACAGGTTTAGTTGGGCTCGCATGTTTAGGACATTTCTGTCAAAGCACTGTGTTTGACGCCTTGCTTTGACAGCTTGGGGGGGTTTTATGTTTTTGCACGAAACAACACTTAACAGCTGAGAGAAGAGAGGAAGGTTGTTACCTTGTCATTTTGATATTATAGGCGGTGTTTACAGTAGTTGTTTGATTATTGGCTGTTTTCGTGTCCAGTTTTTATTTCCAAACGCGGCAGGGCGAGTTGGGGAATTTTCAGGGAACATTAACATCTAACTAGATTTTGGTTTCAGTTTTAAAGTCAAACGTGAGAGCAAAAGGCCGACGTGAGCCACATCTTACAAGACTTTTACTAACCTCAGGGTGTATACATGCATCCACATACTGGACAGTCGTGAGGGTTTCCTACTTGCACTCAGTTACCAGTTTATTAGGTACACCTAGCTTAAACTAATCCTGTGTAATACAGCAGCCCGGTAGAAACTCCGGATTCACGGAGGTTAAAATGGTTTGTTGAAACTGTTCTTAGAGAGTTGTTAATTCAACTCATTGGTCAATTTGGAAGCTGTTGTTTGTGGTGTGGTTAACTTATGTCGTGTTACACTGACTAGAGCTGAAATGATTAGTTAAGAATTGATTTAGTTGATCAAGAGACAGTTTTGGTATATTTGAGGCTATGTCAAATGAAAGATGAAGCTGGTTTTCATATTTTTTTAATGATATAAAATTGACTATATTAATTAGTTTTAGTTTCTGTTGTTTTTATTGCATTTTAAAATGTCAGCTTTTTGTCAATTGTGACGGGCAGTATGACTCTTTTGAGTTTGAGTGTATATTTTAAATGCGCTGGCAGTCACAATGTCAGTAAGTCAGTCCACTAGATTATCTTGTCAGCTGAATTCTTATTTTTATGTTATGGTTTGGGGTAATTCCAGCCTGCCATGTCACTGACTCTAAATTGGCCTGCTTGTCTCAGACACACTCAGTCCTGTGGCATGTCTTCACTGAGCCAACGGACTGCAACACCCAGTCTTTCCCCCCCTACACTACTACAGAATATCCAGAGGACCATCTCTGTCATGTATCCATTTATACAACAGATGTGATAACCTTTCTATTGGCAAATGACACACAACTCACTTTAACTGTGGATGTGACCATGACCCTAGTTTTAGATCCACATTTTTGTTTTTTAGAAACCAAGCCAAGAGATGTTAAGTTGTCATGTGAGTTTGAGCAAAGCATTCATTTGTATTCTGTTTTCAAAAGCATCCAGTGACCTCCAAATATAACACAATATACATAATATAATATAGTATTTAAAAATGTGACCTACTTTTTTAAATTAAATTAAAAAAAATCTGTTATAAAATAAAACATATTAAATGACACCACTTCAGTTCTGATCTCTTGGTTGAGAAACCATGGCTTACAGTAAGTGGACAACATAGGATCCAGCTGTACAAACTGGCAGTAGTGCCTTCCTCATTCTGTGTAGGTGGTTTCTAAAACACTCTACAAATTAGGTGTGGTTGGCAGACCAGCTCTACCTCCTGGGCTACATTCATAAAACACTGGTTGTCATACAAATCTGGCTGATATTATTCATGCAAAGACAAACTGCCAGTATGTTGTTTTGTTGACCGAACCGGTCAGCATATTGTCTTTACAATGCTTTATCGATTGCTTTAAATAGGCGGTAGATAAAATATAAAATAATATTTTTCAGATATCACAATATGGCAAGATTCAAGATTCAAAAGAACTTTATTTGCCATTTCGTGCTTGCCACACATAGGACACTCATGTGCGGTTTGGTTGCTCAGAGAGTTCAAGTCATCAGTATAAAAAAGACACACAAGGGAAGACATAAATCTATCTATTAAAACATACAGTGATGTTTTAAATTGGCACGAAACCATTTAAAAGGTGGTAAATGTGCATTGTTGAAATTGCACATGTATATTGCCATATTGCATATTGCACAGGCCCCGCCCGGACAAACATAATATAATATAATGCTAATATGATATATTATAGTGCAAGTTGCATCTGTAAGTGGGGTTGCACAGGATATGACAAGGCCCCAAATGCAGCATGTGAATATTTTAGAACAACACAGTGAACTTCTTTCAGTTTCATCAAACAAAACATGTTACATGTGGAATACAAAAGCCTCAGTCATGCATTTCCTTATAATTACTGGATAATAAAATCATAATACAATTAGATCATATCACCGCAGACCTATCACCAGTATAGTTGATTGACAGAAAATAACAATCTGCAGCGACTTTAATAATCAGTTTTTATTTATTTCATTTTGAAAGCAGTCTCCAGCGTGAGAATGCTCTCCTCTGCTCTATATCGTTATCACCTATCAATATCGTTGGGTCATGGACTGTTGGTCAGACAAAAGAAGGCGTTTTAATACGTCACACAGGCTTCTAGGAAATTCTAATGAGCATTTTTTCTAACCTTTTGTGACTCCTGCGTTAACGTAGTCTTTGTGGTGACTCTCTCTAGGAGTACATCTGTCCAAGATGCGATTCAGGGTTCATAGAGGAAGTAACAGAAGACTCCAGGTAAGAGATGTATATATTATTCTAGCTATCTACCTCACGTCTCCAAACAACATGAGAGGTGAAGGCATTTTAGTGTTGATCTGGAACAAAAGCAGGCACATGGGCTGTCAGACATTTTCTCATGCTCATTTACAAGAACCCAAGTGTTGCACTGTGGATGCCTGTAGGCTTTTGTCCCAGGCTAGCACTGACCCCGAACCTCTGTATAGGGTTCTAATAATAAGGTGTCTTTTGTCCCCTTGTGCGCTGTTTCCCTCAGTCTCCTAGAGGGTGGCGCTAATGGCATAGATGACACAGCCACACAGTTTGCAGAGGTAAGAACTGATCTGAGGGAGTTGGGGGAGATTGGGGTGGAGATGAGGGTAAAGAGGATTGATTGCAATTATTTTATGTGTTTTGATTAACATTGTCTTCTTCTTTCCCTGCCTTTTTTCCCTGTCCTTCATTTTGCTATTACATGTTGGCTCCCCCCCTCCCCGTCGTGCTGCCTGCTTTCCTATCCTTAATCCCACTTTCTGTCGGAAAATCCCTCTTTCCCTCAAACCCTTACCTGTCTGCTCCCCCGTCCGATCCCAACATCCCTGTAGTTATGGCACCTGTTGTTACTGGAGCGGCCATTTACAACAGACAGCGACACACCTGACTCGGAACCTCGGCTCCCTGGAGGTCGCTTGGGGAGTCTCAGTGACCTGGGGGGGTTGGGAGGGGGACCAATCGGGGGGTCAGTCCCAGCAGGCCTAGGAGGACCTATGGGGGGTCTACTAGGAGCTGGGGAACACTGGGGACCAGGACGTCCCCCTCGCCTGCACAGCCAGAGGAGATACCGGTCCAGAGGCAGCAGTAGACCAGACCGCTCACCTGCTGTGGAGGGGTGAGTAACTGACCTGTTCAGCTTTCTCCTCTTCTGTCTTCTTTACCATCCCCTTGGCTCTCCTCTCCACTCTTCATGCTCCCACTTATAATAATGACAGTGCTATTTATGCTCTCATAAGTCTAAGTGTTCTTGTTTTTGCCGGTGACATTAACTGTTGTGTATTTTCTCTCTGTGTCTCAGGATTGTACAACAGTTTCTCGCCGGCCTCTTTGCTAACTCTGGAGTCCCTGGTTCACCTCCCCTCTCATGGTAAGATGACATTACGGTAGCGTCACGGTGTTAGTGCTAGCGTCACAGCGTGAGTGCTATTTCTTATCAACTTGTGGTGTCTGTGTCTCTCCAGGACGGGGATGCTGCACTCTAACCCAGGGGATTACGCATGGGGACAGGGAGGGTTAGACGCTGTGATAACACAGGTAAACCAAATTTATTAGGTCTTTATTCAAACCTCGTGTACCTTTTTGTTTTTTTTTGTTTTTTTTGTTTTTTTTTTCTTCTGAAGTTTACAAATGTATGTGTGTGTGTGTTTTAGTTACTAGGTCAGTTAGAGAACACAGGACCTCCTCCAGCAGAGAAAGAGAAGATCTCTTCTCTCCCAACTGTCAATATCTCTCAGGAACAAGCAGGTCAGTAATTGTTTTCCTATTTGTCTCACTCGATCTCTCCATGTCTTTCTTGTCGTGTCCCTGAAATAGAAATTGCAGTACTGCTTATGTACACGGCTGGAGCTGCCAGTCTGATCCTATGTATGCAATAACTGTACTGTATTTAGCTATGTACACACCTTGGGTTGGAAAAGTTGTTTGTGAATCTATTATTAACTAATCTAATAGTGTGTAAAGGCATCACTAAGTGCTTAGTAACTACTGGCTAGTTTAAAGTAGTGATTTAAATTAAAAATGTGCTTATAACACATCTGTCATTATATAAATACATGCTTATTTGTTTAGAAGTCTCTGCAGCACTTGGATACGGCATGAAAAGGCACGTGTGTTTATATGCTGTTGCTGCCTGCCAAGAGAAGCCTCTGAAACTGTCTGTTAACCTTGAGAGTATCAACAGTTTGTTCCATGAATTTCTTTAAGATGGCGTTGTTTTGCTCCTTGCTGGTCTTTCACATCCCCTGTTTTTTCTCTACGTAGTCCTCTTGTGTGTCTGTTCTTCTTGACTTCCTCTTCTGTGTATGCTGTCCTATTTTGCCACTCAGCTGTAACTGTGTGGTTAGTTCTGCAGCCCCAGCTTCTACAGGGCCTTTGGTAGCTGCCGTATTTAGACAAATGATAGTCCGTATGTCTTTTTTTTTTTGCCCTATCAGCATCAGGCCAATATCTATGCTTGGTACCCTTAAAATATTTCACTACCCTGCTAAGGAACTTGATGAGGCAAACATAAATTTGGTACTAATGATCTGACACATCTCCCTTCAACAAATCTAGCTAGTCATTACCAAGTGACTGATAATACTAGAAATGAGTTACCACAGGGGTATTGATAGCTAATTAAGGTGTCTCTCCTCTCTCCTGTAGACTGCTGTATGGAATGTCCGGTGTGCAAAGAGGACTTTGCAGTGGGGGAGCCAGTCAGACAGCTACCCTGTAACCACTTCTTTCATTCAGACTGTATAGTACCATGGCTGGAAATGGTGAGTCGCAGCAAACAAGATACAACTTTGTAAAATAAACTGGATCTTAATGACGTGTAATACTGTACATTAGATATTCACAGCACTCATTAAGACCTAGAGGCAATTTGAGCACATGCTTTGGCTACCGGGCAGTCCACATGGAAACATCAGGGCTGATGTGTGATATTCTAAATTTTTTTTTTATTGTCAAAAAATCCAATGCAAAAACCAAAACAAACACTAAATGAGTCCATTGTCCCCCATCTGAGACACTGAATACGTAAGAGCTTTTTAATAACTGCTCACAAATATATACTCTAATATTTTAAAAACTAAATCATTTACTAAAACAGCTGGTGGCTATTTCCAGTTGTGGATTCATTTGGTGTGCTAGCTTTGCGGCTGTGGCTCAGGAGATAGAGCGAGTACACTAATCTCTGGGTTGGCGGTCAGATCTTCCTGGCCACATGTCATAGTGTCCTTGGGCAAGACACTCAACCCTGTGTTGCTCCTGATGGGCAGTTCAGCACCTTGGATGGTAGCTCTGTTGCCATCAGTGTGTGTGAATAAGAGGCCAATTGTAATGTGACTTGGCTGTTAAAGTAGACAAGTGCTATGTAAGAAAAGATTTACCATTAAGTGAGTATTTACAGCACCAGGATCATGTATGTGATCAACTCGAATAAACATTTACCTTGTTTATTGTAATGAAGGAACATGGCTCATTGATGTGTTCTTATATAGTTGTTGGACAACAAATGGAGGCTAATGGCACAGAGGAATAACCTGTATCAGACTTTGGTTACACAGGAACGATTTGTTGGTTGGATCAATCGATTGTTGGCTTTGGTCTTTTCAAGAGATTTGTCGACAAAAGGAATATATAATATTGCCAGCCTTAACCTTAGAATGGGTTCTGTTAAAGTAATGTCTGTAGTGAAAAGCTGTGTTTGTGTTCGTAAATGATTGTTTTAGGATTTGTTTACCCATACAGAAGTGGCCCTATTCTACCAGAAATGGATTCAAATGACCAAATATCCTGGAAATGATCTAATGTCCTCCAAAAATTTGAATGATCTAATGTCCTCCAAAAATTTGAATTGTATTTTAGCCCCTCACCCAGACTACTTGTGTAAACTTAGTTTAGAGGCAAACTGTAGTCAAATCACCGGAAACGCTGCAGAAAAATCGGCTGTGGTGAGAACAGCAAGCTAATGCAGAGTGTCTCATAAATGCCTGTAATGAACCTCATTAAAAAATGAGGAATAAAACTGGGAAAAACAATAATAGGCCTACCATTAAATTATATGACCATTTGTGAGCCAGTGCTGTCCTGTATTGTAAAGAAAGTTCCTGGAAAGGATGTGGACAGTGATTTATTTCAATTTAAAAGTGGGGAATTTTGCTGAGGTATACTTCTGGCAGTACAGCCTGAGCGTCATGTAAAATAGGAATCAGGACATAATTAATAAGGAGTTGCTTGTTAAAACTGCCCAAAGCTAATGTTCTCTGTATTCTGTTCTGTGGCCGTACAGCATGACACATGTCCAGTGTGTAGGAAGAGTTTGAACGGAGAAGACAGCAGCAGCCAGCCCCCATCAGAGTCCCCCTCCCTCTCCATGGACCCCCGCACACAGGAGAGATGGTCCTTCTGAGGCACCCACCTGTCTCATCCCTCGGTTCTCCTCGCCTACATCCAACAACACACCGAGAAGACAAACTTCTCACTTTCCTCTTTTCATCTCTGTTGCAGTCATAATCATCTCATTTTTTGTATTTTTATTTTCTATTTTAATGCCTTCTTCCTCAAACATGTATACAGATACCCGTACAGACGTCTTAACGGTCACATGAGGTCTGCTAGATCTCTCTCTTCTGTTTTTTTTTTTTTTTTTGCCTAATAACAAACCAGCCTAGATTGATGATCAAGCCCATGTCTTCAATACTTCCACTCCACAAACTCCTTTTCCATCTTTCTCGAAATGCACTGCTGCAATACACTATTGTGGGGAAATGCCAGACTTTATATCATACACCATGCCCTTTTTACTCATTGGGAAATTAGCTAAATGCTGCAACTGAGCCCTGTATGGCATATGGGAATACTGAAGGGGTCACTATCACTCTTGGCATTTACAAGGACTGGACCCGCCAACACCTACAGCCCTGCAATAAATATTATGTTTATGAAGGGTATAATGTTTAGTTTTTGTTGAGATTATGTCAGCAAGATGTTGATTGAACTGTGGGTCGCTGCCGTTTAATGGCCACAAATACAAAACTGTGACATCAAATGCAAGCAAAGGAGGATTCCTTACACCTTTCGGGACTCTACTGCATCTGAAAGAATTTAAATGTTATACGAGTAAGGGAATGAAATTAAAAATCTATGGAGCGCAGCCCATTATCTAATGCTTTAGATTTAAAAATACTTCTCCTGGTGTATATATTATAAACAGATGGCATCCCTGTCATTTTATTCCTCTGTTTATTGCTGTCTTTTGTTTCACATTTTTATCACTTTTTTGGTTGATGTAAATAATTTTAGTCCAACAACTTATGGTTTGCAAAGGAAAAAAAAACATTGAGAATGGACACACAAATGTGAAATACCTGGTTATCGAACTGTATATTATATATATGAAAAAATGTCTATGATGTATTAATAAATTGACAAAAAAACTGTCATAGTTTAATTGTCATTGTGTACATTTTATGCCCTCTCTGCACCCAAAGATACCTGACTTTGGATATTTTAAAACAATTGGTTCTTTATTTAACATTAAAATAATGATTAAATAGCAATAGCAGAAGGCATTTACAAATTATGTACATTATTTATATTTCTGTAGAGATAAGACATGTCGCGGACACTTCGAGCATCTTATTAGCTGGAAATCAAGGCACCAGTTACACTTCAGCACAGGTCATTCTGGTGATACATTCACTTCTTTCAGGTACCATTCCTGATAAGAATCGGCACATAAAAAAACATTTCAAGGATTGTGGATGAAAATCACATTAGCGGAGGTTAATGAGTGACCAATGAAATCACTAAAGCTGTGCAGATAAAAAATAATCTGGTACCAGCTAATAGAAAAATGTGCTGTTGAGTGGCTTGTAAGAGTAATAACTGGAAACAAGAAGGTTCCAACATAAACGCTTACTCTTTGTGGTGTGTTAAAATGTGCATGGAAGTATTTATAATGTGGTTCAAGTAAAACAAATGCATGTGCAACTTTTAATGATCAGTGTGTGTTCCAAGCAAGTGTGAGCAAAGAATGAGCCGGGGCAGTGGAGGGGATGTAGCCCACAGCGGGATCCCACACCTCAAACTGGACCTCTGATGATGACCTACAGAGACCAAGCATAGAGTAGAATTAATCTCTTGTCATCTGCACAAAAAATTAAGAGAATAAAAACACATTTCCCATGTTATACCTGTTGAGTATGATGAACACTACTGAGCCATCTAGTCTGATGAAGGCAGAGTACTCCAGGTGTGTTTTCTGACTAGCAGACACACCCACTCTCAGAGACCCCTCCCACAAGAACTTGCTGTGTAAAAAAAACAAAACAAAAAGATGATTTGTGTGTCTCATTAGACTCCTTGTAATACTGGAACAGATGAAATATTCCATTCAGTGCGATCATGTTAGACCCAGTTTCCTACCTGAAGTGGGCCATGCTATAGAAGGATGGCTGCTTGTAGAAGACATCACGCTTTGCATCTACTATAACGGGACTGTCTACAAAGTTTTTAACCCAGTTTGGTCCACCAGTCTGGTCCAGTGCCAGGTTCCAGTCAGTCCAACCCACCACATAATGATTTAGGTCCTGCCGTGGAGAAAACACCCACAGTTTAGTATCTAGCCTGTGCTTTGTAGCTGTAGTTAGAGGTGTTCTTTTGTTTAAATGAATCCATTGGACTGGTGCCTGGTGTTCTCTTTAAATGTCACAAGGACAGCACATCTACATAAACAAATCCCTCCTGATTCTCAAGATGTCTAGAGTCTGAATGCGCCCATGCAAAATGGATAGAATGGAGGGAGTCCAATTTCCTTTGAAAGAATGAAGAAAGAAGAAACAAAACACCAGTTCCAGCTTGCTTTGAAGGCCTGCAGGCAGTTTCTGAAGATTGTCTGCAACAGACTGCAACCTGTAAACCTGCACTGCAGCATCGAGGGAGGTGATTCACCTTTAAGAAACAACTCGCAGCCTGCCAAATCTCACATCTGTTACTCTGGATCTGACTGAACAGGCATAACCCTCATGCATAAGCTAAGATGATCTTACCTCTATAATGTCATGTGCGTACTGTTCGGCCCTGTCCCAGCTGCCCAGCTTCACGCCTCTGTCTAGTGGATTCCAGCCAGAGCAGGCCTCTGTGCCAAACAGGTAATACTCTGGGTAGAGATGATGGGTGACTCCGAGGCTTATCTCAGCTGGAACAAGGCAGTCCATGTACCAGTGAACTGCCACACCATGAATGTACCTCCCAGCGTGAACATCATTTAGGACCTGGAGGAAGCAGGGGGAAACAAGTCTTGAGTCAAAACAGAGTTTCCACATGAATTGCATGCAAATATTTTCTCTTTCCTGCTGTAGACAGTAATGTTCGTTAATAAATGTTTTTGTATCCGATTGCGGGCTGTGGAGAGACGTTAGACACCTAACAGTGGGATTTGTGCCACTGTGGACTGTGCTGTTCATTCCTTTTTATAGGATTTTCATCACACCTGTAGAAAACACTACTGCTAGCAACACTAACTCATTGTCTCACAATGGGCAAGTTTCGATTTGAGCAACAACTTAAATACATTTTCTACTGGTTAATTGATCCAAACATATTATGCTGCTCATCCGGGTCCAGATAATCATTCATATAATTAATTATATCACCAGGAATATTGTTTTATATATATACTGCTGGGAAGTGCTGAAAAGTGTAATGTAATAGCAATATCATCCCCACTGGTTTTCCATTATACTTTGGTTAGTATGATCGTGAAACAGGTATTAAATTGCGTTTTATGGGATAGTAAAAAAGGTCATAAAAAGTCTTATTAAAGACGATAAAAGCCCAAAGACTATTACCAAAAAGTCTTTAAATCTAACTCGAACTCTACAGAAATCTGCTTTTTTGAACAAGCCTTATTTATTCTTGTCCTTGACTCTTGTGACAACCTCTCAGTGAAGACAAACACTTTTCTTCAGGAATCTATCTGATATACTGGTAGTTTGGAGTCTTCCCTCTCCTCCTCCAGAGCATATGGTAGTTAACTACACTTATTTTAGCTTTCCCCCAGCACCTAACCACATTTAACTTACCTCATATCTTCTTTATTGTGTTGATTTTAACTTGTATTGTATTATGCATTATATTTTAAGTATCATATTAAAATATTTTAGTATTGATTTATCTATTTTCTTGTCTGCAATGCCAGTGTAGCCTACAGCAAAGTTTACCACGACCTTTCCCACTATCTCTCCGTCCTTGGACTCACCACTTTAGCCCAGTGAGGCAGCAGCAGGCGGTTGTCATCCAGTATGAGTATGTGTGTGTGTGGGTGTGACGAAGCGTGCAGGGCAGGGCCCAGGTCCAGAGCTACCCAGTCCCTCTGCTCCTCAGGAGTGAAGCCCAGAGCCTGGAAACTGCAGTGAGACAAAGATGCTTCTCAGTCTGTTGTGAAATTCAAGAGTCGTGACGATTCTATGTAATCTAATGTGAGGAGAGACCTGTAGTTAGTCATCTGTCCTGCAGAGGGCTCATTCCCTGTGGTCAAGGCCCAGAAGGTCAAGTTATATTTAGCATATTCCTCAAGGAACCTGAGAGGAAAGAAAAAGGTGACCACCGCAATAAGTTCCCCTTGTATCACGCATTACCAACATGAGACATCACATTCAGGTAAAGCCGCTCATGTCACCTGATATAGTACTGAGCCCAGGTTTTATACTCCTTGCCCCCAGGCTGGCCCTTTAGGGAGCCCTTCCCCACGAGTGCACCATTAGTTTTCATCCAGGCGGGGGCGCTCCAGGCACTGGCCAGCAGTGACAGAGGGCGAGGAGACAAGGCCTGAGCACGCTGCAGGAGAGGGATCTAAGAAGAAGAAGAGAGATCAGAGGGATGGAGTGATGGACATGTGTTTATGTGTGAGAGGAGAGGAGGAGAGAGAGACCTTCATGTTGATGTCCTCAGGGGCCAGTGTGAAATTGTCCAGGTTGTAGTCTCCAGGTGTGTCATCATAGGTGTACAGACGGGTGGAGAAGTCACAGCTGGCCATGGGCACACGCACCACGCTGTAGCCGATACCTGCCAGAGACAGACCATCAATAACAGCTAAGCCTGTGCGATCATTTAATATGATCGACTTGTAGAAGAAAATATTTGGATGATACATGGGAAACCTCTGCACTCAGTTACTCAAACCCATGGGTCAACAGTATCGTAGCAACGACACATGTATATAACATATATACATGTTTGTAAAACTTTCTGTTGTCCAAATGAATTATTGAGGTCATTATAACACTATAATGTTGTTGTAAGCAGTGTCAACAACTGTAACTCCTCCCGAGGGCACGCATAAGTGAATGCTGGTCTATAAAACAGATAATTAAGTAAATATCAAGTACGTTTCCATAGGAGAAGTTGCACAATTGGACAAATACTGTACATTAAACACTTAAAATATTCATATATCGGCTTACAACTACAATATAGAATGTTAATAACCATTTATTAAATGTTTATATAGTAGTTATGAAAAATGGGGGAGTTACGTAGTTTAAGTACTATATAAACATTTAATAAATGGTTAGGGGGAGTTACAGTAAAGAATTACATACTGAAGTTTTGCTTTAACACATACAAAGTTTGCTCTCATGTAAACAACTGAATATAGTTAATTGCTTCAGTTTCTGAGTAACTCTTAGCCATACAGTCTACAAACAGACAAAAATTAATAATAAATGCATATTATTTTTTGGATATTCCTGGGATTTATGGTCACATTATGCTTCTCTGATATATTACCCTACTATTTTTTCCTCCCTTTTACTTGGCATACCTTCAGGGGAAAAGTACTGGCGTAGCAGCTGGTCCTGTGCACCAGCAGAGAGAGACAGGATGTTAATGGCTGCTGCGTCTGTCATAGCTCCACCGAATCCCCTGATCTTCTGGTACTTCTGGTAGGGAACAACGGTTAACCTGATACCTGAACGAGACACACAAAGAAAAAGAGATGCTTTGCACCTGCTCCAACATCACAGACATCCTGTAAAAGCCCAAACCTCACCTGCCCCGCTGCTCTTCACCTGGACCTGAGCCTGGCCCCCCTTCAGTCTGCTGCCGGCCATGCTGGAAAGGTAGGAGGAGTACTGGCCCAGAGGAGGCAGGGAGACTGACCCAACACTATCACAGTAGGTTGAATTACACTCACACACCACAGAGTCATGGCCAAAGTTTCTGGCAACACATTCAGTGCTTCCTGGCAGGGGAAGAAGTCAGAAAAAAAAAACATTATTGTTTCTATGCTGATGTATAAAATTTACTTCACATGCAGGCAAAAACAGTGGATACAACCACTGGGACAACTGCAACCCAGACCAGGTGTTTTCTGTGTTGTGTTACCTGTACAGAGGGTCACTTCTGCTTTGAGGAAAACAAGGACCACAAATACAGATGATGGCAACAAAAACGCCATTTTATCTAAAAACAAAGAAAACCCAGATTAAACTACAGGGCTGTGAGTTTAAATTCCATCAAATATGTTTTAAAATCAGTATTAAAAATAGTAAAAATACTAGTTAACAACACTAAAGTGCTCCTTTCATTTAGCTGACACACACACATTGTATTGTCATGTCATTGAGATGATTTTAGAGAGGATTATCTCACCTTGAAGGATCCGGATACAAGCTCTGGCATGTCCTGCAGGTTAGTTCAAATAGTTACACTCGACCGTCACCTTAACTGGGCCCAATCTGTCATACCAACCACTTTGTTTTGGCGATCAAATACGACTTTTGGCCGGTCATGTGACTGTGAAGTATCACGTGAACAACCGTGTAATAGTCTGACCGGCCGCCAGGTGGCGCTTTACCATAAACGAGGCTAATGAATGAGGGCATTAATGTGTTTGACTACCCTGATGTCATTCAAGGTTATACTTGTTTTTTATAAATATTTTTTATAAAACCTTCAATTGAATGATGAAGAAATACAGAGTATGTTTTTATAATATTATCAGATATATATTTAAATTATAATAGCTCGGTCAAATTAAAACATGGCGCCTCTAAAATACGTGTTGAAGACAAGGTTGTCCCATTTCTGCAGCTCTTTTTCTTCCAGTTTTACATCTCAATTACAGATTGCACATAGAGATATTGTTCTAACTAAGTGGCAGAAAATATTATTTCATTCATAAATAATGCGTAACAGCAATTAATGTGATTAAATCTTTTTCCAAGGCATCGGGCATGAGTCTGAATACTAACAGAGTATAAAATTATGACTGCGTTTTTATTTTACAAAAGTTATTTACAGTGGATTTGAACTGATGTTATTCAATAATTACCTGAACTGTATTTATAAAACAAACAAAGGTACTTCTCTTACTTTATTCAACATTTTATTATCAAAGTGACACACATGCATCATAAATTACAGAGGGGGACATATAGACATGGGCGTTTGTATGTTTTTGTATTTTTTAGTACACTGATATTTGTGTGTGTGATTTGAGTCTTCATGTAACTTCAAAGGAAGCCACAAATTCTGTCCAACATTGATGGATTTCTGTTGCTCAGAAAGATGAGTTCTTTCTTTCCGTCCTCTGTTCGACCTGATGAGGGAAAAAATAATGAAGCGTTATTAAAACATCATTTAAATGAGTTTTTATTTATTTAATTAAGCATAGCATCCACAGTATCATCACTTACTCTGTGGATGCTGCAGCCAGTGGCGGTCCATATAGTAGAGGTAACAGCTCTCAAACTCCTTCTCGCTGTAGTTGGGCACAGACACCGGGATGAATGGGTCCATGCTGTCAAACCCCTTCTAAAAGAGGAAAACACACACACACACACACGAAGTCAGAACACTGGGCATCAAATATGTCTTTAACACAGACCCTGTCACCCCTTAAATAGTATGTTAAGACAAGAAAAACAACATATAGATGCAATAAATTACTAACAACTCTTAAAAATACAGACATGCATATAATCATTTAAAATGCATCACAGGACCTGTTTTATGTTCAAACAATTACAGATATTAATATTTATATAGTTTAAATGCAGAAAGGGGAGGAAATCATGCATAATAATGCATATTTTTGATATAACTTATTACAAGACAAGATCCACAGCCATGGGTCTAAAAGATTTATATTATGTAATTATAACTTTTTTCATTTGGTGAGACAGGAATGTTATATGACCCTACTTTGACTTTTACAGTTCAATCGTTGCGCAGCACAAATGGAAAAGGTGGGCGAAGATGATGGATTTATTGGTCCATTAGGAAATTGATCTTTTGACATGTAGACATCAACTAAATATGACCGCTGTAAATAATATCGCAATCCACTGCAACAACACAACCACACAGTATAACGCTGCCAACGGGTTCACTTTTAAGCATAAAACAAAATGAACAAGGTAAACAGGATGGGGACGGTACGGACACATTTGAAGACGGGACTCAACCTTTGTTAAAAATGTCACAAGTAATCAGTACACTGGCAATACTACTGGAAATACAGGCCGTTTTGTGGCTCACAGTCAACAGAAAGTTGGGATGTTCACCACTAAGCGACAAAGCATAACCATTATGATTTTTGTGTATCGCTTTACTTAATTCTGAAAAACAACTTCTGCCCACTGAGGATTGGAGTGATGCAGTCTCAAGGTCGGGTTTGCAATTTCCTGACTAATAACAACTTAGAGAAGAGGAGGAAAGACTCATCTGTCATTAGAGTTTGAGGGCACGTGCTACAGATTACAAAGTACAATAAAATGATCTCTGACCTCTCCCAGCAGCTCTTGAGGCAAGTAGGAATATTTTGAAGTGTAGACAGCCCCCGTCTGAGCCAGAGTGGTGATAATGGCACCTCCAGTCTGAGACAAAGAGTGAATGTTAATGGGGGGAAAAAAATAATCTGTATCCATATTATTCTCATGCGGTCATCGCCTTTAGTGTTCTTCTCACCCAGTCGTTCTTAATCAGCTTCCTCAGGTTATAAACCAAAGTGAGCTCCTCTGGGTCCACCTGATGGACAGCAAGAAAGAGAGATACATAAGTCTTCCCATCTAAAGACAAGTATGAGACATGACAGTACTGTGAAAGTGTTTTCCTCACGGCAGTATTATTCTGCTTCCTGATGGTGGATCTTCCCCACAGGGCGTTGACACCATCCACAGCCACGGCCAGGCGGAAGTCTGACTCCGGCTGCCCGCTTTGCAGCCTCAGCTCCTTCATCACCGCCCCCACCACATCGCTGCTGGTCTTCACACGAGTGATACCCTACGGCAAAAGGAAACACCATCAGAGGGCTGATCGCTGTCTCACAATGGGAATTCAAAACCAATTAAAGGGGAACACCAAAGTCCGTTTACAGCATCAGTTGGGGCTGAATACTGTAAGTTAGAAAATGAAGCCGTTAATACTATAAACCCACCCGAACCTCCAACCGAACTGTTTGCGGTGGAGTTGCATTGTGGGTAATGTAGGCTGGTTTTGATGAAGAAGAAGAATGCGTAGAATAAAAAAAAGAAAGATGGTATCTCTGGTTTTGCTGCACTGATTTTGAAACTTAGTTTTTTCATCAGTGAAGTACTCTCTTAAATAGTAACAACATTGAACTAGTTAAGTTGGGGTGTCAGAGAAAACAGTAATTTCATGCACCATTTCTTTAAATTAAGCCTGTAAACACCTGGCAATTTAATACAGATGCCTCAGCAGGAGGTCTGAAACTCATTTGATTTCTTTTGACTAATAATGAGCTGTCAGAAGGCTGGCTATTAATATCAGATCTAATTACAGCCTACAACAGAAGCTCACAGCTACAGCAACAGTGACCAAAAATTAGTCTGTATGAAAAGTCAGAAGAAATATGGCAACAGCACTAATGTCTCAAACTTTTCCTTTTTATAGAGCAAATGATACGGTGAAATATAGCAGAGCAAGATGGCTGATTGGAAGAAGTAAAAAATTCACGGGCTGGACATAAATCCACTGCTCTTTTCCACCTTTGTCAGTGTGTGTGGTACAAAAATATTGTGCTGATCCATCACCATGCTCAGTTCATTGGCTATTGATCACCACTAAGCACAGGCAAGGTGAGAGATGAAACTTTAATGACCCCTGTGGGGAAATCGGTGGGCCAGGAGGAAAGAATAGGGAACACGTAGAAAATACAACAGATTGATGAAAAATGTCTTGGAGGGTGAGATAAACCACATCTCCAATGAACACAAATAAATACTCAGAGCCAGAAAAATCCAGAGGGGGAGGGGCATTCATTTGCACTGTGAGATGACTCACCTGATCCACCAGCTCTCCTAGGGTACTTCCCTCCTCAGTTGACTCTCTCTTTGTCCACACATAGCGCTGCTTTGTCTTTATCTGCGGGAGAAACAGCAAAGTTTCAATGACCACGTTTATATGTACTGGGTCCTTTAATTCATGCACCAGGTTTCTGAAGTTTCTTCACATAAAGATACAAATATTTCATACACAAATGTGTAATGTAAGCTTTCTATTAACATAATTGCGTCAGTGTCAATATGTTAAAGACTGAGTTGCTTTGTGGGGATTATCTCAAACGAAATGGAAGTCTTTTGTTTGCTTTATTTATCGAAAAGCGAGTGTAAACAGTCCACTGGAAATTTGCCACGAGTCCTGAGCAGTGTTAACTTGCTAGATGGTCTATAAAAGAAACATTGTCAAATCCACTCTATAATTCAAATACTTAACCATATTTAATATAAGACAGTATTTTTAAAGGTGTTGCAACCTTTCCATTCATACTCCTTTTTACATGCTAAAGAGCAGAGTCTGGCTGAGTTCTTAAGTTGCTCCCTCCTCATTACATCGAAACATGTAAAATAATTCCCTAAAATAATAAACTCATACCCCATTGTGCTGTTATATTGCTACTGTGCTATGCAAAGACACTGTACTTCAAACTCTTCCTTTTACAGCGATGATGTGGGTAAATTCAGGTGGTGTCATTAAGCAGTTTAATGGCTTCATGTATATCAGCATGTGACCGCTGTGAAGACACAGTCACGGCTCATTTAAGGCCTATAAATGCCTAAACGCTTGTTAATAATGTAACAAATTTGGTAATACTCCACAAGCCTCATTGTGCACACGTCAAGCTGATATTGTGAGTTCACAGCTCAAATAAATATCGCCTGATGACTGTTCAAAAAAGGCACAATGCGTAAAAATCATTACCTTTGAAAGGAAGGACTCATTGGTGATTCTGAAGTTGCGTAACCATTCGGTGGCTTGTGATGGCTGATCATAGCGAGAGGTGTTAAAGGATGAGGGCAGTAGCTCTTTACAGTTCTTCACCCAGAGGTGAGCTGTATTATAAAAAAAAAAGACATGTAGGAGGGTCACTGTTGACACTTTCTGTACTTCTGCAGTGGTAGCAGTTGGAGTGTGTGACTGTGTTGGGCTCACCGTCAGGAACATGCAGCACCAGCCATCCCTGTGTATAGCAGAAGTGGACTGTGTGACAGAGAGACATCGTCTTCCCACTGCCCTTCAACCCATCTGAACAATGTGATAAGGTTAATGACTGGTTTATTCAGAAGCATCAAGATTAGAAGCGTATCTGTGTGTGTGTGTGTGTGTGTGTGAGAGAGAGAGAACAAGTATTTTAAAGGATACAGAATAAATATCGCACAGCAGGTTTGCTGTTGTCTGTTTTCTTCAGGGAAGAGATGACCTCTAGAGCTGGTGGCCTCACCATCATACAGGCTTCATTAAACGTCTTCACCTAAATCCATACATGACAATTTGTCTTCATGGTAGATATTTTACTAGTTCCAAAAAACAAAACCATTAATCAAGTCACAAAATATCATCTATGAGCCAGTAAGTTTAAAATAATGTGCATGCAATCATAGATGTTAGCTCATACCTGTTGTTTATACCGCGAGGGGAGTCCGTGAGGGAACACTGTGCGGACGTGTGCAGAGGGCAGTGTGTAATACTGCCCGAAATGTTTCTCAGACTGACATGCCTGGAAAGAAACCGACAGTGAACACAAACAACCACGGCTACAAACACTGTGTACCTGTTAGCATGATGACGACATTTGCACTGGTGAGGTCAGATTTACTTACTGGATCATTCTCCTGAGCTCTGAAAACTGAGAGGGGCTCAGGTTCTGACTCTGCAGCTACAGCCTCCTGATGCTGCCTACATCCACTGGTATGAAGGGACCTTACATGTGTTGCCTACAAAAGTTTAATAGGACAAATACTTTCATTCAAGTGTAAAATGTAGCCAAATGGTATGTTTTAAAAGATATTATATCAGATATAGACAACTAATTATACAACACAATAATACACTGATGGAAAGTCTTCATGTACTGTAATCTACATTCAAATCCTTCTTCTGGTCAAAGCAAAGTCTTGCTCTGGATTGTACACATAACCGTCTACTTTATGTATATAAAATAACCAATTACATTAATGATTTAGTCCAGCACTCTTTGGACTCTGCATGATTGTATTCATGTTTACAATTAACAGAAAGTTTGACGTGTTTATAGATATGATATGTTGTTGAAGCGTTTCATAGATATTTATATACACATTTATTTCTCACTTACTTGTATGTACACAATAGTTCTATGCTCAAGCACTATTTGTTCTGCTTTGTTACCCTTGTTTTTAGCTGTATGTTTATTTCTAAGTACATTGAGAGCAACTTAAAACCAATCAAATCACTTGTATGTGTGCACATACTTGGCCAATAAGGCTGATTCTTATTCTGATGTTCTAAATTTTGATGTACTTAATATTCCTCTACAACTATAGGGTAGTTTATTTTGATACATATATTGTAAACGTTGAAAATAGCTATTAAGACAGCTGACCTATGGTAGTTATTTAAATGATCACAATAAATGCAGTCACCACATAATGTGAATTTTTCACACGACCACAACCATCAGTGGAAACATGTCTTGCCTCCACACTTTGCAAACAGAGCTGCTAACCCAGGTCAAAATATCTTAAAGGGATTATTCTT
>NW_023339807.1:15616551-15620445 GCF_004916995.1 Morone saxatilis | reverse complement strand
GGTGAAATTGAAGTTTGGCCCAGCAGCACAGGGGGAATATTGTGAGTAGAAAGAAAAATAAAATAAAAATATAATAAAGGTATAATAGAAAACATATACACTATATGCAATAAAGTGAAATATGGTGTGCAAGTGTATAATATATAAACAGTGTATAACTGTACATGTGCAAAAGTTTATGCAAAAAGCGACTGCCAACAATGAGCTTACCGTCTGCCGTAGTCTGAAGGACAGTCTGTGGAGCGCCATGATCTGAAACACAGGGTCACAAAATCAATTACAGTCATATTTACTGAGATGGCAAGTAGCAATGGAGTAAGTAACGTGTAAATACTCAGCAGTGTCACGTAACCTTGCGTAAACAGTGAGCTAACAGCTAGCTGCAGCTAACCAGGAGGCTACATCAGCAAACACGGAACCAAAGCGTTTACCTGCGATTCTCTTCAGCACACACTCAGCGAGGACTGCTTCGGTTCGAGCTCATCGGCTGATAAATGCCCCCCGGTGAGGTTTTAAACAGAGGATGAACTGCACACCTCCACACAGAGTCAATGTGCCAGATCTGTCATGGACACCGCCATCATGCAGCACCGAGCCGGAAGTGACGCGAACAATGAGGTCACGCCACGAGCCAGGCGACAACAACTGAGGAAACTATACAGTTGATGATATTTCACCTGCAATAACAATGAGCTGGATTTATGGAGGCTGCAAACACACCGTGGAGGTGTTTCATACATAATTAACAGTGTGGAGAATGATGGTGCTCTTTTAAAGCACTACACGGCTCTGTTCTGACAGCACCCCTGGGAGGGTTTAACCCAATAGGAAGGCCAATTCAGTGCTAACTAATAGATAGTATGGTATAGGAATGGCTCTGTGGAGATTAGGGAAGAAGTTACAAGCCCATTTTACAAAGAAGGGATCCATAGTACCTTCATAATTGCATATAGGCCTCCTTAATGATCAGAGCTGCCGTTGGGACACTTACCTCGATGTGTTTCATACTAAAATGTCAATACCTCCCTTGGTTCCTCATTCTGGTGTCCTATATTGTTCCACATGTCATATTCACCATATCTATATCCACCTTTTAACTACGTACTACTCACTCTACTGTACATACTTGCTTTCTCTCCTTGTTTTTATATTTTTCTTGAGTCTCAATTTGCTTTTGTCCCTTTCTGAAAATAAATGTCTTTATATCTTTTCTATTTCATTACTTACATTACTGAGGAGATGGTAACTAAGCATTTTATCTTTGTTTTAAAACTGATCCAACCTCCCAAAATGTACCTCAAACTGGAACAATATAGCCTACAGGAAATAACTTTTGAACAATGTACTGTGTATGAAACAGCCAAAGCTGGATTAACAACCAAGCAAAGGCCCAGCTCCCCCAGGACCTCAGACTAGGTCCAGGTTCAGCATATGTCAATTATTTGATTGTAATTTGATTAATTGCAAACTAGTTTAGAAAACTTCTGCGTGTTACATGAATTGTTTTAGCATATAATAGTACACTTAATATGCCTGGGTCCAGTTAATTAAATGATTCATTAATTAAAAATCACGGCATAAATAACTTTTGATTAAATAAAATACATTGTACTTTATTGTGCTCAGTCACACAGGGCTCGGGCCCCAGGATCAACATGTGTCATCTGGTTTGTAGTTATTTAATTAATTGCCAGTTTGCTCACCGAATTTTAGAATAATGCATGACTATATGCAGCACAACAACTTAAATGCCATGGACCTTATGACTGTCTCATATAGGTACCCTAAATGTAGTTTTAAAAACTTTATTTTTAGGTGATGTTGTCTTTACATGGTACATATTCTTAAATAAAACGGTTCTTCTTTTTAATTACCAAAAGCTGTTAGAGCTACAGCAAATCTTAGTCAGTCTGTAATGGTTACATAAAGGGGACAAGTGAAATTAATGCACTTAATGGGTATTTAATGAGAGGTCACAGTGTCCACAGTGCAGAAAGAGCAGGAGGAGCTGGAGAAAGAGACACAAAAGCTTATCTTTGTCTCGGGGCCCCAAAGTAGTTTAATCCAACCCTGTGTACAGACAAATACACAACAAAATAACAACAGTGATGGTGTTACTATATATTACTAACATTAGTAAATAACACTACATATAACAACAAAAAACAAGCAATAATAATAATGATATCATTTTTAGTATTTAATTATTACTTTATTTCCATGTTTATACTAAAACATATACGTGTGTATGTCTATTATAAATAGGTTAAGTTGTCTCTTATATAGATTTTGTGTTATAAAGCATTACTTGTAGTTTTGTATATAATATTTTCTGTTTAACTGATGCTTAATAAACATCCCTCCCATATTAACTTTTTGATAAGTGCTCAGCACAGCCTGCCTTTTCTTTTCCTCCCCCAACCAGTGCAAGCTGAATCCCATTTTACAATACGCGACACAACTTTTGAGCCGCTCCCCCCCAAAAAAAAACCCAACCAGCAGCTCACTTTAGCCAAGTCGTCGCCATTTTATTAAGCGTCTAAATAGCCCTCCCCAATCGCCTATTATGAACCGCAATGAGATCCTGTGCTGTATTCACCGTTTTATCTCCTCCTCTGGCCACATGAAAATGGCCACGCATTGCATTCCCGCACATCCACCAACCCCTTCTGCGCTGTCAGCCTGTAACCCCGCACACACACACACACACACGCTGCCGCCTGCTGCTGCGCCCTTTCCAAGCCCGTCGCGCTGACACGTTAACGGGCTTGTATGCAAACGAGAGCACAATCTGAGCCATTATTACTGGCGGGAGAGATGTTAACTTTCCCCGAGAGAAGTGGGCAAAAAAAATAAGATCCAGTGTAACCAGTCTGCCACCTAGCTGCGGAGACGCGCCGACGGAGATCTGTCGACTGTATGAAAACACCCGCGCCAATGTTGTTGCACAGTAGGCTCTGCGCTCCGATGAGACTGAAACTCGGTTTTAGGAGGTGTTTTAACCTCCGCTGGCCTTAGTTATGTAATCAAAGCAACATCTAATGCACCAAAAGGCTGTGGATTGATGTCGGTGCGAAGGGGGAGAGCAGGACAGCAACACCTTAACCTCCTGACTAAACGCAGTTGGCTCCGGGACGCGCTCTCGGGTAAGTAGCCTACGTAGCCTTATTAGAGATTTTCATGGCAGTCTGTATTAATGTGTGCAGGCCTGTCATCATCAGCTCGGGCTCGCAGCACTGTAGGTTAGTGAGGATTTTGTGCATCCGCTTTGCGCTAATTTTATCCCCTTGTTGCTGAGTACGTTTCTCCGTGCATGGTGATATTTCTTATTACAATGTTGCTGACACCAGCAGAAGGGCTGGCAGAGGACAGATAGAAGAGAGGGGGAGAGAGAAAAAAAAAAGAAAAAAAGGTGGCTCGGGGACTAATCCACATCACAAACACCACTAGCAAGCACATTTTGATGCTACGTAGCGCCCCACTTCCATGTCGAGTTTCAACCCGCAGCTGTGTTTGTGTTTTAAGGCGCTTAAATGTGGTTTTTATTTTATTACGGAGATAGGAGTGACGACAACAACAACACGTGCATGTGTGTATCATTTGTAAGTGCGACAGCATCAGGCGGATAGTGATTTTCAGAGGTGCGCAAAGTCATTATGGAGAAGGAAGCCCCTGTTGACGTCCTCAGTAAACCAGTGATAGGTTGCTCCAGTGCGGTAACACCCCCACTGCCCGTACTGTATCTACAGTAGCAACATCAGTCAGCCTACGCAGCTGCGACCTGGGTACACAATGTACGACCAAACACACTTCTAATACACTAACTAGGCGAGAGAGTGTGTGCGTGTATGGGTGAGGAGGAGGGAGACTCACGTGAGAAACCCCCCCCCCCCC
>NW_023339807.1:15583069-15616451 GCF_004916995.1 Morone saxatilis | reverse complement strand
AACCCCCCCCCCCCCCTGTACATGAGGAGTGAAGGCTGCGCCGTGCACTGTTGAGGCTTCATGGTTCAATATTTAGAGATGCCATCACAGCAGCCCTAATTTCCAGCTGCTCTGGACGTGCTCGTGCTGTTGTCAGGCAGACGATAATGGTGTTGTCGTTATTGATGATAACACCGTCATGGGATGGTGATGATCGCTGGAAATATGGTGGGCCATTATCATGATTTAATCGTCGCCTCAGCGCTGCGAGGAACCACACTGACTACAGTGTCAAGTCCACTCATCATGCTGTCACTGGAAATAGCTTCTGGTCTAATGTTAGAATAATTTTGAGTTATGCTCGAGAGGTATAGCTCTGGAGAGTATAAGGAGCTATTAGTATGCACTTTGACTGATGTTGAATGGGCCTGCCCTTTTAAGTTTGAAAACCTGCCACTCTTATTCTCCTCTTGTATTTTGCACAAGATTGAAACATATGACTGGAGCTTCTGCTCACGCCCACGTCCTCTTCAGTTTGCTCTTTTCTTCGGACAGGCCAGACATCTGGAAGACAGGTCAGAATTAAAGTGGCTGCAGCTCTTTAAGAGGACCACTGTCCATCTCTATGCTCATTTTATTTTATTGTAAGGAGGTTTGGCCTTGGAAATCCTTTCCAAAACTGTTACATAACAGCAGTTACTGGAACAGATGTTGATTTGAGCTCAGTATGATTCAAGGAAAGGGTTTGGGAGTGGAGGGACCAAGAGGCAGGAGAGATAGCCCACTGAGCTCTTAAATGAAAACATTATCTGAGATGCTCTTGTAAGTTTAAGGGGGCAGTTCAGTGCGTTGAAAGACAGAAGAGCTATTTCATAAGAGGCTCTCAGGAGAGAGCTGCAAGAATGCTTGGCAGGGTGTGTTTTATTAGAAAATGGATGAGTGTATTCCTTAATGAGAGAGAGAGTATAATGAAGGAAGCATGACAGAAGATGCTGAATCCCTTTCGATACGTTAAAAACTGGGCTGAACACAGTGTGAATGAGAGAGAAAGTTTTTTTCCTGGTGAGGAGAATGTTATTTTAGGGTGTGTTACTTGCTGTAATGTCACATTAAAACTCAATTTACAATGGGGTCAATGAAAAGCTTACTTGACTTAGAGGAAGCAATGGGAGGAGGAGGAATTTGCACTCCTTTCCAAAAATAAGTTTTACCCTTTCCTACGGATTTGTGTTACCACTACTGAAAGGGGAGGAGGGGAATGGTCGGACCGTGAATGGAGGGATTTTGGGTTGGAGAGGAGGAAAAGAACGAAGTGGAGGAGGAAATATGGTTCTGATTAACATGGATACAGTGTATGAGTTGACCATTTTACTGTGTGGTCTGCAGAGAGAGGAAAAAGAGAGAGACAGAGAGAGAGAGAGAGTGGATGGGACTAATAGAGAATGCATGCAAAAGCGTTCTGCCAAACATGAAAAGGGGAGTTTCGGAGAGAAAAGAAAGTACAGCAGAGGGAAGGGTGGGAGGAGAAGTGCTTGTGGGAGTAGTGGCGAACAGAAGGCGCAAAGACAGTGGGGAGAGGAGGGGAGGAGACTGGATCAAGTGTTTGAATTAGTCAGGAGCTGATTGATTGATATATTGATTTAGGGAGAGGAGTCAGAGAACATAAGTAAAAGCGTCGACGTTTAGGGAGCGTTTGCTGCCTTTCAGGGTTGCCGTTATTTACAGATTGTTAGAGAAAACTCACTGAGGCTGTTTTTGAAAAATGTGAGTAGGTCTTGCTTCCAGTTAATGCCGACATTCTGGGAATCGGCGGCGTTGATTGGCCCCCTGGGTTTTCTGTATGATGAGATCATCTCTGTGGACACAGACTTTAGCACCTCTCTACAGCTGCTAGCAGGAAGGGGACTTTCCCCTCAATTCCTGTACTGCAGCTACTCAGCATCTGAGCTCACTGAAATGACTAATCACTGTCCTCTATCTTTCTGTCTGGGTCTGTCTGTCCTTTCTTTCCCTCTGTCTCTGCCTCAAACTTATTCAATCTCAGTTCAAGCCTAAAGGACGAGAGAGAGAGAGACCTTCCTTTGCTGGATGAAGGAGCCCAGCTGTACTTGGACTGTTACAGGATATTGTTTTGGAAATCTCTTCACCTACATCTGCATTCTGCTCTTTGCCACTGACCCCTCCAACCCCACAAGGGTAATTTAAAAGTGTTATACTGGGAATCCCACAGCATCCTACTTCTCCCCCCTGACTTCTCTGATGGACCAGAGAGTGAAGGGGGGAACCCCTCCGACCACAAACTCCACTCTGGACCCCACCTCCGCACCTGAAGACTCTGAACAGGACCAAGTGGCAGAGAAAAAGAGGAGATGTGAGGGGGAAAAAGAGGAGGAGAAAAGAGGAGCAGGGAGAAAGAGAGAAGGAGACAAGGGGGCAGTTCTGGAGTTGCTCATCGAGGGGCGCTGTGGAAGCGCAGGGCAGCAGCAGCTTCAGATCTCTGGCAGAGAGACCAGCTGCCCTGAGGGGAATGTGCGACTCCGGATTGGACTACAGGCCAAACGTACCAAGAAACCGCCCAAGATCTTGGAGAGCTACGTATGCAAGCCCACCATCAGGACCTATCAGAGGCAAGGCAGGGGGGCACTGCTAAGGGGGGATGGAGAAGGCGGAGTGGGCCAGCAGAGCAAAACCAGCTCTAGTCCAGACGAGGCAACAAGAGAGCAACGCTCAGGCTTGGATGCTGTCCAGACCACATCCAAACAAACTGCATCTGCTGCTTCGCCATCACTTGCATCATCATCATTATCATCGCCGTCATCATCTTCGTCATCGCAACCACTGTCGTTGTCATCAACAGTTACTACAACTTCCACCACAGCCTCAGTCCCTGCCATAACCAGCCAAGGGACCAAGTCTGCCAAACAGGTAAGTCAAGGAGGAATTTACCTCACACACACACACACACACACACACAGATTCCCTGTCAGCTGCCAATATTAAACCTGCTGTTAGTGTAAGTTAGCTTGAAATGGAAAACAAACAAACTGAGGGCTACAGTGATTGAAGGTATCACACATTATTAATGACATATACTGTGTGTGCTTTGGTTTTTGCAGTTAACCACCAGCCTTATATGGTGCAAAATCACCCAGGTTTGTGCTCAGTTGTAATAAGGTCAAATGAGCTATTGTCTCAATACTGAAACCTAAGCAGCCCATTTAAATAAACAGGCCTATAAATAGGACAACAGCACGGCAACCACTTGGAGCTATTACAGACATTGGTCCATCAGTCCCTATGACAATCACCCAAGGGGAAGCTTATTGCTTTAGCTGCACAAACGCCACTCAAGCTGCAGCATACCAAAATTACAGGACAAGTACGAAATGTCAAGCCTTCTCATCTGTATTAGTGGCAATTTATAGCTACCAATAGCACAGCTTTCTCTCTCTCTTTCTGTCTCTGCCCAGCTCTCTATATCTGTCCCTCTCTTCTATTTTTACATCCCCTCTTTTCTCTACCTGCTCTCATTTATCTTTCACTCCCCCTCTGTCCCTGTCCCACTCCTTTCCTCTCTGTTTCTCTGCCTTTGTATTTCTCCTTTCTGTGTCAACCCCATTCCTGTTTCCATCACCTCACTCTCTCCTTCTCCTCTAGTATGCCCTCTTTTCTCTGCCTGATTGAGTCATTTTGTCCTCACTCTCTCTTTTAATGGACGGACAAAAACAAAAGTATTTTGGTTATTGTCTCTTCCCCATTGTCCTTCACTGTTGTCAACAGCAAACTAATGGATGTCACAGCTGTTGTTGTCTATGACAGAGATTCTGTGTTTGCATTCCCCAGGTTCCTATCAAACTGGCCGATAAGACAGAGGTGGATTCAAATGGCTCATCCGAGAGAGTGAAGAAAGAGAAGCTCCCTAGTGTCAATGGCCAGCCTGTCCCTGCAGGACACAAACCCAGCTCGCCCACAACAGACCAGACAGCTTCAACTACCCCCTCCAACCCGGGCATCCAAGCTCTGTCTGCATCGGAAACCAGGAATGAAGGAAAGACCTCCAAGAAACATAATGGTTTGGTACAGACAACAAAACAGAAGGGAATATCGAATGGGAAAGGCACTGCTGACATCCTTGGCACTTCCTCGACGAAAATCAAAGTTGGAAAACACAGCAGTTCCTCCTCTGTTTCTTCCGTGGACTCGTTGACAAGACCTCCACTTTCCACCAGCTCCCAAAAAGAACTTAGCCTGTCTAGTAAGAGTAGGCCAGACTCTCCTTCCTCTCCTTCAGGCACCCCTAAACCCCAGTCCTCCCCTACTGTGGATCTCTCCTCTGCCCAATCCCAAGACCAGGATCCCTCTCTACAACCTCCACTAGAGAAAAAAAGAGAAAAAGAAAGGAAAGCAAAGAAAGAGAAACGAAAAGACAAAAAATCTAAACGAGATAGATTGGAGACTGAAAGAGCAAAAAGTGAGAACAGAAAGGAGGAAGGCAAGAAGAAGAAAAAGGAGAAAGGAAAGGATGGAAAATCAAGGCACGGTAAAGAAAAGGATGAAAGACATAAGACTGACGATACGTGGAGGGATGAACTAAAGACTGAAAGAGCAAAGGCTGAGAAGAAGAGGGATAAGCTGAGCCCGGACAGACAAAGAACAGAGGATAATAATGCAAAATGTGGTGAAACGGTCGATAGTGGAAAACTAGATAAAACCTGTAAAGTTGTGAATCCAGGCAGACCAGATGAGATAGACAAGACAGATGACGGTTGCAAGCCCGTTAAACAAGCTGAGCCAGCAACAGCAACAGGTGATACCAGTAAATCAAAAGAACAAGACGTCTCAAGACATTCAACTGTGCCTCCAAGCCACCCCTCTTCTTCTGCTCCTCCCTCTCTGCCCACTCCTCCTGCCCGTGCCCCCGTTTCTCCCCCTTCTTTCCCCCAAGAGCAGGACAGCCGACCGCTCAAGAAACGTAAAGCCAGACGGCCCAGCTGGACCAAGCTCGTGCACCGTGCGCAGAGGGCGGAAAATCAGGAAGCCCCTTCAGATTCCCAGCATAATCTCTTACTGAATTTCCCCCAGAACCCCAAGACCTCCCTTCCTGCCAAGGCCACTATTCAGCAGACTGATGAGTCACACCCAGCTTCCTCTAGCTCTTTAACCAGCAGCTCTTCCCCTCTCTCTTCTGCAACCAAACCTCCATCTCCAAAGCAGAGTCACCCCACATCAGACCCAAGCCCCCCTGCTTCCAGATGCCCCATAACCCCTGCCCGAAAAAGGGGCCGCCCTAAATCCCAAAGCTCTAGCTTAGATGAACCTCCCCCAAGACTTTCACCAAATGCTATCCCAACTGAGGTGCCTCTTCTGGGGTGTGACGGAATTCAGAAAGCCCCTGTGCTGGAGCCAAGTCCAATACTGCAGTGTGCAGCTCAGTCTAAATCCAGCCCCAAGAAGCGTGGCCGTCCTCCCAAACGACCCCTCCCCGAGGAGCAGAGTGGAGATGCACTGAATCGCACTGATGATGCAGACAGGAGTAAAGACTTTCATCCTCCTGAAAAGGGGAACAGGCAGCTAAAGATCAGGAGGCTGATTAACGAGATGAAGAAAAGAAAGAAGAGGAGACTTCACAAGGTAATGCTGTCTGGGTATGTAGGAAAGGAGGGAAGGGGAGTCGAGGCAACAGATGGTGAGACCTCTCTGAGAATGTGTAAATCGATAGAGGCTACAACAGTACACACGCTCTCAGCCCTGTCCTCCTCCTTTGGGAGTAAGCTGGGCCCTCAGATCAATGTGAGCAAGAGAGGGACCATCTACATGGGGAAGAGGCGAGGACGCAAGCCCAAAGCCCAAACAGCTCCAACAGTCCAAACCAACACCCAGAACTCCACTCAGTCGTCTCTGTTTACCAACCCCTCTGAAACATCTCTGTTCTCTAACCAACCCCAGCCTCCTCCCTCTCACCCATTTCCATCCCCTTCTCTAACCCACTCCAGTGGGGCCCAGAGCCCTTACAGCGAAGGCAGCCTCACCGAACCAACATCTTCCCTACTCTTCCCTCACCCCTTCTCCCTCCCTTCCCCATCATCTTCCTGTACATCCCCCCGTCCTCCCTCCTCCTCGTCCCTCTCTCCCTTTGTGAAGAAGAGTTGTCCGTGTCAGGGAAGGCATCACTTCCCCTTTCACCAGTCTTCATGTAAGCTCTCCTGTCCCACCCCTCCACTGCATCACACACCTGGCTCTCCCGGCCACCTTAAGGAGGCAACCCCCTCCCCCAGGAGCGAATCACACAGCGAGGAGACACTGCCTAGCGATAGTGGGATTGGGACGGATAACAACAGTGTGTCTGAGCGAGGGGAGATGAGGGGAGTTCGAAGCATGCTCAGGTTGGGTCAGGGGTCAGGAGTGATTCTGGGGGGTCAGAGGCACCCCTCTTCTCTTGTGGACCGTCCCTCTCCTGTCTCTTCACCCTTAACTCACATGCCCAGACACACAAACCCCATCACCAACTCAACTAGTGTGGAGCGGCACAGAGACAGGCACAGGCACAGGCGGAGGGATTACGATTGTTCCTCCTCCTGTACATGCATGTGCCCGTGCCCCTGCCCGGGACACAACAAGTGCACTCATTCAGATTATTACCCTTGCCTTGGGCACAATGCACTGAAGAGACAGAAAAATAAACATAAGAAGAAGCACCAGCAGCTGCACATGCAGGATCCGGAGTTTCTGGCTGAGCTAGAAGATCTGATTGGCCAGTTCAGCGAGGTCCATATCGGACGGCGAGGTTGGGCGAGAACGGGACTGGGACAGGGCTTTGATGGGAGTGGGAATGCTGCTGGAGGAAGGCGCCATCACTCCTCCTCCCATTCCGTCCGCTCCAATATCTTCAGGATCAATCTGAATGGCTTCTACTCTCCTCACCCTTCATCCTACTCTAACACCTCCTTCTCCCCCCAGCCTTTCTACCCCTGCCAGCCTGTGCATTGCAACAGGAAGCCAGACCGCAGGCAATGTGGTTGCCCATCAAAGTTCCAGGAGACCATTGAAAATATGGGCTTTTACAGCAGCTATCCCCCAGCCACAACACTTTACCACCACCTCCCGAGCTCCTACCCGCTTCCCTCTCCGCACCAGTATGCCACCCATCAGCCCCATCATGCCCACTTCCTCCTCAACCCCGCCAGATTCCACAGGCGGAGGAGCAGGTTGCCGAGGGAGGGAGCTTTAGGAGGAGAAGTAGAGGGAGATATAGGAGGAGGCAGTGGAGGAGGCCCACACCTCAGCTCAGGGTTCACATCCAGCCTCTCCTGTGGCTGTGGGAGGAGTGAACATAAACACAAACATAAGCACCGTCACCGGCACTGCGAGCGAGATATGGATGACGAGGAGGAGTTACACGAGGATGAGGAGGAAGATGGAATGGAGAGAGAGGGGTTGGCCAGTTCAAAGCCAAGGTCAGGGTTTATTTTGGGGCAAGGAGAAGGAGGAAGGAAAGGAGCAAGAGGAATGGGGAGTATGTTGTCCAAAGAATCGCCTTGGTTATGTGAGAACGGAAATGACTCCTTCTCCTCTGCTGCTGCTGCCACATCGTCATCATCCTCAGCAGAGAGGTACAAACACACATCTCTCACCTCACTGGGGTTGGGTTCCTCTCACCTGTCCTTGTTTGGAGGAGGCTGGGGAGGCCTGGGTCAGAGCTGGACAAAATTCGGGGGACTGGGAGGGACAGGATTTGGAAACTCAAACCCCAGCTGGAGAGGCTTCACTGGGGAGCAACATACAGGCCAGCTGATTGCATCAGACGGAGAGGACGACGACGGCGAGGACGCTCAAGAGTCACACCTGTACAGGGCGTCCCCGTCCCCAACACACACCAACCTGTTCGCATCTGCTGCCATGGCAACAGGGGGGAGGGGTCTGAGGAGCAGATTGGCCGGTAGGAATCCAGGAAGTGGAGACAGGTCATGGAGGAGAGATGAGCCAGCGTGGACAGAGAGGAGAGAAGCAGGTGAGGATGCATGAATAATTTGATCAATAAATGTGTGAATTAATAGAGTACTTACATGCATCTGTTTGATGGCTCAGTGTGAGTTTATGTTAACATTAGTCCTAAAGGTGGTGCGAATACTTGCTCATACTGCAATGTTACTATCTCTCTGGCTGGAAACTGTCTGTGCTGATAAACGTTACAAAAATCCTGCTTCTTGAGTTTTGTGAATGCACAGTTGTATTCTGTTATTATTTTATTGGCAAAAACAATGAAAACATAGAATACTGGAAGTCATTTAGAGAATATCTTCGTGCTTGTCATTGAAATACATCTATAGTGCCCAAATCATGACAGCTAGCTGAGTAAATAGGTTTCATGCCAAGAGGCTCTTTTCACTTGCACAGTGTGACAGATTTTTGTATTTGCACAATGTGGAGATGAGACTGTGGCACCAATAGTTTGCCCAATATAGTGACAGCATTACTTTTTCTCAGGTGTTGTTGAGCCACACATCAAAGCCTGGAGGGTGTTTGAGAGGAAATCAGACTCCGTTCTTTTTATAGCCAATTTCAGACTCCCTCTGCTGTTCAGGGGACGTGCCGAACACCCACCCACACACATACACACACACACACACACACACACAAATGCAACCACTCTGTTGGAATTTTTAAAAAGTGTTATAGCAGGAGGGCAGCATCTTGATGGGAATCTTCCAAAAAATCTTTGAAATCTTCCCGGTCTACAGCGAACCACACGCTTGCGTTGCAGGCTGGGGCTACCCAGTGAACACAGTCATTAGTTAACCACCAGATTGGCTATTTAAAGCATGGCCTATCCCTCACTGCTGGCCAGCAGGGCCTATTTGACTTGGAAAAATCCAATAAGGAAAGAGTGGTCAGTCTTGTTGGGGACTGTGGAAAATGGAACAAAAAGATAGATGACCTCAGGAGTGATTGATGAAGGAATAGCAAGGAGGTCAGAATCGGGGCATAGAGAGCTCGTGAGGGGAAAATGTTGTTTTTGAGAGAGGTGGAATACATTTGACATCAGTTCATCCTCTAACTAAACACACATGTGTTTTGAAGTACAGCACGCTAGCATGGGCACACTCACACACACTTTTTTTTCTCTTTCTTTGTCTGCTCAGCCTTTTAAGATTGTGTTCCACATTATGAGTGCAACACAAGAGTGTATACGTGTGCATGCTCATATTAAAAAGCATGCCGTCTGCACAGCATTTGTGTCCATTCTTGTGGTTTTTCGCTGTGTGTGTGTGTGTACATAAATCAATTCTTAATGCATTTCCCAGAAGTGATCTGGTCAGAGGAAATGTTGTGACTCACCTAATCTGTGGCCCCGCATGACTCAGCCTAGACTGGCCTCACCTCACACCTCCTGCTGGCTCAATCACTGATCCACATCTGTCTCATTTCCTCTCTGCCACTTACACACCCGCCCTTCCCTCCTGCCTCCTTCTGCCTCAACCCCCCTCCCCTCCCCTTTCTATTTCAATGACTGCAGGTTTACAAGGTGACTCGAGAAGCCGGGGGCAGCAGAAAAGTGTGCCAGCACCAGACAGTGTGGCAGGGAAACACAAAAGAAGGCCAGGACGGCCCAGAAAGTACCCACTGCCCTCCACTGTATCCTCCCCCACACACTCATCTGCAGCTCCCTCCATGTCATCACCCGACCTCTTGCCAGGACACAGCCACAACAGAGATGGGAGAGAAGTGGGAGGGAGAAAAGACGAAATTGTGCCAGAGAGAGATAGAGGAGGCGACACGGTGCAGCAGGTGACAGAGCTGGAGCTGCAGGCCAAGAGGAAGAGAGGACGGAAGAGAAAACATGGTGACTCCCCTTGTCATCAGAGGTAAACAATCACAACTGTACTATAAAGTACCTGAGCTGGTTGACTTGAAAATTCAATACAACCACTCACTACTGCTATATTAACCCATCGTTTTCAGCACTGTGTGCTAAACCAGTGCCTTTTCTCTCTTTCTCTTTTTCCTCTCTATCGTTCTATCTCTCTCTTCATGCTTTCCTTTTAGTGTCGCTGAGGATAAATCTGAGTGTGACACCCCCCCTGAATGTTTTAGCCAATCAGATGTGGACCAGGCTCCATCCCAACCAGTAACCATCCAAAGAGAGGAGAGAGCAGATGGTCCTCCCAGGAAGAAGTTTCTGAGGGCAGGTCTTTACTCTGATGATTACAAAACTACAGAGTGAGTTTGAATTCATAAACAAACTATTATAACATTGTTTCTGTTATCGGGTCTTTTTTTTATGTTTTTAATGTGTCTCTTTCGTAGTCCGCCCTCCCAAACCCATCAGCTGTGCAGAGAGAGTATGGAATACACACCAGAGGAGCATGAATACAGCCTTTTACCTGCTCCCATACATGTTGGTGAGTATCTAAAAAAGTGCAAATGTTGCTATACTTTGTTATAGCTGTGATAGCTCATCCAAACTCCCTTTCTACCCCCAGGGAAGTACCTTAGGCTGAAGCGGATTCATTTCCAATTACCTTATGATGTTATGTGGCTGTGGCAGCACAATCAGGTACAGTAGAACCCCAAAACACAGAATCTGGAAGTTAGAAGGTCGAACCTTAGCGTCTTTGCAGATAAAAGAGTGTTACAAGGAGATTTGTGGAGCCTCATGAATATGGATATAATTCTCATGTTGTGTTGCTGCAGCTTCAAAGGCAGCCTGCTGTCCCCCTAAAGAGAAAGCGGCGTTACTGTGAGTTGCCAGCATCGGATGTGTTATCTTCAGGTTTAGTTGATGGATCAAATCAATACTCTTATACGGTATCTTACTCACTTTCGCTCTCTTTTGGTTTCACTCAGGCCGGCTGAAGGAGAGGGCTGCATCCTCTCACCAGATAGCGGTGAGTTTATGTGACTAGAGGTCAATTCATTCCACTTAAGAATGTAGTTTACATAACTGGTAAAACGTGCATGTGTCCCTCCATTTTATTTTATTTTATTTCACAGGAGGAGAGCTCCAGTGACATTACCAGCCTATTTCCTCACCTCGACATGGAACCTTTGACCAGCAGTGAGAGGTATGGAAAGAACACAGCAATTCACGTTTCAGAATAAACTACTGATGCACTGATGTCAGCACAGAATGGCTTATGTTTCTCTCTGTGTGCCCGGGCCAGGAGCTTTGTGGTGAAACACCACGTGTTCCTTGTGAGGAACTGGGAGCTTGTGAGAGACAGACAGATCCAACTGAGGATAGAGAGGGCGGGAGAGAGAGACACAGAGGGAGAGGAGAGGGACTCACAACGTCTGTCCTGTGATGGAGCCAATGGGGACGACAGCCACATCAAGTCAGGTCCATGAAGCAAGTGTGTGTGTTAGTTTTTGTTTCTGTAGGTGTTTGTGTATGCATACGTGTACGTGGTTGAAGTCTATACATGTTCATTTTTTCTGTACATCTGTATAGATTTCTTCTGGTGTCCTGTGTTGTGTCTTTTACTTTATGTGTGCATGTATTTGTGCGTGTGTGTGTGTGCTCCGCTTACAGCCGTTGTCCTCATATTTGGCTTGTCTCTCCATATCATACTCAGCAGCACAAACTAAGTGGTTTTCCAACCACAGAATTTCTGCCTGCAGAAATGTTTCTCCATTTCTGTCATCCACTGTTGGTGTCCAAGAACCCAGTAGGCATCAACTTTCCCCATTAGCAGTGAAACCACACAATTTCCATCAAAGACTTCCTGACTGATGGCAAATAGTAATGAAGGGGAAAAAAGACAGTCAGTCTCATAAATACAGATATATCTGTAAAATAAATTATATGCTGTTTTCACTCCCTACTGCAACGCTTTTACTAACATACAGAATGCTGTTTGACCTCTGACCTTCAGATCAGCCAGTGGGGGAGGAGGTGACAGTTATCAGCAGTGACCCCCACCATCAGAGTCAAGACACCTCCAGCTTGCTCACTGCCAGCCCCTGTGTGAGTGAACACATGCACCCACGGAAAAAAAGAAAGAAAGAAAAACAATATTTTTCTTTTAAGAATTTCCACAAGGATAAAAATCTGCTTTTGCAATTAATTGTGCATACTTGTTCACCACAGCCCACTAAAACCCAGAACAGAAATGAGGAGGAGGGAGAAGAAGAAAAACGAGGGGAAGAAGAGGTCTGCAGCAGAGAACAGAGGAGGAAACGGCTGAATGATTTACTTTTGACCCTGCAGCATTCATAAGCTAACAGAGAGAGGTGAGTAGAGCATCAGATACAGAAGCAGGAGGGACTCGGAGAGGTATACACATGGTTTTGTTGATAGTATCTTGCCTTTATGTAGGTGGGACCACTCTGAGAAAGGGACCAGGCCCACCACTGGACAGATGGAAAGGGATTGATGTCATAACACTGCTATTACCAGTAGTAGTGCCACAGAGAACAAGGGAGAAAGGGAGAAGAGAGCAGGAGAATTATTGCGGCTGAAAATGCAAGAAAGACATCTCACACACTGACAGATGAGTGTGTTGAACTTAGCGCTCTGAAGGGCATCACACCGAGGATGAAACCATGGCAACACATCTTTTGTCCAAGCGTCGAGGGATGAGAGAAACGGAGATAGACTGTCCCGGATGAAAGACAGAAACAGACCAGCTGAAATGAATTTGCACTAGTGCTGGATGAACAAGCACACTAAAGACTGTATGTATGCTGAGTGGACACACTATAAACAGACATACACTTTGATTGCTCTTACTTCGGCACCTTAAGCAAACTGGGAAAGACAGATGTCGTTCGGAGACTGAAAGTGGACATATACGGTACTCAGCATTTCGGCTCTGAGGATTCCAAGAGACGAGGAGTTCACAAACTGCCCGAGGGAATAAAAATGTAGCCTGGGCCCTAACTAGGTCAAAATTGAACCCTCATTTAATCGTTAAGCTTTCAAAGTCACATTGCACCTTTGGGAAATGACACGAGTAGAAGTGAACCAGTTAAAGGCTGTCGAGACAGTGTTAGGGGTTTTTCTTCACTTTACCAAGACAGTGTCTGCTATGTACCAGTGAATAGGCAGGGGAGGGGGGTGGGCTTAGTGATAGGAATTTTGGCATCAATGCAAGAGAATTTCTAATGAGGTTTTAAGAAAGAAGTTATTTTTGAAAAAAAAAAGAAAGACAGCCTTGAGTACTGTCTGCTTAAGAAATGGACAAAATATATTCATGATAGGAATGTTTATTGTTGACTATTTTCAGTATTGCTTCCTGGGGAAGGGAGGGAGAAGGGTAAAAAGTGTTTTGTTTACTTCAGACTGCCTTTCAGAATGTTTCGCTCTTTGCTCCAGAGCATTGACAATCAGAATGTCCTCGGGCGGAGAAAGGAGAGAGGAAAGGGAACGAAAACTAGAATTGATTTGCCCCAAATGCTCTGTAAAAGTGCCATGTTGTCTTGTGTACGTACCTAAGCGAACTCATGCAGTCTTTAAAAGCAATATCTCATCCGATAAGGACTATATAAGGACTTCCTTTGTTATGTTTTTTAAGTTGTGAATATTTGAGGATTGAGGTCATTTTTTTCTGTACAGTTGCATAGTAGATTGTTCTCATCTTAGGAGCATTGGGCTAATCTGCTTAGTGGAAGTAACCATAAGCGTTTAGTTTCATGTGAATGTACATAGAGAGAGACCTGTTTTCCTTCTATCAGCAGTAGCGTGTAAAAGTAGTATTATACATGACAATACTATCGGGATTATACATAAAACTTAATAATCAAATCTTTCATTTTACTAACATGTTTTAACAGATTATACAGCTGACCAATATATCAGTAATTTCTCCTTAAAATTGACTATGATTGTATATGATTTTTTGTAGACTTACATAATTTGTCTCTTTTTTTGTTAGCTGAGTGTACGTTGTTTTGTTTTTTTTGTTTTTAATTATTGGTCAGACAATCAGTGACAGTGAATTAGTTCCAGTGTTAAATTTCTGCTCTCTTTCAGTAGTGTGGCTTCTAATAACAAGCCAAGAAAGTGCAATTTCTTTGACTGTTTACATACTGTATGTATATTTTTCCTCTTTCCTTTTTTAACTAAGAGCACTACATTATTGCCAGTGGATGATTAACTTTATAGCAAAGGTACACATAAAGAGTTATTTATCTAGTTTGCATGACATGTAACCTTTGCCTGTTGCCTCTGATAATGTGCATCTGAAAAAAAACATCAAAAACAGTTATAACTCAACGCCATAGAATGTCAGCTCAGACTTTTTGCCTCTATAATCATAATAATAAAAGCATTTTATGTCTACTAGTACTAAACCCTACAGGCTATTGGTGTATCAGTTATAATGCCTTGTCCTGTTACTGCAGTGATTTTAATCAGCTCGAGCTAACAGTGCTATCTAGTGGTGTTAGATTGTATATCTCACGCTGTGTTGTCCTCCATAATGACCCACAATGGAGGACGCTATCAAAGGAACGCGGTTACAAGATGGGGGAGGGCTGCAGCTCACTCTGGAGATTTATTCTCCTTTCTGCCCTTCACCACATCCGAGGGCATCCGGGGATCTTTTCATCCGAGCAAAGAATTGAGAGAATTCCCTGTGAATTTTAAACGGATGAAGTTAGGTATTAAAAGTGTTTTATAGAAGGCTCAATTGTGAGTCTTCACTTCCTTTGCAACGTGACACATGTAGGTAGTTTCCTGTTACATTCAAGATAACAACAAATAACAGGACATGTCATTTATGTTTTCTGAGTGAGATCTCTTCTACATTTATCATACCATGATGCCTTAACATATAAACTCTTTAACATAAATGTAAGCCCAACAATGTGACTCAAACAGCTGCGCAGGTTTCGTTTATACTGATCATTTTATTTGGTGTATTTACAAACAAGCACATGCAGGAGGTGGACAGTGACTGACACTATAGGGGCACTGAACTATATGCAATAGTAGGACACGGGGATGTCTACAGGCTACATGACACCAGAGAGAGAAAGAGAGGAGGAAGAGGAGGTACAGAACTCATCATTTTACAGACACACATAAGTGAAAGTGCAGGATGTGCAGACACAGATGTGCTCACACTCATCTCTGCTTTCACTGCCACATACACTGCCATGTGCACGCTCACACACACACACACACACTCAGATAATGAACCCAGATAGATAGAGAGACACTAGATGGGTCAGATAGAGCTATTCCTTTCAGAAACCTCAATATCAATAAATAGTACATCCAATAAATTAACAGCTTTAAAACAAATGCATTTAGACCATAACCTCACATTTGAACAAAATAATACAAAACCAAACAAAAAAACAAAAACTTGACACATTTTAATGCGTCAACCGATATTTTATATTCTATCTAGACATTATTTCTTGTAAACACCTAGGGATTATCCATTTGATGGCATTTGATTGGGATTAGAAGTTACAAGGTATGAGCACTGGCTTAACTGAATGCTACTGGACAGTTGCCATAGTGACGGAAATGTCATGCTACATGGCATTGACACAATAACATGAGGAAACTTTCAAGAACTGAGCTTTCCCTGATTCATCAATAGAAATGAAACTTTCCTGGAGGTCCTTTAGTGACCAGTTAAAATCAGTTTCTTTTATATTAACTATTTAAGCTTTTGTTTTAGGCTTCATTTGCCGAATTGCATGAGAACATCAAATCTAAATGACTTCAAAACAAACAAGGCTTTTAGTTGTACATTTAACCATATGCATAGTAATCAATACAGAATCTAGAGAATAACCAATAAATAATTAATGTGTTTCATATGAGCAACATTAGAATCAACAAATCACTTCCACCACTACCACTATCATTAATATCAATGATTATGATAAGCAAACATGGCAGGAAGGGTTAAGAGAAATACAAAAGCTGAGGTACGAGGTGAAGACCAGCCACCAAACCTACAGACTTTACAGTAGCATGATGAATTACATACATCTGGGATTTTCTCACTGCTTTAAATTTATGGTCAGATAGTGCTGAACAAGAGCTGAGCATAGTTTTGTGAGGTGTTTATTCCAACTCACGTTGGCCCTTTGAGGTTTTGGATGAGTAGAGAGATTAGCTACAGATTGCTGTTGTCTGATAAGTGTGTGGGATAGATATTTTCTGGCATTCATTCAAAGCATTCATGGCACATTACAATGCATACAGTGTTTATGGTATGAGGCTAAATCTAAATATTTTATGAATATGATGTCAAGACATTGGCAATACATAAAGCACATAGGAGGGAAGATACTGGATTTCATACAACAAACACATATTCCTTTTTTTTTTGCATGTATGACAACTACTTAATGTGTGTAAAGTTGCAGAAGATGTAAAGATAAAGAATGATTCCATTCATTTTTAAATCATCCACTTCCTCAATGTGGCCACAGTATTAAGCTTGTGTTTTACTGTCTGCTTTCTCTTGTTCATCTATCTTTCTATCTATCTTGGTAATATCAATCTCAATTTATATACCTATTTATATATTTTTTATGTATATTTATACAGTCAAATATATTAGCAGAAACATGTCAAACACACATGAACCAGGCGATAAAGGTGAGAGGTCAATAGGGGTGAAAGGTCATAACACAGATCTACACAGCTACAATTCACTACATTACTACGCAGTATGCAACAGGAGCTACGGCCCAGTACTCTAACATGCTCTCTCAACTCGACAACCTGCATGCCACAACTCTCTATGGCTGACGGCTATAGATATTAACGTGGCTACTACCAGGCTGTCGACTGTCGCCGCCTCACAACAGGCAGCCGCTGATCTGAAAGCACTTGAATCTGCTAGTGGTTGATTGCACAGAATTTCCCCTGTGATGATGTTCAGATCAGTGGCTGACAAGGAAGGCAGAAATTGAGAAAAGGACATTTAAAGGGATACTTCACTCCAAGATCAAAGGTCTTCCAGTAGGAAATGATCTAAATTTGACTTGAGTCATTATTTCACACCATCTGCTGCATTCCTGCTGTTAAAATCCATTAGTTTAATGCTACCAAACTGGATGGATTGTGATGGGAAAAAACAGCCATATGTTCATAAAGGGAGAGGGTTGCAGACTGCTCCTGATGCACGTAAAGCAGAACAGATGGTGTTATGCACTCAATTTAAACTCTAACCGTGCAAGCGTGAAATATCCCTTTCAGAGTAACGGAGCCTCACCACAACCTCTCAATACTCGCCTAAAATATATATATATATATATTTATTTTGCTTTTTTTATTGATTTAGTGCAGCAGTTATGGTATTGAAGTCACATGATGAGGGAGGTATAGCCAATAGGCACCAGCCCCTCGTTATCTCCCTGACGACAGCGAATCCAGTCTTGATCGACTCCTCCTAACACCATGAGTTCCTCCCCTTTGCGGAAGCTGAGCTCCGAACCTGCTCCGGTGTGGTCACACAGCGTTCGTACTGACCTGAGGACAGACAGCAGAGATCTTCTCAGTCAAAATGGTCTACATTAAACAGAAACCACAAACAATAACGTCATCTCTGACATGTAGCCAAATCTTGGATGAGTCACAATGCAGGATCGCTCAATGTCAGGCTGGTGAGTCACCAGTTACAGTCTTTCAAAGGCAAAAATAATAACAGGAGAACTTCTGGTGTCTCCTACACCCACTGGTGCTCTTAGAGGGGGAAAGAAGGAAAAAAAAAGAAAAGGGTTTTTATTTTTAACCATCTATTTTTTATTCCATGTCCTGTAATGTAAATTCATTTGTTTTTTATTGTGTCCAAAATATATCCAAATTTAGATCCTACTTGGGACAGATTCACAACACACATCTTTTTTATTGGATAGGTCAGCCAGTGAGACAGGAAAGGAGTAGAGAGAGAGAGAGAGAGAGAGAGAGAGAGGGGACGACATGCAGCAAAGGGCCACAGGCTGGATTCGAACCCTTGCCGCTGCGGCAAGGACTCAGTCTGCCTAGTCTACCAATACATACAACGCTCTTGTATTTACCTGTATGTTAGCCCATCATTTTATTCTATGTAATTGGGAAAATAAAAAACCTTCTTCTCATGCAAGGTGGTTAAAAGATGTCATGTTTCATTTGCAACTAGAGAAAATCTAATTAACCATAAAAGGAAAAATCTGATAATATTAGGAAAGTATGGAAACCTTTTATATTCTATTATTCATTGGTCACTGAGATAAAAATTTTGAGTGACTAATAGTGCCCCTTATGTGCAGGTAATTATGGTACAGTGCATGAGTAGTATTATCTGCATATTAGTTTTTATGTGTATGCCATTTGTTCTATGGTTTATTATTTCACATTTGTATGGTTGAAGCTTGTTGGGGAGGAAGGGATGGGTTTTAGAGGGAAGATGTATTGTGTACTGTTGTGTATCTATGTGTGTATACTGCTTTTTTATATACAAATTTGTGGCGTTAATCCTAAATCTTGACTTTAGATTATAGCACCAAGATCTGTTTTTGTCAAAATTGGGCTACTGAGATTTTAGGTCTGATTCAATAAAGGATTTTTATATTTTTCATAATAGACTCTTCAGGACAATTCAAGTTATTTTTGAAGCTTGTTAAAACTGCCAAAATGTAACGTCCTTGAAAGATTACTCAAAACTGAATCAGTGGCGTGAGATATCAACTCTGAAATAGAGATTTATCTTCCACTTCAGCCAACAAAAATGCAAAAGTCCACCCTCTATAACCATCGGCATCACGTTATGTCTGTTGTACCTGAGTGGTCTGGGTTTGTCCTTCATCTCCAGTGCATCCACCTCTTTCTCTGACTCTGGCTGACCATCTCCCTGGGGCTCCGGGGCCCTCTTTATTATCGGGGTGGAGCTGCTGCTCACCATTCGAGTCAGTGCTGTGACACCAGGAGCCAGCCACTGAGAGGGACGCCTGCAGAGTTAGACAGAAAGAGGACGGGATGATGATGAGGGAAAACAAAGAGACAATGTGGGACAGATGGGTAGAGAAGAAACACAGACAGTTACCATTCACACAGAAAACAATTTCAAGTACAGCAGTGACTTTAGAAGTTGTTTAAGTCACTACAGTGGTCGAATTCACAAATCCATTACAATCTCTCGAAAGATGTACTAATGTATGCATTAAATTCATTGGCTAACCTGGTTGGTGGTGTTTGACCTGGTGGGCTGTTGGGGCTTTTAGAGGCTCCAAAGAGCCTCCCCAGACCCCAGGGAACCTGAGCACCACTGCTGACCGGAGCAAAGTCACTCTGTGCCTGGAGCTCTGGCAGATCCGTCCTCATCTCTCCCTTTTTCAGGTTCAGCTCAGCCAGGTTCTGGCTCAGTCTGCCTCCCCAGCGCATCACAGCTCCCCATCCCTGCTGGATCACCTATGATTTAAAAAAAAATGTCAGCCCTGCAGGATCACACAAATGCATTTGACTACAAAAACTAAACAGCCACACAAAAGGTGAGTACCTGTCCTGCCTGCTGAGCAAGGCTGTCCTCCTCAATATCAGGAGGCGGTAACTCTCCAATTTCCTTCTCCTGCACCCACAACAGCTGAGGACTTGTCTGCCCAAGAGTGACCGAAGCCTTTATGGGTGCAGCACTGTCATGTGTTGACTCCCCTGATCCTCTATTCTTTGGATTAGCCAATGGGGATGATTTCTCTTTGGCTAACTGATGTTCTGGACTTCCAAAGTCTACTTCTGACAGGCTTTCAATATATCCGCAGCCTGTGATTTTGTTTTGAGACCCCTCTGTTGAAAGCTGGAATCCAGCATCCTGACAGGGTGGACTGGGGATCTCTGGATTGTGACCGTCTGGCTCCAAATGGTGGTGCTGGAAAAGCAGGTCGAGGTTGAAGGTGAGCAGGCTGAGAGGCTGCAACACGAGGAGTAGCTCCTCGAACAGAGGCTGGCAGGCGGTCAGTGACAGGCGCATAAAGGAGGTGGGACGGTAATATGTCTCGAGTACATCTGAGGGGAAGAGAGATTAAGGTTACATAGATGCACAGCCACAGGAATGAGATGACATGGAAGTGAAGGAAACTTACCACTGCAAGACTGAAGGTGGGACAGCCAGAGATCAAGATGCTTAATACTAAAAGAAAAAAAAACAGAGAAAAGAGGAAAACTGAGGATACAAAGAGGGCATGTGCAGGCAGATCAAAATATAGTATATTCTATTTTTTAACTACTAATTTGAGCACTTTTCATGCTACCAGGACACCAGAGAGAGGATTAGGAGCCAGTACTTACTTCAGTAGGCCAAGGAGGAATGCGTTGAACCTGTGTTTGCTCTGTCTGAGCTGGGGCAGCTCTCCAACTCGAACTTGAAGGTTGAGCAAGGCCTGTGTTTTTGGACCTTGAAAAATGTGTTGAGAAAAAGAGGAGAAAATATATGTAAAGTGAGCGTGAGAGAGAGAGAGAACGGGCTTAACAGAGGAACTTGCAGAGGTGAGCGAAAAATTCAGCCAAACTTGGCACTCACAGGCCAATCGATATCTGCATCCTGTTGTTCGCATTATTCAGCATTTATGCACTAAAATCAACAAGTATTGACTGATGTGTGGGAAAATGAGAGACAAACGAAGTCCAGAGTTTTTATCATTAAGATCCAGGGGAAAATCATCCCACAGAAATAATTTCCAAATCTATAAATGCAAATTTTTTTTACAATCCTTGCTATATCTACCTGGCTTGGTTGAGGCCTGAACAAGACTCCAGGCGGAGTTTGGCCTCCTGCCTGCAATCAGGTCACTCTGGTGGGGTTTCAAGCCATCGGTCAGCAAGCTGTGCAGGGCAGGGCATAGGCACTGCAGCACCAGACGGCCCAGAGATGGATTTATAGTGCTGTCTCCTGATAAGGCCTGAGAGGAGAGGAGAAGAGAGGAGAGGAAAATGGGATACAGTGAGGAAGAAGATGTGCAGTGATAGGGAGGGACGGGGGAATAGATGTGAAAGGATGACTCAAGAGAGAGGGAGGGAAGGAAAATGGGACACATGGGGTTTGAGAGAAATAGGGAGCGATAAGGGTCAGTATGATGTGATGAGAGATGATTTTGGGAAGGAAGGGGGAATTTGGAGTTAGTTTACAAAGAAATTCTTAATACTACGAGATTGGGTTATCTAAAGATATTCTAGTACCTTGTTAACTGAGAGAGACTGAGGAGAGACGGAACAAAATATGTAGAGTCAGAACAAGAAGGAATGGAGGGAAAGCATTTTCAAAGATAAACAATCAGTTCAATACAGGATGCCACTTTGTTGCTCGACACAACGATTTGTAATCAAGAGTGACATGAAAAACACTTCCAATACAAACAAAAAAACAACAACAAAAGTTCATTCTGTTCTCGTAATCCCACGAGTGGTGTGAATTCAGCAGTGACTGACCTTCTGAACTACAGTCCGAGAAGAACTGAACTGGGCCAAGATGGCTTCCACTGCCACACTGACTGCACTGACCAGAGCTGGGGGGAAGAACAATGGTCTACAGTTAAACTGTAAGAGCTATAGACATCAGGGACAAAGATGCATTGCTGGACAAGTGGACACACACACAGGTGAGACACACACCTTTTTTTTCCTGCAGGCACAGAGAGGACAGGCCCAGACCTCTCATTGGATGCTTCACATCTTCGCCCATCCAGGATGTCTCTGTCCTCTGTACAGAGCCAGCGAATGAGACACTGCGAACAGCTGACAGTGACAGTAAAAGAGCAATTACTTACTGTACAAGTATAAAAAAACAAAACAAATTCAACAGAAGCTAAATGAATCACCACAGACAGAAATACCACAACTAAAATATTTGCGTTTTTAGCAGGAGCAATTAAGCAATGAGAAGCATAGCAGAGTATGCAGATAGAAGCAGATGGTAGTACTGTCAACAAACAGTGTGTAAGGACACCCTGTAAATATTGGTGAGCTTTCAACATCTGTATCTATTAAGACAACTTTCTATATGCATCAGGGATAAACAGGATCCCATGCATTAATTTTGACTCACACACAAACGCACAAATACACTCATTATATAAGCATAAGCATACATAGAGGTAAGTGAAGAGCTAGGGGGGAAACAACTGTATAAGCTACCACGTCAGTCAGGTCAGATAATGACATACATGTGCAAAGGGCAGGTGTTGTGTGCAGTGTGATGTTTCTATAAATGGATTTATATAAACTAGTTATATAAATACAGACATTCTTATAATGTACAGGATGCAGTGGACCTTAATTACTTTGAATGCACACACACAATCATAAAAAAGGTTACCTTAAATAATTATTTATATTCATCTTCAACAAGCTACTTGGGTTGTGCTTGGCATGAAATGCATGTGTCAATTTCAACATTCACAAAAAGAAAACAAAAACAACAGGTAGACAGACGAGACAAGACCGACACAAAAACAGACAGATAGAGGAAGACAGAGAGAAAGAGTGATGAGAGTGACTCTAGACACCCTCTGACAGGAACAGCTGTTACCCTTCTGAAGGCCCTTTGCAGATTTGAAAGGACAGTGTAGATAAGATGTATCAAATGACCTGCAGGGAGCTGCCTTCTGATATATAAAACAGCTACAGTTACCCAGTTCTTTCAAATCTGCAAATCCCCCCGGGTTGAAAGAGTGACAAAAAGTGTGAGGGTCACCATATCTAGAGCAGAGAACAAAGACAGAATCAGACAGTAAGAAAGACAGACATGCATGCGAGCAAGATGTCAGACAAAGAGAGAGAGTGTAAGATGTAGGGAGAGAGAAAGAGAAATCTTACTCGCCACGCGCGACTGCGGAGGAGCCTGGTGGAGTTTAGGGGGTAGGGGGGGTGCCCTGGGCGGTATAGGAGGGTAGAGGTTTGGATAGTAGAGGGGAGCAGCGAGGGCAGGCAAGGTGTGAGAGCGGGGGAAAAGCGGGGAGCTGAGGCAGGAGCCTGCTGCGCCTGGAGGGGGTGCTCCAGAGCGCTGGGGAGGGGAGAGGGCTCCGATAGGGGAGAGGCGAGGAGGTGCGCCCCTATGCAGAGGGCAGTTTTTAGGGTGGTAGAGGTAAATACTGGGTAGAGGAGGGAGCTCTTTAGATGTCCTGGCCTTGTTGCTGTTATGGTTTGTGTGGGAGTGTGTGCGCTTTTCTGAATACAGCGAATCCATAGCACTGATACTGTTTGAATACGTCATCATGACGTCAATGTTCTTATATGGGGTGGTGCAACCTGGAGCATCTGTGGGGCCACTAACAGGTGTGTCTGACTTAGTGTGTGTGTCATTCTGCTTCCCTGAGTTACTGCAGCAGAGAGAGTCGAAATTGCACATAGAGTCAGACGCAAAGTCCCTGTGTGTGTTAAAGATACTCCCATATTCACAAGGAGAGTCTACATCATAATCGGCCAGGGATTCATAGTTAAACCCTGTGTTTAAATCAGTGCTGGAATCATCTCTGTGAACAGGAGCTGTGCTGGCAGCAGGGGTCCACTGTTTCGTGCTGTGTTCATCTCTGGACTCCCTGCCTACATGGCTGTGGGGTCTGGGATCTGCAAAGGGCTCAGAGTTACAGTAGCCGGGGCGATAGGAAGGGAGGGCAGTGTGGAGGAAGTAGGGTTGGGAGGACTGGGCAAGGGACAGTGGGGGGGAGGAAACTGGTTATTGGAAAGGGTAAAAGGCCAAAAATTGTAATGTGCCGGAGTCAGGATGGAGAAGGCAAGCGCAAAGGCAAAGTGATATGAGGGAGCAAAGCGAAGCCATGGACAAACAATGGAAACAACAGAATGGGATGGTTAGGTGAGGAAAAACAAGGAAGATTAAAGGAAAAAAAAATGTGGCAAAGAAATGGGAAGGAGAGAGAGATGCAGAAAATGTTAGTGTCTGTCGAGAGAAAAATGCACATTCATGAGTGTACTCCAGCAGAAATCGTCATCATGTAACATCATGCAGTAATGCAGTATTTAAACAAGTCAAACAGTTGATTGACAGTTACACATTGACAGTGCATGAGAGTCAATGGAGTTGATTTATGAAGAGCAATAACCACAGTCTTTCATTTAAAAGGGTTTAACACAACAGGAAATGATACCGGGGCCATAAAAGAATCTCACAGCTGCACAGTAGAAATACTTAATCTGTCAATCAGCCACTCATCCCCCGATGACACCGTAATTAAAATGCCACTATCAATCGCAAAGATTCATCATAATAGGATCCGAGTTTTCTTTACGGCATCTGCTTTCACTTTCATTTCATACTTGTGTTGAGAGCTATGAATATTAAGCACAAGACAGCACAGTGAGTGCCAATCTTTACTCTAACTTTACTGCAGTGCGTGCCACCATCACCTCTGGATCACCTTCTCTCTCCCTCTCTTTCTCTCCTCTCTTTTGCCTTTGTTTTATACCCCTCCCCTCTCTCCAGCAGTACAGCATACAGTGTAATGCTGAGTCAGTCAACAGATAGCTGAGGTCTGTCCGTTCCTGCTCAATCACCGGTCTGTCTCTGTTAAGATTCAGAGACACTGTGGCAACACAAGCTTCACTACGCTCAAATGACCTGAGACAAGACTGCTCGGCTATGGGCTACAAAATGAGCTGAAAAGCAACCATACCTTGGTTAGACTTGGGCTGTCTTTGAACTGTAACTAACACATGATACTTCCTATTTTTCTGGCACTAGCTCTCAGCAATTGGTTCATGCACAAAGACCCACCCCTTGGTCTCTTAAAGGTGTACACAACTATTTCTGGCTTTTTGCAGCATGTACCTCATTAGTAATTCATTTGACTTTTATAATCAGAATGCAAAGGTAAAACCCTGAAATAATGCTAAAATAATGACGTATCATTTTTACTTAACTACTTAACTATTAATGGAATTAGCAGCAGGAGAACATGAGCAATTAAAATTAGACTATACGCCCTACTGTATGTAGACACTGACAAACTAATAGTGTCTATGTAGCCTACTGCAGCACTGCATGAGATAGGTAACTTGATCTTAGCTATCTGTGCAACTCTAGGGAGCATGGGGGGGGGGGATAGACAGCAAGAGAAAAGCATATTAAACATCCCACGTTAATGGGATTTACAACCAGTAAAGAGGCAGAGGAAGAGGAGCAGGACGAGATTTTAGGAGAGAAAGAGACAGCAGAAGAGAGTTGAGCTGGTAGAAAGAGGGAGAAGAAAGGTAGTGAGCTCAGTGGGCACTCCATTATCCCTCTCCCCCTTGCTCTGAGGAGTGGATGAATAATTGAATAAGGCAGTGATGACATCACACTCTGATAACCAGTGCAGGACATACTGGCTGGAAAGTTTCCAACCTCCTCTTTCTCCTCATATTACCTTCACTTTCTTTGCTGTCTTTATCCCTACATCTCTTTATGCTGTTGGTCATCTTCCCTCTCCAGCTTCCACTGTCTTGTTCGCTTCTCCTGTCTATGAGATCACTCTCTGCTTATCCCCCTTCATCACTTATCCATCATATCACACATCATCCCTTTCTGTGACTCATGCTCGTCCTCCGTACTCTTCGCTCTCGTTCCATACATCATTTCCATAAATGAGTCAACATTTTCACCTCCCTTGGTTTTCTGTTTTTTTCTATTTTATGGTCCAAGGATCTTATTTGTGCATGACTGAAGTGAACAAGCTGACTGTTCGTCTGTCTTTCCCCATCTGTTTCTTTCCATCATCTGCCCATCCCAGATTTGTCGTCATCCAAATTACACTGGGTTACTCTGATTTGTTTATTTTCTCCCATACACACACACACACACGCACGGACCCCTTCCCCAATGTCATCAGATTCAGTCTCATCATGGAAATACCTACTCACCTGTAGATCTTGATTCCAAAGTCCTTCCTCCATCAGCTAGTCCTCTCACCTCCACCTCCTCCTCTTCCTCTTCTTCTTTCCCCACCTTTTCCTCACTCTTAACGTCCTCAAACTCCCACTCTCTGCCCATGGTCCACAGGCTGCTGTCACTGGCTGAGCAGCCAATCTTCTGTGATGGGCACAGCTCTAGTTGTCCACCCTCCTTGTCAGCTCTCTGGAGCATTTCCTTCAGAGCAGCCATTGAGGTGAGGGCTGGTGGTGGCTGCATGAAGAAGGCCTGAGCTTGAGAGGTGTACTCCCATTGGTTGCCATCGCTGCCTGCCTTCTCTCTTCTCCACCTCAGGTTGTACAGTATGTCTGGATCTGGAGTAATGACTGTTGGGTCAGGATCTGGGTCAGTGATCACTTTTGTTGAGGGGGAGGCGCTCTTGTTGCGGAAACGCAGCTCTTTGAAAGTTGTGGTCTTGGGAGCTATCGCTGGAGATGATCCTGATGACATGAGCTTCTTTTGAATTTCCATATGAGATTTTCTCATTATCAGGGGTGGAGGCTGCGGTGGGGCTTCACCATCAGGTGTGAATGCTATGAGCCAATCAAATCGCTCAGGTTGTGCAGAGTTGGCAGAGAGAGTGCTGACTTTGGTGGGTGGCAGAGATGGGGGGATTGGGGGTAAGGGGCGCGGAGGAGGAGGTGGGGGAGGTGAATCTGGTAACTCAGCAGGATACCGGAAAGACTCAAAGCTCATATTCTTTTCTTTAGTTTCATGTGTATTGCTAACCCCAGTACTGTAGTAAGAGTCGGAAGTCAGACCGCTGTTCCTCTTCCTTCTCCTCGCCATCTCAGTGAATGACGTGGTTCTTTGCGTGTCTTTGCTCGCCTCTTTCTTTTTGCCTTCTTCATCTATATCTACCCTTCGATCCCCATCCAACTTGCTTGCTCTGCTGCTCCATCCATCTCTGGTCATCAACTCTGTGTCACATTCCTCCTCATCCTCCCTCTCTTTTAGCCTGAACTCATGTGGCTCCACAGACCTGGACGAGATAACATTTTCTCCATCTCCCTCATCCTCTAACCCTCCGACGCAAACACCAAGCTCCGGGCTGAGTTTGAGGAGCTCAGCCTGGGTCAATCCAGCAAGCATCAGTAGCTTCCGAATCTCTACATCCAGTGCATGAAAGGAGGGGGGAGGAGGAAGGGCAGGTGGGGGTGGTATGGCAGGGGGAGATGAGGATGAGACTGAGATAACTGGGGGAGGAGGTAGAGGTGGGGGACGTGTGGTAGGAGGAGGAAGGGAAAGGGGGGTCTTTTCCTGTTCGGCTTGAAGAGCAGCGAGGCGCTGCGCCTCTTTCCTGGCGAGGTGACGCCTCCGAGGGGGAGGAATAGGAGGAGTTGGGGTGGGAATAGACGGCGGTGGAGAAGGAGAGGTATAGAGTGTGAAGTAAGGGACTGGTTTAGAGGTGGGGAGAGGAGGAATGGATGGTGGAGATGGAGGTAGGGGTTTCTCACACCTAAAAGTGGTGAATGTGGGGGATGAGGAGTTTGGGGAGAAAGTTGTCAAAGTAGGAGAGGTGGACACAGCCATGGAGGTGGTCTCCCTGCTGATATTGATGTAGGTGTGGAGATCAGAGCTCACGCTGGCATGACGCGCGGGAGGTTTGGGGGGTCTGGGTGGTGGCTCGACGGGGGAAGGGGTAAGGGAATCAGGAACAAGAGGCTCATCACAGTCTGATGGAGCAGTGAGATCAACCCCTGCGTCTGAAAACTCCTGAGAGTCTCCCATCGTTCCTCCGCGACCTTTATACAACTTCCAGGGAATGTCGATGTTGCCCATTTCATCCATGACATCTGAGAGATCCTGCTCTTCCAGATCTCCAAGATCAAATCCCTTCTCGTGGAGTCTGGCGACATAGGCCAGTTTCACTTCCCTGTTCACCTTCTCCAAGCGATCCAGGTGATCTAGCCGATCCCTCAGAACATCCCAGTGTTGTTCCCCCTCCAGATCCCAACGAGCCACTTGGATCACCTGGCTAAAGCGCTCCATTTTCCCAAACTCCCCTACTGATTCTAGAAAGTCAAGCAAGCCTAGTTTGGTGACCTCAGAATCACCTTTGACTCCTAAGTAGTCAGGAGAAGGGGAGTCCAGGGCAGAGGGGTAGCCCTCATCTGGGGAGCAAGGGGGAATCGGGGAATGTGACGTTAAGGAGAAGGGATTGCGGCTCAGAGGAAGGGATGGGGGTGAATGCGCAGGAGGCTGGCATTCAGGTGCTTGTGGAAGAGATTGCTCTTTGGTGGACAGAGCGACGGATAAATTATCTTGGTCATGGGAAGAGCAGATGGAGGTGGATTGATCTGCACAGTCAGACTCCAGATCAGAGCAGGAGCTGATAGAAGTGGAGGACGAGGAGGTGGAGGAGGAGAGCGAGAACTCCAGGAGGGAGGGGGGACAGTCACAGCAAGAGGGGACCAGGGTGTCGTCATCGTCGTCGTCGTCGTCGTCATTGTCAGCCTCCTCTTCATCATCGTCAATATCAATGTCCCCACTGCTCTCTTCCTCGTCATCTTCTTCCTCTACTTTTACATTTTTCTTGTTGTCCAGATCAGCACTTTCATCTGCATTCTTGCCTTCATTTTCCAGACTGGCAGCAGGGCAGGCAGAGGGCTCCAGCTGGGCCTGTGCTTGCAAAGGAGGCTGAGGCTGCTCTTTGGCCCCTTTCCCATTCTGCCTCTGGGGCAACGGGGCCGGTGGAGGTGGTAGCTGCAGTTGCTGTCTGATAGAGATGGTGTTGTTGTTGTTGTGGTTATGGTTGAACATACTGTTGTTGTCCTGCGGGGAGCGCCCATCGCAGCACAGACACGGGAGGCTGGGCTCGTTGCAATTCGGGTCAAGAGGGAGAACAGAGGGAAGCGGAGGAGGAGCGGCTGCTGGTGCAATTTTGGTTGCTGCCGATGCGCGAGCACCCTTGGGTTTGGGCTTAGCCGCTTTAGAAATGGTTGAAACCTGTTTTTGTGAAACAAACCTTGACTGGCTTACGGGTGCTCGAGGCTGCACCCCCACCCTGGTCCTGGTGGGTGCAGTGGGGCCTTTAGTAGCCCGGCGTGGGGAGGACGTGGTGATTGTGTTCATGTTTTTATCCTCCCTCTGAAAACCAGGGCCGTGAGACTTTGGTGCAGCTAAAGCATTGGTCCGCCTGCTGACGTCAAAGCGCCGTGGCTTTGGAGGCTGAGAGGAACAGCTAGAGGACTGCATTGTGGGAATGGGAGTTTTTAGGATACTGTGATATTTCTGTTGCTATAGAAACAAGTGTTGTAAAGGCTGGGCAGATCCAAACTATGACGCGCTGTGACGGTCACATCTTGGCTTGACTCCCAAGATCCTGCAACATCAAAGAAGACACACAGTGATTAACGACTACGAGCAAATTCAGCTTTTCAATGACGTTTTCTTGCTAACAAATGTTTTTATATAAGACTAAGTCTTTGAAGTTAAACCCATCATCTGGACCATTCATTAAACTCAATTGCTTTTGGGCTTTTCTGTTTTATAATTATCACAGCCCAAGTCCTGGGAGGACACAGCAGGGATATGAACACACACACTGCCTCTCACACAGTCCTGTAAAAAAATAAAACACAATATCAAGCATCACTGCTAAAGGAAAGTAATTTGAGCTGAAACAATTATTCAATTAAATTACAGAAAATGAATCAAATAATTGCTTAATTCATAAAAAATCTTCAATATCCACTGGTTCCAGCTTCTCAAATGAGAATATTTGTAGTCTCTTATGGTAGTAAAAAGCTTTGGGTAGTGGAGTGCTGATCAGACAACGCAAAGCATTTGAAGACGTCACCTTTGACTCATCACTTTCGGAAACTGTGATGGTTATTGAGAACTTTTTTCTGCCATTGTATAGACAAAATGCTTCATCAAGAATATAATCCATAGATCATTTTATAATGACAAAATTAGTAGTTGCAGCCCTTAAATAATGTTTCGTTCAGTATTACAGGGGCTGAATTTCTGTAATGCAGTAGGAAGTGGTTCTCTACAAATTTTCTGTAATAACATTTAAAATGTTTTATGAACTTGTTTGGTTAAGACAAATAGTTGAAAATCTACATAACAAGCGCCACTCAATTTGTATGCATCTGTTGTACTGTTTACTTGTTTTTTTTTTCAGATCCATCTATCTTTTCAAATTCAAACATGCACCGACACACATATCACATGAAATGATCCTAATGATAATAATTGTCAGCTAATTTATAGCTTAATAGCTGTCACTCATCATCTGCATCAGGCATGATCAGCTTCACTGAGCACTGATATTCATGAGTTTACAGTAGTCAAGCTGTCTGCATCTGTGCCAGTCCATCCTTACAAGCTGACAAGAGGCAGCAAGATGTAGATCAAAAGAAATGTCGTTAAAAAAAACATACCACACCTAAAGCAATGACTGAACATAAAAAGCACATTTAACTGGAGCATGAAATAATCATGCAGCAGCACTGCACAACACCGAGTCTGCCTTTTCTTTAAAGCACATTTACCGACGGCTATTGCTCATATATTCCTCCACAGTGCCCTTCACATCACTGAGGAATATAAATCACTCAAGTGCTTGCTTACACAGGGCCTTTCGTCGGAATGGCCATTAAAGCCAACAAAGCCATGGAATAAAACAAGAAAACAGCATATCATCACATGTAATTTAACCCGTCCTCTGCTCAGTATTTACCCCTGCAAGTATTGATCCCACAGAGCTGATGGAGACAGGGAGGATGGGAGGAGGAGGAGGGGGAGGAGGGTACCTCCAACCGCATCGCCCTGATATACAGGCCCCTCCGCCCCTGTTATAACTCAAATAATACACATCATATTTAGATCCCAATTAAAACATCAAATAATAATACATTTTTACTTAAAAATGAGTCAAGAAAAATCACTGTTAATAGCGGAATGGCATGTCTCTTGATCTACGCAGGCTCCGTGAGGGAATGGGAGGTTTTGCTTACCCGACTACACAATGCAGGTTCGCCTGAAAACAAAATATATATAAATATACACAAATATTATAAATGAGGTCTCGACTCACGATCAGACTCAGGTAAAGATGGATGAAGGTCTCCATCTCATCGGGCTCTCTCACATCCCTGTCCGTGAGAATGTGAATCTCTCTCCGACGTTAACAGCCTCGCATCTGTCTTCTCGCGAGCATCCACCACCACCCACCACCCCCTCCATCCCCAACCAAACCACACCCCTTGCCTTATCATCACATCCAATTTATCTCGAGTCATTTTCAGCTTCACCTCCTTCCAATAATTAGTTTGGAGCCCTGCGTTCAGACGGAGACTCTCATTTGCTTTAATTTCTATTTCTATTAAATCATCTGCAATCTGCGTTCGTGCATTTTTTAGACTGCCTTCAAGACAGTTAACTAACATTCAAACCTCATATGTAGCCAACTATGGCTTCTACTCATTACTGATCAATCTGATGATAATATTCTTGATAGATAGATTGTTCAGTCAACTATATGTCAGGAAATGCCCATTATATTTTGTCAGAGCTCAAATTAATGTCTTAAGACTAGATTATTATCTAAAGAAAAGTTCAAAACCCTAAGATATTCAATATACTATCATACATAAACAAAAACATGAAATCTGCACATCTGAAGAGCTAGAAAGAAAAATGTTGGCTTTGTTCCTTAAGAAATGACTGGTTACTAACTTTAACTAACTTTATATTTTCAATATATTTGTTTACTTTCCGCTCTACAGCCAACACAAAAAAAAAGAGAGAAGAAAAATACTGCTCATAAATTATTTATTAAAAGCAAAAACATTCTGGCCAGTACAGACTTTATAGCAGCAATATAAAAATAAATGGAATAAGAAAACTGATCATGTTTGTTCTCTGTCAGAATATGTCTACTATCATATATGTACTGTCCCTTAAAGTCCATAATCAATTCATATATCCATTCCTACAAAATAAATGATTTCATTTCTATCTCCAGTGCCATGTGTTCTTCAGGGCAGACAAATATGACAGGTAGACCATGTGCGATTCATTTCAGTGTCATTCTTGGAGAATATCATATTCTTCAGCGGACATGAGTGGAGACACTGCACGTTACGCACTGGGTTCAATAAATAAACATTGAACAAAAGAGACAGGCCGTGTGATAACATTCACAAATATCTACAAATCATTGCAAAGTTAAGAAACTGCCTGCAGGATTTCTAAATATCACAGCCGTGTTCGGGTCATGCTGTTTGTAGTCAGAGCCTCGTCCCTGAAAAACACCCTCTTTAAAAGAGGGAGGAGTTTATCTGTGTGTTGTGATAAAAGTCAAAAGTGAACCGGGCTGATGCACCTGACCCTCTTCATGACCGTTCCCTCTCACTTGTTCCTCTTGTAGATTTTCTTGGCAAAGTTGAGGAAGACTGAGTGAGGAAGGTTTTGAGCGTGACAAGCGATGAGTTTCTGTAGCCGCTGGTAGCTCTCGTCTTCATATCTGTGGTACAGGGCTTGCATTTGCAAGGTGTTGTACAGGGCTTTGACCTTTTCCACACCGGCATCATCGTGGCGCCCGTAACATGCCTGAGGAGGAGGTGAAGGTGAAATTAAGTTTTGCTGATGTACTAGTGACTCTAGTAGTACTTCTGAAAAAGGTGGGATCAGAGGCCACCGCACACACTTTTTATTTGCAGTGTTGAAATAGAGTTGAAAAGTATGAAATATCTGTAAAGGTTTTCTGTTAAAAACACCACTTTTGCTATAATTACCACAATGTCTTATGGCGGTATACAAACTTACACTTACACTTAAATCAAATTAGAGAATCTGTAAGCAGGTCATTGCTCTCATTTAAATGTATGATATCATTGTATTTATATTGCTGCATATACAGTACTAATGTTAACATTTATGCACTCTGATGTTTTTGTGACAAAAACCGTGAATAAAACCTCCAAAGTAAATTAACAGTGTATTATAGTGCATTCCCACACGTGCGAGAGCCACAAGATCCATGCATACAACTCTTGGTACATATTTAAAGATTATATATGAGTTTTACAACATTAATATAGCAGCAGACAACAATTTGCTATGTAAAGATATAAAGCAACTGTGTTGCTATTGTAGCCTCTCTATGGTTTGTTTACATGGCCTGTCTGCACCTTGTGCAGCTGGGTAGAGCAACTGAAACTGCAGTTTTTCTCATCTGTCAATCCTGTGAATAAAGGATTTATTTCAACCATTGCAGAGTTTATGATTGTTGGAACAGTAGAATAACAAAGACTGTTTTTGTCAGTTTGTCAGTTCAGTCTTTGAATGAAGTTGTGATGTTACAATGATATGCAAGGTAAAATTACAGTGATAGCGATAGCTAATAGCTAATGTTTTTATTAGGGTATAATCACCTGAAAATAAGAATTGTTGTGTGTTTGTTACCTTAGAAAGACCTGTTTTTACAGCGAGAGTGGGTCTACGGAGTCCGTCATGTTGAATCGCTTCTACAGTAGTCCATAACTGACAAACCAAACACTGATTCTAGATAGGGACTATGGGACTAAAACTGTACACTGTAGTTT
>NW_023339807.1:15565616-15582969 GCF_004916995.1 Morone saxatilis | reverse complement strand
ATATGTAACCTTTAAAGTGTTCAAACAGACAGGGTTGTTATCTGAAGTCCCACCTCCAGCTCTGCTCTTTGTTCGGGAGTCATGATTTCCAGGGCCTTCACCACCAGCCAGCTGCACTTGTTATCCTGGATGTCTGTACCAATCTTTCCTGTCACAGCAGGGTCTCCGTAACAGTCTAAGTAGTCATCCTGCAAACGAAACACGTTGGGTGGTTATTAACTCTGTATACTTGACAGCATGTTATTACCTCTGCCAAGGAGGTTGTGTTTTCGGTGCCGTTTGCTTGTTTGTCTGTCAGCAGGATTACAGAAAAACTACCACGTGCCGGATTTTCATGAAAGTTGGTGTCACTTTATTTAACATTGTGAGATAATTCCTTTGTAATACGTATATCCTTGCAGATTTGCGTATCACAGAAGACTGGACTATTGGCCTTGGCAGAGGTATGGTTCTAGTTCATTATGTGGTGTGAAAGCGGGATGATGTGTAATTACCTGTATTTGAAAGAACTCTCCCATCTCAAGTAAGATGTGTTTGGCATTATTGTGTTCTTCTTCACTCTTAATTCCTGCCTAAGAGTAAGGTAAGGAGAAAGAGTATGACGTTACTCTATTACTTTTACTCTGTTACACTTTTGTTAAGTGTGTACAATGTAAACACACTCACCATGTACATTGCAGCTGCAACTGGGAGGTAAAAAGAGTAAAAGGCGGTCTTGTATTTCACAATAGCTTTATACCTGAAGGACGAAGAGAGAAAGAATTACACCTATTTGCTTTGCTAACCAACATCCTTTTCTGCTACTTTGCTTTACAGATTTAATTTCACTACCTCTCCATGGTGAATCTGTTGAGGTCAATCTGACCAGGGGGAGCAGTCATGAGGTCCAGAGCTTGGCCGAGTTCTGTCTGAAAAGATATCTGAAACAAACGGAGACACAGTAAGAATTCTGTGTTTGTGTGTGTTATGTGTTATCAATCAGGACATATAGTACCTCAGTAAATAGCTCAAGTAGGTGGACGTAGTAAGGCTGATCCCTGCAATGTCTGCGAAGTAGTCTGTAGATTGACCCTTCTAAAAGAAATGAGTCATTGATGGCATCCAGACCAATTCCATCCTTTAAAACAAACACACAGGATTCACCTTAGAAACAGATCACACTAGTAATACAAAAAAATAAACCACACTACAACAAAAAATGTTTCTTTTTCTATGTATCAAGCCTCACCTTCTTGTACCAGCAGGGCTGTCCTCTCCGAGTCACAGATGCATCCATGATATCATCTGCCACAAGGAAGAATGCCTGAAGCTGCGAGCAACAGAGACACAGTTGTAACAAGTAATGATTTAGGGAACGTAACACTCTTGTAAAGTGTCATTACAGCAGTCTGAATCTGTGCTTGTGAACTGAAATTTTAGCGACACACTGGGAAACACCAAAAAAAACTTAAAATAAATGAATATGGCAGAGATCAGATTAGACATGAGGATAATTTATTGGTTCGGGGCATAATAAACCACAGTGTCTATGCTCTTGCCCGCAATGAAGGAGCCTGTCACAAGTGTAATTGTTTTAGGACAACAATGCAGATCTATAGCACAGAAGAATAGGTTACATCAGGCAAACCTGTTTTGGTCTGTTGATGGGATTTGTTGACAATAATAAAAATGAGGAATATTGCCAGACTTCTCCTTTTTAACATACCAGAACATGTCCTTACCAATTCAATGCACCAGCCAATCAACAGAGCCCGCTGCACTACGTCCTGTGTGAGCTGATTGGGTGGGAGAAGCTCCCTCAGTGAGCCAATCACAGACAGGCCACGGTTCCTCTTTCCTCCAGGGGAATTGTACACTAAAACCTACGAGAAAAACATGCAGATTAATGAAACAACAGCTCAGGACGTGTCAGGAGTAACTTACTAAAAGACAACACACACACACACCTCTCTCAACCTGCTCAGAGCATCCGCCAGCGCAGGATCGGTGAAGTCCCTCTCTGCAAGCTCCGTCACCAGCTCCTCAAACTGGGTTTCAAACAGCTGAGGATCCGACAGCAAGGCCTTCTTGTTGTGCGTCCCATTGCAAATGCTGTCTCCCTGGAAAGACGAGGTGCACAGCATAAGAGATGTGTGTTTTAACCTCAGCCGGGACACGGCCAGCCACATGGTCCGGATTGTTGTAGGGGCATTAATGACCCATCTCAGCAGACGTCTCATTCCCCCAACCAACCGTCCAAATGTCTCCAACTTAAAACAAGCTGCGGTCAAACCTGCAAGACTGTGCCGTAACGAGTTAAACACATACCGCTGCTAACTTATGGTCTCAAAGCCCACTGAGCTCCGTAAACAAGAGCAAGGATTAGGTAGCTAAGGAGAACCACTATTATTAGCTAGCTGCCCTTGTCGTGAAAAGAAGCGTTGGCTGACGGTAGCTTACATTATTTCCCTGCTTCCAGTCTGTGTACAAGGCAAGCTATAGCATATTAAATAAACATATTTCACATTTCTTTACATACCATAATGACACTGCCCTCTTATCCCAAACTGTTCACTGTAATACCGCGAAATGGTTTATCTTCTGTTTCTGCGTATCGTCTGCAAACTGAAGTCTGTGAACGTCTCCTGTAACCAGGATATGAAGATTGTAGTTCACTGTCCCGCTACTGTCCGTTTTATTATATACCGGGGAAACTAAATTTCCCGACGTCCTTTGTGAGTGGCGCGTGTGGGCGTGGCGTTCGAAGGCTCCATTTGACATTGAACGTTTTGATTGGCCGGCAGCATCGAACCAGGATGGGCTTTCACCCTGGCTGACCAATAGGATTTGAGGACGGGCGGGGCTTAAGTGGAGTGGGGCGATTTGTGAAGAAAGGGGGATAAACATCAACTATTTTAATTGTAGTTTCACTGATAGAGAGAAAAATAGACAAAACAGATAAAAAAGAAAGAATATTTACCTTACGGTGTCTTCTGTTCTCTGGGATTGTGTCCTTCATTATATGTACAAAACATCAACATAGGTATTTTTATTTTGATGTCTATCATTTATTTCATATTTTTGAAATACATAACTTGCATTGAAAGTTTTTGCCATTGACACTGCATTTAAACTCTGGAATAGGTGTCATATTTAGATACATTTATTATTCAGGTTTCAAGGCTCTATCCTGTTAAGCCTGCCATACAGATATACATTTCTTTCAAATAAATAATGTTTTATGCAAGACAGGAGGTAGAAATACAGCTCAGTGCCTTAATAAGGGAGTGTGTACACGTGTAAATTTTTAAAATTAGTTACATACATATGAGTGTATCCAAAATGTGCCTTTACTGATATGGAGTCAATATTATCACTTAGAGAGCACAACAAAAAACTTTCCAAAGAAACAAAATCTCCAATCTGACACAAATATTAATACACTTCGAAATCTAGTATCCAGAGCTGCCAGGCCCATTATATGTCCACTGGACTCTCAGCAGCCTTTTTTTTTTCCATTTAACCACCCCTCCACAAGAAAACCTGTGCCAACACATAGTGTGAAGCTTAACTTTGTAACAAATTTGTCTGTACATTTATTGCAAGAGACTCTTCATGTTGTCAGAGCCAGAGTGCAATTTACACCTCTCTATCTTACAAGATCGGACTGCTTTAGCCAGTGTCACAGATATGCCTGTGTGCTTGAAACATTTTCAAACCCTATCAAAATCAAATCAGAATGCAGAGGCAGGTTTGGAGCAGAAAACCTTGGGAGCACAGCATATCATTGACTCTGGCTTTCACCTCCAGCTATCTATTCACACAAACACATTTCAAATTGGCTACTATCATAGGTCTTGGGTGCAAGAGGAACAAAAGTAAGAAGCATTGTCAAAACATGCAGATAAAGACATTCTGAGGACATGTTACATAGTTACACAGACGGTCAGGATTGAATGCACAAGGTTCCTGCTGTATTTTGAAGGCTGGAGCAAAAACATGCAGATATGCAAATCAAACCACCGTGTCCAGGGGCCACCCACAGAGAATACATTTCAAAGACTGAGCATGTGTCTGTGGCGTGCATTAATATCAGTGTTAAAATGCTGGCTGCCTTTTTTTAAAAGGCCAGTGTGGAGGTGGAAAAGCGTGGAGAATGTGGGAATCTGAACTGCAAAAAGAAAGAGACAAAAAAAGCAACTGGGTAAAGTGTTTTCCATGTGAGAGAAAATTTGTCCTCATGTGCAACCTCATCTGTTTATCTTACACTGTACTCAGCTAACTACATGTTTATTGAGATGCATTTTTTTTAATCAATGGAAGACAAAATAAGGATTTTCATGATCACTTCACCTGAGCGATCCCGTGGATGAACAGCAATGTACAAAAGGGCCAGAAGCATATTGCAACCCATAATTATGTAATAGTCTGAATGTACATGTGAGTAAGTGGTTGTTGTAGCATGAATGCTAGTTGAAGTCTGTCTCCAGTCTTGAGGGAACACGTGTTTCCAGATGAATATTGAGAGTGGGAGAGAAGAGTACAGCAGCAGAAGATGCTTCTGGCTGGTTGTCTTGGCCAATTGTGGATTTATTCTGTTAGAACAAAGACCACACTGCCCAGAAATAAGCATCTAGTGACTGTTTCACTGATGTTGAACAGTGAAATAGTGTGAGCTCTGGGCTGATGTTCAGAGTGATAAAGAGCACCACTGAATAAGGCCATTTGCACAGTTGGCTTCAGGAAACGGAGGAGACAAAGAGGAAAAGGAGGAAAGACTTTCAAAATGTAATCACCACTAAACTGCTCCAGATTCACATCCCTGTCTTCCTTTGAACCCTGTTATCGCCTAAGCCTCCTATTTTTCCTCTTCCGTCCCTCCTTCACCCTCCTCTCCTCCTCACAGTGCAGACTCTGAGTAGAGAGCTCCGGATGACCCATGCGGTGGATGAGGGGTCACTAATCGGCGTAGTGACGCAGAGGAGGAGCTTAAATCTCCACAGCTGCGCAGGTGGATCCCCTCTGGCACCCGACTGCCGTGGTGCCGGTTGTGTCGACTGTCACTATGGGAATGGTGGTGTCCACGGCGATGAGGGTGATGGGGGTGATGGTTGGGGTGTCCTCTGCTGGTGTTCCAAGGGGTTAGCAACACCTGAGGATGATTTTATCAAGCAGAAATGTACAAGACAAAGAGCCGACGGTATAAGTCGCAGAAGAACTGAACTATTCTGATGTAGTGAACTGGAGATAAGGGGAAATAAATTAATCAGAACTTGTCATACTTGTTCCAAGGGCAGGTGGTTGGTGGCAGCGCCCTCAGCTCCACTCCTCCTCTTAGGCCCCTGGCCTGTGCTCCCAGCATGCTCGGAGGAGGACGATAGGTTGCGTTTGGAGCGCTGCAGGAAGCGAGCTACCAGACCCCGAGTCACCTGAAGGAAAAGTAAAAAGATCAGTGAATGAAATAAGAAAGTCAACAGGCTTTGGCTAAGACTTATACAGGAAGTGTTTGCAGCCTCTGTATCTTCTATCAGTTTTCAGACTAACCTTAAGGTCTCCAAGGGAACGGTGGCAGTCTTTAGGTAAACGCAGGGGTGAGGTTGGGGGAGGTTTGGAGGGAACCTGCACCCCCGTGACTGCTGATTTCATGCTTCCTTTCCTTGGCAGAGCAGCAGCGGGAGGCAAAGAGGTGCGGGGCAACAGACACGCCTCAGAGGATGGACCTTTGAGAGATGGAGTCAGAAAAAAGAAAAGGATTTTGGCATTTATCAAGTTATAATACTGTTCTAAAACTGGTCTAGGGGGAGAGGGGAGTAACATAAAAGTAGATGAGGGATATCAGAAGTCAGTTTTGCACATTTTATAATTCCTTTATTGCCTGATACAGACGTCTAAATTGAAAGTCAGGGAGAGCCAAGGCCAAAATAACAAACCAACCAGCCCTGACTAGAAATATAAACATAATACTACGCAAAAACAAAAAAGGGGGAAAAAGGAACCATAATACCAGCTCAGAAAGGAAAAAATATTTAACTAATTAAATGAAATTTAACAGCAGAATTACTACCTTCCTGAGATTAAGTTGACAGCACCATACAAAACAGCAATGCACTAAGTCTCAATGATCCGACAGCAGAAAATAAGCCAAGAGGGCCCGAAGTGCTCTAACTGATCTTGATCTGTATTTATTAATTCCATCTCCTTAAGAGCTGTAAAATAAATTTGCATGTAGCCTTGAGAGAGTATGGAACACTACTGGAATTACATAATAAGCCAGATTGTCCTTTTTCAACAAGAAAGAATAAGAGCATACAATTTTGTTTTAAAATGTAATAGTCGATTCTATAAATCTATTATAAAAAAGTATAACAAAACTAGGTTAATTAAACTCTCACTGATGCAGGTTCATATTGGGCAGTCGCTTAAGTAAAGCTCAGTAACCACTGTGGATATTTTTCTATGTTCCATGACATATCCAACATCCATAATTCAGGATGTATCTTTTGAAGATAATATGTAAATGGGGAACTGGTGAGGCACATTATTGTTTCCACAGCAGAATCTAAATTTATCACTCTGTAATCAAATCATTGTGAATTTAGATGTTGTGGAAGAGTTTCATAAATCACATGCATATGGTCTCCTCTGGTCTTTAAATCTACATTAGTTTCTAAGAGGGTTTGATAAATGATCTCCATTATGGGTTGAATTGTATCTCCTCAAATTAAACTTGTTTTCCTTTGGTTTTTCTTGCTTTTAATTGGCAGTCAGATGTGAAAAGAGACAGGAAGGAAGCGATAGGTAGTGGTGACATGCAAAAAAAGCCCTTTAGATATAAACTATTACCTGTGTCTGTAGATGCTTTGCTGCCTCCAGAGCCAAAGTCAACTAGAAAAGACAAGATACAAGAACAGGTTATGGACATAGAAACAGTAATTAAATAAATGTACTCATTATTGTGTGTGATTTACCTGTATCAGTCGAGGAGCCGAGGCCTGGCTCGCTATGAGACCTCACGAGACGTAGGAGCCCTTCACTGTCCTTCCTTATACCATCCCCATCTTTCTCACTTTTCCCAGCCCTTCGTCGCAGGTACAATGGTTGGCCCGGGAGGGGTGGCCCGTTACCCTGACCACCACCCTGCTGACTGGCAGGTGAGGAGGATGAAGTGGGAGGAGCAGAGGAGGTTGGGGCAGCTCTTTGGCTCGAGGGAGTGGAGGGGTGAACTCGAAACTCTGGGACAGAGGATCGCTGTTGAGAGTCAGAACCCCCTATTGCTTCCAGCTGAGAACAGCTACTAGCTAGCATGGCCTGGCGACGCAACACTGGAGACCTGCAGGACAAAACAGGAAAACTTATATCTGCATGAGTAATAATAGTAACGCCATGAGTCTATAAAATATTTTATTGTGTGTGTGTGTGTGTGTGTGTGTGTGTGTCCTCACCTGTACGTGGTGGTCGCTGTGCTGGGTGAAGAGCAGGAGTTGGACCTCTCTCCTCTGATGAAGCGCCTGGCTCTTGGTCCTCCTGCCAGTGGACTCTCTGGTGTCTGAGACGGGGGACCACGGAAGCTGATGTACTCCCCACTGTCTCCCCCGTCTCCCCCCTCACCAATGGTCCTGTTGCCCCTCTCCCCCTGGTTCCTTAGCCCAACTTCCATCAGACAGGAGTCCTCAGATGGGGAGGAATCATCAGGGATGTCCACAATCTCTGACATCAACAGAGATCCGCTGTCCATGGACACTAATAAATTGACAAATTAAACTTTTAGTTCAACTTATAGCACAGTTTGAAAGATACATTATACACATCCATTTCACTTCATTTTGTGTACCTTCTTTAAACACTGTAGGTAATATCATGAAAAATCTTTGCTACACCATGTTTCATGGTTTTCAATATCACATTTTGAAAAAAAAATATATTAAATTTATGCAGTTATAGTTAACTACTTAAAACCTATATTATCTATATTATCTATCTATAAAACCTATAATACCCAAAAGCATATCAAGATCCCCAATTTTCCTTGGCTGACGTTGTGAATTTGACAGCAACATTTGGGAGTCACATGTTAAATCAGGAATGGAATTACATTTATTATTGATAAATATATTATTGACAAACATATTATCTACATTATAATCTATACTAATCCGAAGGTTGGTGGTTCGATCCCTGGCTCCTCCTGCTGCATGTCGAAGTGTCTTTGAGCAAGATAATGAACCCCAGATTGCTCCTGATGTTGTGCATCAGTGTATAAATGAGTTGGTTTCTGTGTGTGAATGTGGCCTGTAGTGTAAAGTGCTTTGAGTGGTCGGAAGACTAGAAAAGCTCTATACAAGTAGAGTCCATTTACCATTATTGATAATATTTTGTAAATTTGTTTCACTTGTTTAGTCTACAAAATTGCTGGAAAAAAAGCAGCAAATCCTCACATTTGAGAACCAGTGAATGTTTGGAAGTGTTGCTTGTTAAAGATTGTCACATTCTGCTTAATCATTCAATGCCTCCTTCCAACAAGTACATGTGAATCTGTAACATCGTGATGGTTTCTCACCTTCTCCGCTGAAGGCAGTAGAAGTTCCTCTCTCTCCAGACAGCTCAGTGCCATGGGGGTCATACACTGTTGCCTTAACAGTCAAAATAGACAGGAATTAGTATGGAAAATCTCACATAACACCCACACAGATACAAACACACACACACACATATTCACCTGGCTCACAGCTCTTTGTCCCATCACTGCTTCATAAGGAGGGGGGCAGTCAGTGGGGTAGAGAGGAACAGGGCTCTCCATGGAGCCATTATAGGTGATGCTAGACATTAATACAAAATATTAAACATATCATTTTCTTGCACACTCTGTCCAATGTGTCTATAGGTGTCCATGTGCCGTTATGTACTGTACACAAGCGATGTTAATGTATAAAATTTTATTTTAAGTCACCTCTGAGCATCAGTTTCAGAGCTGCAGGTGTACTCAGGAGGATAGTAAGGAGGGGGAGGGATGGGTGGGACAAACTCCTCAAAATCCATGATGTTTGTCAGGAAGGCGTCCTGAGGAGTGGTGCATTCTGGGTTGACCGAACGAGACCGATGTGGGGCCAGCTAGGCAGGGAGAATGGGAAACACACACAACAGATAGATGTAATGGGCTACAACATTTGTACAAAGTCTGCTTTCAAATGTAAACCCTAATCCCTGAATTCAGCAGTGTAGTTTACTGCTGGATACTTGTCATTTGTGGCGGAAAAAAAAGGCCAGTCTGGTGTAAAATGTGCTGTGTCTGCACTCACCAGGTGCACAAGGTCCAGAGAGAATATGTGGATACTGCAGGTCACAGTGGACAGAGTACAGATGATGGTGGAGAGAATGCTGAGACCACATGCACTGAACAAAAGGTCCTGCAGAGAAATGCGCATTCAGAAATCTAAATCTGACTACATGAAGACGTTTTATTGCTAGAAATATGTCACATTTATAGGATAAGTTCACACTTTTTCAAGTCTGTCTTAAAACAATGCTAAAACACTGTAACTTTGGAAGATACCCGCTTGATTTGTCTAACTCAGACTGCTGACGCCTCATATTAGCATTACATGAATACATTTCAGTGTATTCATATATCCATGTGATATATTGAAATTAATTTAGTTAATCTTAATATTTTATGACCAGTGTAAACAGGAGGAATTATTACAGCAACCAAACCATTTTAATTGTTCATATGGGCACCTATTGTTTTAAGACAGACTTGAAAGATTGTCCTTTAATAGTTAATTCAATAAAATTATAATTTAGGTCTCCGGAGTAGATACACATCCTACTCACCTTCAGTTGATGTCTGACTGAGTGACAGTCAGCATTCAGGTAAAGGACCAAGGTCTCCTCCTCTGTGATGGAGCAGGAGTGAGTGGGCGCGCAGCACACACACAGACCATTCTCCACCTACACACATTCCCATACACAGAGGATCGGTGTGAAGCACTGAACCGTACACTAAAAACATATTCTCACTTATTCCAGTCACGTTCTACATGCATCTAACTAGAAGGGCATTTCAGCACGACGCAGAACACTTGCATAATGTTGTGTACCTGGCAGGTGAGCATAGACTTGACCATCTGTGCGTTCTGACAGGAGAGCATGGAGCCGGCCAGACTGAGGATCACACACACTGCAGACAGCAGCATGAACAGTGACACCTGTGGAGGAGCACAGAGCCATGCTTTGATTTAGAGAAGGGTGTCAAAACTTGTGCCATGAAGGGCCAATACAGTGCATTAGTTTTATTCTTCCAACAGAAGACTTTGGCAGGTAGTTTCACTGACAAACATGCAGCCTCTCTGGCTGAAGAACTAATAAGTATTGTTTTGTAAGTAACATTTTGGTTTTTGGATGAACTATAAACCTGCACACTTTTTCCCTCCAAGTCATGCCCAGATCAACCACTCCCAAATTTGTGTTGGTTACTTATTTTGTAGTACTTTTACTGAATTAATACATGAATACACACACTGTAAGCACTGTATAAAATAGTATTGTGTAGTACAACTACACTTTAACACAAGCACCCTTAACAAAGGGTCTGAAGATCAGGTAAACATACAGGACACACTGTAAGGCTCTTTGATGAGAAATCCTTAAAGTGCTCCGAACAAATGGAAATTTGAACATCTTCAATTTTGTGACAACTAGGTGTTGTGATATCATCCAAAATCCCAAAACAGCTACTAAAGGGACCTTGTGTTATTACTGTTTTCTTCACATGTCTTTATATCATGCTTTAGTGGTGCTAATTTACAATCAAACAAATGACAATAACCTGGTTGACACACAGTGAACTATGGGTTTTCTGGTCCCCTGTGGGTCTTGGACCCCTCTTAAGCCTGTTGGTAATCCAGCATTGCTCCATGGCACATGGTTTTTAACCCATAGCTAAGAGACTTGAATGCTCGTTTATCAGACAGAAATATACATACCACCAGTGTCAGAGGTCTCCTCCATGAGATTATTCCAACTATCCCTGATGCCACCACCTGCAAACAGACCCCACATACATCATAAATCATGCCCCTTAGAATCTCTGTTGGGGTATTAATACTGTATGTTTTAAGTCTGATTCACACTTACAAAGAAGCCAGCCCAGAATGGACAGGACTGCCTCACACGTGCTGAGGAGGTGAAGGCCATGCTGGTGAAAGAGAAGGCCAGGACCATGCCCCCCAGGCCCAGGTGGCACAGCCCTAGGTACAGGAGTAGCCGTGCCCCACCAGGCCCCCGGCCTGACATACCCCTGCGGCTGTCCGACCAGCCTCGAGACCCGGAGGCCGAAGCCACGCTGCTGGAGTCTGACGGCGAAGGCATGTTAGGCTCGTCTGTGTGTGGAGGAGGCTGGAGAGGTCTCACGCTTACTCTGGGTTCATAAAACGTGCAGTTGTGTGGATAGACGTACAGAAGAGCAGAAGAGGCAGAGACATAAATGCTGGCTTCAGAGCTCCACTCAGTCACAATTATGCACCAAGCTCTCCACTGGCAGGTGCCATAGGTTCTGCGCAATGCCCCATGGTGCGCACTATAGTCCAGTGAGTGAGTCCAAGAACTTTGTCAGCAGAAAGTTGAGAATTGAGCAGCCACCACACACTCACAGCCACCTACTCACCTCATTTGACGTTTCAGCCATGATACTAACCGCTTCAGTCAATACAGTGTTTCTTTCACCCCATGCAGTTCACAGGCCACTACAGCCTATAGAGTAGTCTATACCCTTAACCTCCTGCTCCGTCATTCTCTGATTAAATCACACAAATGAAAATCTACACACCATTGTTTTACTCATTTGCTTTTTGCTGCTCCCCCCTCTCCATCTTCTGCCTTCCACCTCTCCCTCCTCTCGCCAGTGGCATTGCGGTAACTGGAGACCAGAGCAGGCCGCAAACATTAAAGCATCCCAAAGAAAGCAGCTGATCCCTCCTCGCTTCACCCCCCCAGCAGAGATGACATGAGCCGGTCAGTCCGTGTGTCCAGTCAGGAGGAGCGACATCCGAACATGTGCGCTCCCCTCCCCGCAACCTTATGTTAGGTCCTCATCTTGTCACGAAAAAAAAAAAAAAAAAAAAAGAGTGTGGAGCCAAAGCGCCAAGATACAATCGGTTCGTTCGGGAGCGGACTAATTACTCGACATGACAGGAAATAAATATCCTCATCGATTTTTCAATTGCACCACAAATAGCGGCCAGTCGGAAGAATCTTTCCTCGTAGGTTTCGTTTTGAAACTCCCCTCGCGGGTTTTGGGTGGTCACACACGCACTACAGCCCCTCTCTCCTCTCCTCCCCCCTACCTCCGCGCCTTTTCCTCCTGCGTTACGGGATCCGTTCAGCCGTGTGTTGTTGTGTATGGTATCCCGGACGTTTACCTAACTGCCTCCCAGGCGTACATGAACATAAAATAGCCGTAGCCTACTATGTCCGGGATTAATGCTTAAATCATCAAGTTTATTTGGGATTCTTCTTTTAATATTTTGCCTCCCTCTCTGCCTTGCGTCCTTTTTCTTGCTCCTCGGTCAGCTCTGGCACTGGGGAGGCAATTGTATCGTGTTTGCAAACCGAAACTGCCTGGTGATGACAAGGCCGAAGCAAACGTGCAGGCAACTTGAAGATTGCGGCGAGCGGGTACACCGTCGTGGTGCTGATTGCTGGGGAAGGAAGGGGCGGTTGCTAGCGACAGGCTCCGGCGGCACTGCAGCAGCGGGGGGGGGGGGGGGGGGGGGGGACTATCACCGTACTGGTCGCTAAGAGGATAGTAGTTAAAAAAAGAAGGCGAGAGTGTCCCATAGGTGCTTGGTCTAATTTAGTCCTATGTATTAACCAGCATTGTGCCTGTCAATAACATATTTCCTGTCAGTGTTCTTCAGACACAAAGCCACCTTCTGCTCTGGAAGTAACTGTAAGTACTTGTTCTTTACTTCAGTCTTTAAAGTAATTTTGTTAAAAACAACTAACCTGAACAAATTACAGTACATTTCTAAAACAGATCAGAGCAATGATGGAAAAGTTGAAGGCTGAAACACAAAACAGTATTTACATCTTTCTGGTTCCATTTTCTTCACGTTTGCAATCTAGCACCTAATGTATATATTCATATTTTCCCATATTGTAATTATACTATTTATTTCCCGCTCATCATGAGGTTTCTTCTTTTTCTTTCCTGTTAAAGGTTTTTCTTTGGGATGTTTTTCCCAAATGAATCATCTAAGGATAGAGGGGTGTCATATGTTGTGCAGACTCTAAAGCCCCTTGAGGTACATTTGTGATTTTTTTGGACTATAAAAATAAAAACTGACTTGACTTTTCACAATAAAACATTTACAAAATGCTTGACCGAGCAACACATAGTCCACACAATCCAAGCTACATACTCTTGGTTATGTTATTGGGCCAACATAGAGATTCAAACTACATCACACTCATGTTTTATTCAGCAAGCAGAAGGTCTGTTAACTACATACAAAGTCTTGTGGCAGGTCTAAAAAGACACAAAATGTGAATAAAAAAGCTTAAAAAGTTGATACAGGATGAGATGAGCACCTATAATCAGAGTCATTTTGAGTGATCTGAAATTGCCCGAAGAGGGAGACATGTCACATGTAGCTAATGTGTGATAGTGTTTACTAAGAAATTCATTAGGCACTTCAGATAAAAGGCAAGACCCACTAAATCAATTCAAAATGAGGGGCATGTGAGCACTGCTTCCCTCACATCCTGTCCATTCACTTACATTATCCATCATTGTTTCAGCTCTCCACCCATCTTCTCATATTGCACTTATCGCTGTTCCTATCTTTCACATTCTCAATCTATTCATCTGTTAAAGTAAAGCTTGTTTATCACCCGTGTTTGTTTCAAATTCAACTTCATACAACCAACATCAACAACTTGCATGAGCATGTTTTCAACTTCTCATAGGATGTACTTACAAAATGTCCATGTTAAAGACTCAATGGCATCTGTTTTTGTAGATTCTGTTGAATGCTTTACAATAATGTACACTATTAAGACTTTACATCAATTCACAAAGGATAAGCACAACATTAACGTAAATTTAACCAATAAAAAGCGTAATGTTCAGTTTGTGACATCTCTGCAATGTATGCCACTAAAATAGGGGAAAATAAAATGTCTCTGATATGGCACTGCAAGAATGGGATTTCAACTTGTCCGTTCCATTGATTATTATAAAACAGTAAACTGACCAAAGTTAAAGTGAATTGGTAACCAAACATGTTTTCAGACTTACTCAGTAATCAATTTACTAACTCTGTCCAGTATTTAAACTATCTAAAAGAGTCTATGAGATGCCTGTGGCCCCTTGAATTCAAGATGAACAGGAAATAACAAACATCTGAGTCAAATACTAGAACCAGAAGCCTACTGTGTGTGTACTGTATGTGAATCAAACCACTTCCCATCAAACGCCTCCTCTAACACAGAGCTCCTAAAAAGACACTACTACCGGCGCTCACACATAAGAAATGAATGAAATGGTTCCACTGAACTGTGTAAGTGTTTTACCCAGTCCAAAACATGATTTAAAAAACCAAGGCAAAGTTCTTTCAGGACATTAAGCACTGCTGTTGTAGGGATGATAATGTAGTGATAATCCAGAAAAATACAGGGCGGAAATACACATGTATATCTTATAACACAAGGTGGGAACTGCTGTTTAGAGTCACCAGCACTTTGCAACATTTTCATAACACCATCACAGGAAGTGTGGCAGATTAAATTCAGTATGAAATTAAGGCACAATCACCTCAATAAAATACATAAATTATTTTTCTGGCAAAGAATGCTTTTGGGGGGGGGGAGGTACCAGTATACTGGTAATTTAGGTTTTAAAAAGTATGTATTTGACATTTTAGCCCACCAGATGGAGACAGAAAACCTGCTGTGCTGTATTTTTCCCCAGTAATACTGATGTGTTCTTAAATGTGTATGCTCCTTTACTCTGTGTGCTGGCCAGCGTCCCATCTAGAGAAGAACACATTTGGAGGATTTTTTCTCTGTACTGCTCGTGATTTTCACCTCTCGACCTGTGGGGCCCTGTTAAACAAAGACAGGCAGACAAAGAAAGGAAATTAAAGACTAGTTTAACATATAATCTTATGTTTAGTTTAGTTTGGTATTATTTGGTTTAGTCTGTTCTGACTTACTGCCTTCTTGCTGGATTTCTGTAGTATGTCTCGTGCCAAAGACAGAAAAGACTAAAGGAAACAGAAAGATTAAAAAAAAATAGTGAGAGAGAATGAAAATGAAGGCCTATGTAGCATATTGACACATAACTAAATAAACAAGAGCCAAAGATTAATGAGGTATGAAGACAGTGTTTTGTTCAGTCAGCGGTTACGTTCCGGCTCACCTCCTCCACATTAATGCTGGACTTTGCACTCGTCTCGAAGAACCTGATGCCGTGATCTTTCGCCAGCTGTCAACAACAGACACAGACCCGATTACAGTGGGTCAGGATGTGGGTAATAATCACTTCCTGCTTCTTATCTTAAGTAGATACAAAGCGGATACATCAAAAATGTCTGTGACTCACTCAGTGCCTATCTTAACCAACCACTCCCTCTTATATTTAAAAAGTAGGATAAGTATTTATTTCTATTGTCTCTTCTTCATAATGAAACATCTGACTATTAGTGCATGATGGGACAGCAAATCTAACATCTATGTATCGACTACTCTCTGAATGAGACGACTGTTGCTACATAATTACACATATAAAAAATAATACAACACATAGGGAATAATTAGGTTTCTGTGTGGGTCGTCTCACCTTTTCTCCTGTCTCCCTGGAAACTTTCCGCTTTGCTTCAATGTCGCACTTATTACCTAGTAGCATTCGACTGACCCCAGCTGATGCATTCTGGGAAAGAGGGAATGTAGTTAATTCATTAGGCAAGGTTCAGTTCTTGTCTACAAGAATGTTTGCTTGGTGGAAGCAGACATCTTTTTGTCACATGAACTGAACAACAAGAAAGAGCTGCACTTGAGAGGCAGTTTCTGTACAGCAGCTGCTCTGCGGGAAAACTCTCTCTGTATGTAAGACCACGATATCCTCCACATTAGATAAAGTAATTCCTTAAATAGAAATAGGGCAAGTGGATTCTGACATTGGGTCGAGATAAATGTTTAATATAATACCTGTTAGCCAGGTAAAACATTAGTTCACCTTGTAGTATAGTAAGTTGTTTGCACACCATTTAGTCTTATTGACAATTGCGTACAATTAAGAGCTGTTTAAAGAGAAGGTACCAAATGATCACACACGCTGATGGTCATTTGTACTCACTCTATTAATGATTTTTCAGTTCTTAAACCTTGATCAGGATAAATTTATTTTACCAGTGACAATGTGTGACAATGGGCATCCTGGTAGAATAGTGGTTAAGACCACAACATCCCTGGTTCAATTCAGGGTCATTCCTCCTTTTCTCTTTCTATCCTTGTTTTATTTCACAGCTCAACTGCTCACCATCAATTAAAGACAAAAAATACCTAAAAGTGCTTTTAAAACATAAAATAAAGAGAGTGCAACTGTCCAACAGTGTGAGGGATTATTTGGTTCCTCTTCTATTCTTCTACTGTGGACAGATTACATTGAGGCCATTTCTTCTAGCACTAAAGACGATTAGTTGATTGATTCATTAGTTGATTGGTTTATCTGCAACTACTCTGATAATCAATTGATCATTTGAGAGTATTTTCTGCCCCTTTAACAATTGTGAACTCATTATATTTGAGGATTGGACTGCTAATCAATTAAATCCAATGACATCACCTTGGGCTCTAGGGTTTTTTCAGGATTTTCTGACATTCTATTAATTAATCAATTAGTTTTGAATATAACCTGCCTACAGCTGCAGCCTTCATTTGTTCCTTATAAAGAAGTTCCAGTGAAACTCGGGGTAAGAGGGGATCTGTCGGTTTAAAACAGTTGTGCAATGTGCTTGCTTTGTTGTTGCAGTTGAGTTCAGGCCCTTTCTCATGACTAACACATATCTAACTGACTAAACACTATTTTTAAGTCTTTCCTGGTTGTATTAGCCGTGAGCGGCTGAGAGGAAAACAGTCTCACTTCTTTGATGCTCTTCATCCAGTTCTGAATGTTTTCGAAGGACTTCTCGTCTGTGATGTCGTACACCAGGATGATGCCCTGGCGCAGAGCGAGGAGAGAGACAAAGAGAGAGGATTTAAGGAGTCAGTGAAAGGTACAGAGCGAGCACAAAGGGACAGTGATGTCAGCCTGATTATCCAGTCTGCTTGTTCTGCGGGCGTCCTGTGCTCACCATGGCTCCTCTGTAGTAGGCTG
>NW_023339807.1:15543896-15565516 GCF_004916995.1 Morone saxatilis | reverse complement strand
GGGGGGTGGTGGGGGGGTAGAGAATGAGTTAAATACCTCAGATATGAACTAAAAACACACCCGCCCAGGCACACACACACACTGCACAGTATATAGGTCACCCTCATGGGTGGAGACTGATTCATGGTCATTCCCACTGTGATTTTGACCCCCTCAGTGCACTCCCCAGCCATGCAGCACACACACTGTCTTTGAGTTTTTTTCCTGCTGGATGGACAAGCTGACAGACAGACAGACAGTGGAGAGGCAGAAGAAGAGGAGAGGAGGGGGGGTTGTCCTGTGAAAAAAAAAAATAAAAATGTGCATGCCAGAAAGCCAACCATTCTTCTGGGAACGTAGAGATGGTAAAAGAGATAGGAATGAGGGTGGGTGGACCTTCTGTGAGCCAAGTGAGAGGAATGAGATCTGAGGGAGAGATGTGGGGGAGAGGGTCAGGGAAGAGACACGTTCAACAGGAGGAAAAATCAGAAAAGAAAAAAAAAATAAAGAAGGGAGATGAGGGTGAGAAAATAAAAGGGAGACTAGTTCAGACATGAAAGCAGTCTGAGAAGTGAGAAACCAGTTCGTACAGTGGCTGGGCATCAAATAGAGGAAGAATGAACTGTCAGCATTCAGCAATCATGTCCCAAAGTTTCAGAGAGGGGGGGGCGACCATAAGCTGGTGCGGACATTTCGCAGGTTTAGAAGACAAAACATTTCACTGTTGACAACGTACCGATGGTAGAAATGTAAGTGGAGTTGAAATTGTCCTCGGCGAAACGAATGATCAGACATGTTTTGCCAACTCCGCTGTCCCCGATGAGTAACAGCTTGAAAAGGAAATCATACTTTTTCGCCATGGTCGGAGCTGTTCTTCAAAAGTTTAAAGCACCACTCGAAAAGGGGGGAAAAGTCTGGGTTGTCTCTTTCTGGAAGTACTTCTCATCGACTTCAGTCTTCAGATGTTGATTGTGATTGAAGCGGGGTTAAAAAAAATTAAAAAAAGTTTCTCCATGTAACTCCTCTTTTTCCCTTTTTTTCCTCCTCCTCTCAGTCTTGTCACCGGTAAATTCCGATCCCCCTCAGTGCCTCTGTGCTGTGTTTGTGCGCTGCAGAAAGAAACACACACTCCATCCAAAGTCTACTGCAGATCACTCTTCATCAACACATCTATTCGAGATTCATGTTCCCTTCCAAGAGTCCATATCACTCCGTTTACAAACGTACCGGGGTGGCTACGTGTTTTTTCTCCTTCAAAAAAAAAAAAGAAAAAGTCTGGCCCTCGGCCCAGATCCCAGATCCGTTGAAAGGCTACGTAGTGTGGGAGTGCTTCATGGGAGCGACCGGCTCAACACCTGCAGGCTCCCAGCGTGGACACAGGATGGCGCCATTTGATCAGAAAATGAATAACTGTAACACACCTGCGGGGAGACCTTAACAAAGGTTTATGATTTTCCCTAAGGTCAAAGAATTTAAAAATAATTCATAAGATTTACCCGGTTGCAGAATTTCTTTAAAGGTTTAAACTTGTAATATGACTGATGAAACTTTACAGCACGTGTTTTTCTCATGCCATGTCCTTTCTTTTTCTTTAATATGGACAATTTAAATTATCTATAAATCTGTTTCTGACACCATTAATAGGATCATTCTTATAGGTAAATGTCATATCCACAGTAGCAAATGGAGGAATAACAAGCCCTCTTTTGTGTATTTCTAAAATGGCTTTGAATCCCTTTTATTGTCTCTAAAAAAAAATGTATTCCAGTAAATTATAACAAAAGATTTGTGGGGACATTTTTTTATTTGGGATTTATTTATTTATTCTTGCTCCTCATAGTTATATTTTACTTCCTGGAGATTAAGATTTACTGTGTATTTTTTATGTTTCTATACGTTATTATTTCTATAAATCCCCCATTTACTTTTATGTTTATTTAATGTATTTTCTACGTGTATGTTTGTTATTGTGTATTTAACAATTAAATAAAAATTCAAAGATATTGAACCTGGCTGCAGACAAGATGGCGGACATCAAACACGACGCTCTGTCGGCAAAAAGAAATAATAAAAAACAATAAAACCCTCAAATTAATGTTGGGAATTGGAATAATTTACATTTTTATTGTTGAAATACTAAGTTATGTCCGGACAAGTAACTAACTAATGCTCTTGATCAGTTAAATGAGTTGAACTCTACAAAAATAAAATAAAATTAACTTAAAAAAATGAATTATATATATAAAAAAAAGAAAAAAAAACTACCAATTATTTTTTAATTTCAGGTAGTTGAACAAACACAAATTCCCCCAAAAAACGACGTTTATTTAAAACAGAAAAACAAACAAACAGACACTTCCGCTGTGTGTTTGTCCGTCAGCCAGAAGTTTCCGGTGCGTTACCGATGTGATCTTCCGGTGAGCGTCCAGACACGAAGACATGCCTGTAAGTAACACTACGGTTTTTATATTAGCCATCCGTCGTTAAAAAGTGTTAAAACGGAGAAAGTTTAATACGATATAAAAGAGTGTTTAGTGTATGGTGGAATCAACGTGTTTATGTTGCTGTAATATAAATGTAAAGGAGGTGAAAAAGGGACGCAATATGGCGAAACACGTGTACGACAAAAGCAGCACGCTGCTCCCCTCCTCGCTAGCAGTCACATGTGGATTATTTGGGGGTAAAAACTCCACTTTTAAGATATCTTGGGTTGCGATTGCTCCAACAAAAAATAGTTATCCGTTTCGTTTGAGCACTTTTACTTTTCCTTTGTCATATTTATTGTAAAACCGTACAGCGATGTCGACCTTTGCCTGTAATCATGTAGTGATAAAGTTGGCACCTGTGACCAGAAGTGGAATTTATCATTTTATTGCAGTAATTAGAAAACTCTGTAGATAAATTTAAACAAATGTAGACTAATATTCAGCTAAATTGTTGTCTGTAATGTCATTTTCAGCTCGCAAAGGATCTGTTGCACCCGAGTCCCGAGGAGGAGAAGAGGAGACACAAGAAAAAACGTCTTGTACAGTGTCCTAATTCTTACTTTATGGATGTCAAATGTCCAGGTAAGATTGTTTGTTAACGGCCATTTCTAGATAATAAAGACAGAACGTGTGTTTACACAACAATACACGAAAGTACTGACTGTGCCTAAATACAACTTCCTATTGAAGTACTTAGTTAATAGTAGTACTACCATTGAGACTTCAGACTGATGTAAGGAAAATGTATTTAATTTCAATTATATACAATAATAAAATATACAACCAGTACTTTTTGATATTTGAGTAAATTTTATTATAGTATACACTCAAGTGATATTTAAATTAAAGTCTAAATGCAGGATTTTCACCATAATCGCTGATAAATTATTATTATTATTTATGTAATGGGTAAAGTACTTGTATAATATGTAAATATTTGCCTTTATGTGTTGCCCTTTCATTGTTCCTCTAGTGATTGGGGTGTCAAATAAGGCATACAGTGACACTTGTGACTGTCTATGTTTAAATGGGTTTCAAAGTGACTCTTTTACACAAACGGCTACAAGGACACATCAGTACAGTGCATTTGTATTGCTCAATGGTTATTATGTGTAATGACATTTTAAGGGCTGTCCCATTCAATGTTTTTATTTATTTGTGTGTTCACAGGTTGCTACAAAATCACCACAGTGTTCAGTCACGCTCAGACTGTAGTGCTGTGTGTCGGCTGTTCCACAGTCCTCTGCCAGCCGACAGGAGGGAAAGCTCGCCTTACAGAAGGTACAGAACAACTACATGTTCATCTGAAATATACATTAAGCGGCACACCTTTTAAAAAAAAAAAAAAAATGCACCAATAGATGTGTCACTTGTGTGAGTGTTGTGTGGTCTAATAATAGATAATTGAATAGTTCATGTAAAATTATAATTGAATACTGCATGAAAAGCCCCAGGTTCACTCTGTGTTAATTGGTTTTTGGTAATTTAAGTGATTGGAAATTGTAGAAATTTTAGCACTTAATTACAATATCAACAGGGCACCATTAGTCAGCCTTGCAGAGCGACCCTTTGTCAAAATGTTATTTTAACAATTGTCGGAGGATTATATCCTACACACACAGATATCATAACGTTGTGTTTAATCAAATTACAATAAACTGACTCACAGAAAACCTGATTGGATTTTAAAAAACAAAACCTTTTTGAGTCCAAACAAGGAACAGTACAACACACAATTCCCCCACCCCAGACCACTGTACATCATAACCCGACCACCATACGTCATAACCCCAATAATTTAATGATTAAATAATAATAATAATTAAATAGAAGGGGGAAAAAAGGATATCAGAATTAAACCTAAACATACATCCAACAAGTATGTTAATTAATAAAATAAAATTAAGTAAAATATTGTTTCCAGTCCACTATATATTCATGATTTTGGGGTAACCAGTTATCAGAAGCCTGTTATGTGGTGTGTCCCATAATTACACACCACATAATTCGAGGGGTCTTCCAATGAGATAGGGGGCCAGGTAGCAGAATTTGCTGTACGGTATACACTTCTAACTGATGTCAGGATATTTGCCTTTGTGTTGCCCTCTCATTGTACTCTTCATGAACAGGGTGTCAACTAAGGCATACAGTGACTCTTGTGGTTGTGACAGAAATTCATCATAACCGATCCATTTCTACACAATAAACCACAAGCACAAATACTTTCTTCATTCAGACATTGTGTTGTTTTTGAGTCAGTACAACAGGAAGTAATTTTAGAATAGCTAATCGTTTATTTCCGATAAAACATGAATCGGATTTGCCTCACCGGTCAGAGTACATTGAAAAAAAGATGAGGCACCGTATACGGTATGTCGGTGAATTGGTTGAGCTTAAGGTCAAGGTTTGTTTTTACCAATGCTCTCACTGTCCTACCCACTCTATCCTGAGCGCCGCTGCCGTGGTAACCACAGGCTTCTCAATGCACTCAGCTCTGAGTTACTATTGGTGCAGCTGCAGCTATTGGCACTTAAACCACACTTGTTTGGAGAGGATTCAGTCTTTTTGAAAAGGCAGATAGCAACATGAGTTTTAGTTTTCTCTTCTGCTATATCTGTCAGTGAGTCAGTTTATACACCATCCCTGATTTATTGACTGGCTTTGTACTGTTAATTCCCACTAGCGATTGTTGATGCACCGCCTGCTTCTTTTTTTTTTTATCGTCTCTCTCCAAAAGTAATGTGACTCGCTTTTGAGTTTTGGACTCATGGTTGCACGAAAAAAAAACATTTGAAGTTGTCACCTTGGGCTTTGGGGAATTTGTGATTCACAAATGTGTTGTTATACTGAGAGGCATTTCTAATATAAGCAGGATGGACAAGATACTCCTTATATTAACAATCAACACAAGCTACACATAACATCAACTTTTCTCCATCTTTCCTCAGGATGCTCCTTCAGGAGGAAACAGCACTAGTTTGACCACACGTGGTTGGACACAGTTGAGGAAGAGAATGAACACTGCTTGATGGACATCAAGTAACACTGCCATGGAGCTGATGCAGCAAAGAGGAGACGGAGAACCTGAATGCAAATCATGTAATATAATTAGCCAATCAGAATATGCACAGAGAAATGCTTGGCGTTGTTGACAACCCACCAACACAGCTCATCTATTAATTCTTCTCTCTTAATAAACTTAGGTTGTTTTTTTGGTAAAATAATTTTGCATGTTTGTCATCCAGTCTGTTCTCTTTTTTTTTTTTTTTTAATCTCGATGGTTCATAGATGTCATTTGTCTCGTAAAAGACACTTGTCAGCTCAGGACTACTTAACAAATTGCTGGTAAGGATCAGGACCATTTGAGTACTCTATCCTCCATGTGTACAGACGTGTGGCCTTAACAGTTTTTTGTGCCGAGTAATTTAGCATTTGTTGGCATTACACCCTGTGATGTGCTTAAACATTTACAGGAAGGTGTGGGTATATGATGAGCCTGGCGGGTATTGTTCAACAGTTAACACAGCACTATACATTTATGCAAATGTCCTTTGGAAACATCAAAGCAGTTCTGAGAAAGGAGACGCACCATGAGCTGAAATTGCAAATGAACCTGAGTTTTACTATGTAAAAGCTACACTCTGTATAAGTGAATGTTGATTGATGTGTGAGTTTAGAGCTGGTAATGAATCCAGACACTAAATACATATATCTTTTAAGTTAAGGCCAAAGTGAAGTTTATTTAGGGTCAACACTGATGTCATCGGTGCCTGCTCCAAAGCCCGTGGTGTTGGTTCAGGGCCCGCTCTCATTCTGAACGAGGGTTGATTCAGGGAAAGTCGTCGCTGCCTCTGCTTCTGTTTCACGATGCTTGTAAAACACAAACACAGTACACAAGTGATGTGACACTAACTGACATCATGAACATTGTGGTTGTGAATTTACATGTGCTTGAAAACTTCCTGTGAAAATGATGAATTCCTGTGAAGTTGCAAAATAATGATCACACTAGTAGCTTGAGGGAAAAGCTAGAGATAAATCAGATGAAATCTTTTGTCCTACAGTTTACTCACAGCTGTTGTTAAAGCATGTGGGAACGTAGGCCATTTGCACAGTCGCTATATGTGACAGCATTGAGTTATACACTGAATAAAGAAACTGAATCAAGAGAGGGAGTGAATGATAACTTTCTTGTTGCTATGGTGACATTTTTCTTGTGTCTTGCTTGTATATTGGACACAGCTAACAAATAAAATCATAGTAAATGGGAATATGATGTGCCTCCTGGTTACTGAATGACTATTAAAGGATAAATGTTTATTCTACATTATTTTTTCATACTGTGTTCTACGACAGCCATGTTAAACAACTAAATTTACGCAGTACTCATGTATACTTTTAACTAAAGGTGTTCTAATGGATTAATGGCTACATACAGACATTATTTAAAACTTAAGTGTGAAATGTTTTCTCTTGTTTGTTGTAGACAGTAATGTTAGTTATGAAATAATTTTTTGTATGATTGTGGGATTACTGGAACAGTGGATTGTTTCTGGAGTTTCAGCACCATCACACTTGTAACAAACACGTCACTACTGCTATCTACAGTAGCTAGGAAGCTCATCTCATAATGCGCAAATTAAGATTTGATCAAAAACAAATGCACTAATCCATCCATTTATTGGCATATCCAGATCCGGGTCACATAATTTAATTAATTACATGATTAAGAATTACTGTTATATACTGCTGGGAAGTACTGAAAAAGACAAGTAAGTAATTCTAGGCCATATGATCCCAACTGGTTTTCAATAATTCTTTCATACTTAAGCTGTATAACTGAAACAGGTAATAATTTGTGTTCTATGTGGTCCAGTGAGGAGGTGACTGTCAGTACTATGGAAGAGTTCTCTAACGTATCAGAGCTCAGTCAAGGCTACAGCTGTGGGAATAAACCATTGACAGTATATATAAAGGAATAAACCTAATAGTATAAGTATAGTGACCACTGCATGGTCATATCCAAACATGAATTTTAAAACCAAATATCTAAAAACTTGTCAAACTGAAGACGAGCTGCAAGTGTTTTTTTTTCTTTGTGGACAGTTGATATTTAGCACCCAATATTCATATATTAATTGGAACCAGGTTTGTAATGTACAGCTTACCTTTATTCATTAGGGGGTGTCCTAATAGGTAAGTGGTAAGATGCATACCATACAGTGGTGGAAAGTAGTACGTTATTTACTTAAATACTGTACTGTATACTTAAGTACAATTTTGAGGTATTTGTACTTTGTTCAACACTTGAACAATCAAACTAAAGTGGACCTTTCAACCTTTAAAATCTGGTGTCTACAGATAATGGCAGCAGATAAAGATGAAACTAATTCAGTATTATTTCAATGCAATACTATTCTTTAGATAATTTAAATTCACTCTAAGGCTCAAAAGCTGTGTAACAAACTGTGCGTACAACCTTGTCTGTTTATACTTGTGTGTGACACACCTTAAGGGGATGACAGCACGTCCTTGGTTCCCATCTCAGTAAGGACCAGGTGGACGCGAAGCAGTGAAATGCCGGCAGGTAGAGAAGCATCTCTGGGACACCTGAGAACAGCTGTGACAGAGGGGACTGACCCTGCAAAGAGGCTCAGACGGAGAAATGAGAGGGTCAATGGAGAGCAGCTGGGAAACAGACTCCTCCTGAAAGTGGACAGCCACTCGACATCTGCACACACCTGCGGGGAATGAGAGATCGAGGAAGAGTACGCTTTGCCGAACCTAGGATTAAAAAGGGCTATGTGTCAAGTACTAGTGTTCTGATCATAGTGTGGAGATACTTTCAGCACTGACTGTAAAATGTTAAGTTGTAGGTAGAGGGTGCTAAAGTGCATTATTCTCTCAGGGTGCAGCCTGGCTCTCTGTGGCTTTCCTTTTTGATAAGGGTGCAGCTGATAGACACAAATTAATAGCAACGGGAAGACAATAGATATATATGGGTTGTGTTGGTTGATGCTAGTTTATTCTGAAACTCATATGCTTAAGTTTAACGTGTGTAATATGAGTCTTTTGCATTTATCCATGCATCCATAAATAAGCACCAATTCTTTGAGGACTTGCTGTTCTTCCTCTAGTCTGCAGCAGACCATCACTGTTCCAGTATGCTTTAGGGCTGCCCTAAAATACCTGATTAAGTGCCCGTCTGATCTGAGCAACAGGTTTGCTGCACAGAAACAGTGCATTGTATGAATGGATACAGAAAGACAGGGATAGAAAGGGGAGTGTAGTCACCGAGGGAGGTGTTGGTGGGATCCATTGTCAATGCTAAAACTCTTTTGTCCTGCAAAGTCTGGACACATATACAAAATAAAATGGCTGTCAAATTCTGAAGTCATCTGTGCCAGGTTATGACTGACTGGGAGGCAGAGTGGAGGATGGGACCAGAAGATCGATAGCGAAGGGCAGAAAAATCATTCAGAGACATGGCCAGATGAGTTTTTACTGTATTGATCGGAGCAGTTTGCATTCTCGTCCCAGCTTTGAATTCGGCAAAATGAAAGTTGTAGAATGAAAAAGTGATATGAAAGAGGATTGGGGAGAAAGACTGAGAGAAAAAGAACCAGAAACTGAAGAGATTACAAGCGTATACAGGAGAGGGTGTGGGGTGAGAAAGAGTGTGTGTGTGTGTAACTGTAATTGTAGAAGGTTGTCACAGAAGAGCACCCTATGACAAAGGAAAGACAGGCTGACCTGTCCCTCCCACTCTGTACAGAAATGAAACCCTGAAAAAAAGAGACCTGGAGTTCAACACACACACACACACACACGTACAATTTTGTTTATTTGAGTTTCTCCTTTGCCAAGGACAGAGCCATTACACATCATTAGCATCCAGTGCACAATTAACTGACCTGAACACTGACGAGCAGAGTCTGGTTGACCCCACATGTCTCCATGGCAACGACCTCCAGCAGAGCAGAGCTAGTGTCTGGGCCACTTGTCACAATCCCCTGGGAGTCCATGGTGACAAGACGTGGCCTGTCACACATTGACACAGAGCGTGGTGCACAGGGCAGATGGCAGCTCTGGTAAACAAGATTTCTGGGTAAAATTTATTTTCCACTGCTAGAATTTGTTAAATCCTTTTTTTCTGTTTTAAGCCTCTCCACAGGTACAGGTAGAGAGTGAGTGTCATGGACACTTAAGCAGACACTTATTGATATAAAACCTATTCTGATTCAAAGAGTCTTCTAACTCACTCCTCTCTTGACTACACAACACAAAGACATACACACCCACACACAGCCAAACACAAAGAATCTATTCAGTCTGAAGACTAAAAAACTGAACATTGGATTAAAAAAAATAAACTCAATACAATTCAGGTAGTAATTGGATTGCAAAAACACAGTTTGCAGCACGCTCTCAGTTTAATTGCTTATTGTATTTGTAATGGCTTTGAGGACTCTGGTTGATCTGTAGCGTAATAAGCAGGCCATTTACATTATTTCGCCATTTTCCCCACTCCCAATTATCCTAACTGTCATTGATGTTTAACAGGATCCTGTTTACCCTAAACTGTGGTAAACAGTGTCTTACTGCAACAGGAATCTTTCTTTTAAACTGACATATTAAAGCCACATTGTGGACAGACACTGAAGGAAAGAGCCGAAAAAGAAAGATTTTGCCTGGACAGGTTTTACTACTACTGTGTCAAGGTAAAAAGAGATAAATACAATGAAATGTGAGTTCAAGTGTGTGTCCCTCATGGGTTACATCAGGTAGGGTTTAGGATGGGTCTGCTTTGCTGCATATCTTTCACCATCTCACAGAAGCAGTAGGAATTGTGGCCCCTGTGCCCCCCAGTCACAAAGTTGATAAATTAGTAAACATATGCTTACACACACACCAAGACAGACATCTGTGCCATGCACATGCACACATTCATGCACATACACGTGTGTGTGCACAAGCTCCCATGCGCGTTCATAGAAACAGACAGGAACACACACACTACACACGCCTCTCTGCAGGAGTGAGGGTCACTGTGATGGATGCTATCCCTGAATGGCCGTGAGTATTAAAAGCCTGGCGACCTGGTAAAAACAATCCGTCATGTCCGTTTGTCGCAGCTTGAAATTAATCATTCCTGTGTTGGTGATAATTTCCTGCATTAATTATTCTGACCATGTAGCTTAAATAGGTGATAGAGTGTGTCTGCCAGCACCATGTGTGAAAGAACATTTAGGGAGATGAAGAGGAGTTTGAGGAGTCATTGAGGGATAAGTGAGGTTGTCAAACTGCACCCCCTTCTGGTCAAACCCTGTTATCTACAGCTCCACACCCTAATGAAACTGGGGAGAACGTAAGGCTGGGCATAGGGATAAATTCTTTCTAGTGTGGCTCTTTTCTGTGGTAAAAATACAAAAGTACAAAAATATTTGCTCAGATCATTTAGCAAAGCAGCGAGTAGAGTGATAGAGGGACATGAGTTGGAGGGAGAAAAACAGGGTGGCGGAGAGAAGATGTAAACACAGGCTGTTTCAACCTACTGAGAATGTTTGAGCACACTGCTTTGTGTTGGCTAATTGCAGCCTAGCTTCTAATGGAGGAGGCAGATAATGTGTTGGGACTGCTGTCAATAGTTTGCATGGGAGAAAGGCTCAGAAAATGTAAATATATAATCACTAGGCAGATGCCACTCAGTTGTTTTGGTTAGCCAAGTTGTTACACAGTGTGTTTGCACAAATGGATTATTTCCCCTGTCAGAAAAGTTCTGCAGTCAGAAAAATGCATTTGATTAGTGAACTCATACATATACAACTGGTTACTGACAAAACAAGTAAATACACTCTGTATTTGAGCAATCGTTTATAAAGAGTGTGTTTCAGAAGTACACAGACAATACTTGACTGACGAATATTAAAATGATTTAACTGAACACCCTGCTGTGCTACAGTACAGAGACAAAAGTTCAAATTTGTCTCTGTACTTCATTTATCCATTCATTTTGTTCGCCCATTGCCTTTACCCATTCATACCTACTCAGGGTTCATAGTGATCTAGGATCTATCTGTGCATGCATTTGAGGAAAGGTATGGAACACACAAACACACTCGCAATAGGCAATTTACAGTCTCCTGTCCAACTGACCTACATTCCTCTGAAAAGTGAGCGAGCACCACAGCAGCACATAGAGACGGATGCAAAAACATGTCAGTGAACATAAACACTCCCATAGAAATGCAGAAAAACCGAACACCATTCTTGTTTATGTAACAAAAATTGTAGTAGTACAGTAAATCCCCACAAAAGTAATTGTAACCCACAACAATCACTGCTGTCACTGGTGGCACTTCAGCTTCGGTGCAGTATGAAATGAAAAAATAATGAAATGTTTAGGGATTCATAATTTTTTTTCATATTACATCAGGTCCTGCAAAATCAATTTGACTTGAATGTCCAATTTGTAATATACTCAAGCCTATTCCTGTCGGAATCACCCAATCAACAGCTTTCTCTGAACTCATTAAAAATAAACAGTCAGTGTGAAGTACACACTGATTGCTAATCAACGGTTTCACAAATGCATGCATGTGAGCGTGTGTTTTTGTGTCTCCCCTTGCTCGGCATCCTTTCTAGTCTGTGTAAGGAAACTCCTGTCTGATACAGACACAGGCGTTGCTATGGAAACCAACATCACTTTTCAGTAGAAGTAACTGGGGAGGTATGGAAGGAGTTGGAGGGAGGGGAGGGCAGGTAACAGCAGAGTTCAAATGAATATAAAATTAAAATGTAATCCTCTGTGTGTGTGTGTGTGTGTGTGTGTGTGTGTGTGTGTGCACCTGTGCACCCACTTCTCAGCATCTGTCTATGAGTGCACAAGTGTGATAAGCAGAAGGTATAGAGCTAGCAGCAGGGAGGCAAGGAGGAAAAGAGCAGAGGAAATAAAACTGAACGAAGAAACTTGCTGTGCTTGTTGGGCACTGGGACTGAAGGCAGAGTTTGGATGGAGGATAGAGGAGAAGGAGGAGGAGGGGGGGCACAAAGACAAAGAAGCAGGGGAGATACAGCCCACTTTTAGCCTCTTCTCCTCTTTTGATGGCTGATAGTTAGGGGCCTGGAGTTTTAATACTGACAAACACCAGCCACTAAACAGGCACGCATGCACAAAGTTAATATAATAATGCGCCCAGAGTACTGATGTCAAGAGACAACTCTAGAGCCAGGCTAAGATGCTAAAAATATCTCACTTGACAAAATACCAGAGTCCTACCTGTATGCTGCAAGTAACATCGCTGGCATGCTGTTGTCTGTTCTTTGGTTCTAATTGGCCGACTGCCCCCACCTTCAGCCTGTCCACATCCTCCTCCAAGAGGCCAAAGGGCCACGACTTGAGAACTTCCTCTTGAACAATGAGGTGTGCCACTCTGATGGAGAGCACTGCCTCAAAAAACCTAGAAAGAAAGAGAGAAGAAAAGCCACACATTTAGAGAGAAAAAGAAAGAGTGAACTGGGAATTAGACATATAAGTGGCACTGGGCCCTGGCTGTGAGTATAGTATGCAGAGGAGTTACAGGTAGCAGAGTTATGTCAGTGGAGGTGGCAACAGTTGAAGTCCTGTCGGCGGGGAAGCAAAGCACATCTCCCCTGCGGCATCATTAAAAACCCCATCGTCTCTCCCCTCATCCCGATTCAACTTAACAGTCTGAAAAATAGGTCAATTAACAACCTCTGCTCTCTTACTCCTTCTCTCTCTCTCTCACACACATATACAGGCATGTCCCCTACACGCAGCCAGAAGAGAGTGTGGGCGGCCAGTGTTGCCATGGAGCTAATATTGTACCGGTTTGCTTCTGTGGTGATGGTGATGGGGGTATGTCATGGGCTCGCTGCTTCTACCTGCACAGCAACCTGAAACCATGATCAACAAGCTTTAAAAAATCTTCCATGTATTATGGAAAAAAAAGAAAAAAAGGAGAATGAATTTACTCTTGTACAGGAGCCAACTCCCTAGAGAGCATACGAGTGGCACTTTACCAACTACGTCAGTTCTTTCTAAGAATGATCATCCTCTTTTGTTAAACTGCCTAGTCGAAAATGTACAATATGTATGGACCACTTTACTGTGTATATTCCTGTTTGGGTGCTGGCCAACCTTCTTAGGAAACTACATAAAACATTTATGGATTTAAAAAGGTTAAAGGACTGCAGTACAGTGAGGGTGTGTTAGATTGTAATGCCCAGGAAGCTGACTGCCCACTAAAGTGTGAAGGGTTCAGGTAGACTTTTAAGAGCCTGTAATCTGATCTGTTATACTAACAAACTCATGCATTAATAATTTTATCGCTAATGGAATGTCAACATTACTTCCATGATTGTGTATGTGTTAGAGAACCAACTAATCCAATCAAGTCTCTAATGGACTTAGCATGAGAAAAGTTAATTGAACAGAAAGGGGAGAAAACATATTGCCATAACCTTCTGAGCCATTTATTGCGTGCATACAGCCCCATTAAATGAAAATGTCTACGTAGGTGTCTATGAAAGGAAGAGTTGGCAGTAAGTAAGTCAGGGATAGTTATGCGCTTCCACAACTCTTTGACTTACTTGGGCCAAGCGGAGCAGAGCTGAAGACCAGCCACCCACTCACAAACACACGTGCATGCTCACACACACACACACACACACACGCTGTATTACTAATGCAAGATGCTAATGTGCTGAGGTACAGAAAAGTGCTGTACTGTAAGATGTGGAGATGCAAGACAAGCACTGACTCAGCCCGATAAAACTACAAAAACAAAATGTTGTGGTAGGTTTGGACAGTGAATTGGACACTGAATTCCACTAATGACAAATGTTAACCTGGTATTAACAAAATACTGTTTACATATTAAGCTAAAAATGTAGTGGGTTTCAGTTTATCATTTAAATCACCACCTTACAGGTTTCTGAGTAATGTTAAAATAAATATGGACATTATAACAATTTGGACTATAATTACCCCTGGAGGCCTAATGCTGATATGAAAATCTATCAGGAAGCAGTCTGTGGCCTCCAATGGGCTCTTTATAAAAAAAGAGAGACCTCAGAAGTCATACTGACTGACGGAGAAGGCCTCGCCCTGGACGTTTGTAAACTGGGCAGCATGATGTTCTCCCTATACAGTTTCCTCGCTTGTGTAAGAACACAACATGACCTGGACTCAACTCATATATCCAGACAGACGAGAGAAGAGAAAAAAGATATATAACTGAGAGGTGAAAGAGGGAAAAATCATTGTTCATGTACAGGAAAGAAGATTGATGAGGAAGAGGAGGATGCAGTTAGGTCCTCTTTCTGGAAACACAAAGGCAGAGCAGGTTGAATTAAAGGCACTTTGTTTAAAACTAGGTTCAATAAAGAAGCTTACAGTTTGGCAACATAAGGGCAGTCCAAAGAGACTACTGAACACAGGCAGAACAAGGAGCAGGCAGGCAGATATGGCTATAACACAACTGTAAACATGGCTGGTACTCAGGGACTGACTGAGAAACAGGTGTGGAGGGAGGAGCAGGATCAGGTGACTGGCACTGGGCGGGGGAACTTCTGAGGACATCTGGTTGACAGATGGGGACTGTCGGGGACTGTCGGAGACTAAGGGGACGGAGAAAGGTAGACAGGACGCAAGAGTTGACTGAATATTTTGTTTTAGTTTGTATGAATCTTCATTTTGTTATTGTATGATTGTGTGTGCATTAACCTATCCTATGGTAGTGTGTAGAGAGTTATGTATATTCAGTCTCCTTCCCACTGTTATGTCTCCTTTCATCATCACCACTGCAAATATCACTGTCACTCTCTGACCCGCTCTTCCTGCTCAGCATGTGCACACACAGACACAAGCGCACAACAAATCCAATCTTTATGAATTCAATACTGTCTCCAATCCCTCTTACCATAAAAACCCAAATGCACACACACACACACACACAGACCTGTATGTGCTGGTAGGTCTGACCCTCTGGTTGCCAGGGAAACACCAGGACATCAGGCAACAGAATGGAGGGTTCATAGATCTCCACTTCCTGGTGAACTGTGACTAGTCTGGTGGAGTCATCAGAAGGGTTTTACTGCCATGAAAAGGATGGGAGAGAAAGTAATAGTGTGTGTTTGTGTGCGTGTGAGTCCTTGCTCCTGTGTTATGTCTGCAACAATGCGGAAGAGCTACATATGTCCACAACATAATGGGTTTTGTTGATAGAAGCTTCCAGTTCACCACTCATTTCTACTGTCAGCACAAAGAGGAGTTAGAGATAAAAGATCCTGTTGCGATGGGAACAGCCTCCCGCTGACAGAACCTGGTGACATTTGGGCCGGTTGTTATGATGATTACATTATAGTTGACAGGTGTACCACATGATCGTGGACCAGTACAGGCAGGTGATAATGGTGGCCAACCTCTGGCATCCATATTTCTGCCTCCTCTTCCACTGACAAAGCAAGGTGAGCACACACATGCACAGAAACACACGAGCCATCCTCGCCAATACAGGAGTGTGAGGTAAGGTCTCTGCTTTTAAGCGTAATGAGGCAGCTGGGCTCCACCATGTAGACAGCAACAGAAGGGCACATGGAGTTCAGGGGAATCAACCAAACCTGGAGAAAAAGATAAATGAGGAAAATACACTTTTGTGTTGTTGTATGCTTTTGGGTATGTAAGCTATTTATTTCTTATATAGTAAAACTGTCCTCAGGGGCACAAAAAAGAGCAAAAACTGTAATTTAATTTTAGAGAAAAGAATGGCGGTTAGAATTGAAATTATTTTAAGCAATCTTAATAAAGTTGGAATGACGGGTCAACTCTTTGCCAAAAAGGATGCATTCCTTATCTTTGCAGTAGGTCGCGAGAATCCCTATAGTACAGAAAAGAGCAAGTTTCATGATGGCTGAGCACTAGGATGGATACTGGGGTGTGAAACAGTGTAACACATCTTGTCTAGACAGCTGTCAGTGAGGCTCACACAATCATGACATCATTATTGTTGTCTGGGAGTTGTTGCTCTACAAGTAACTGGTGACCTATAAACCAAGGCTCACATCTGGGCAGAGAGAAGGAGAGTTTGAAAAGCCAAATAAGGAAAAGAAAGTATTTAGAGATTGACTGCATTTACACCTTAGAACACAACTAACCCTTTAAAGCACACACACTTGACTTTGGAAAGCGGTCAGCTATAATATAAAGTATTGTGTATTATAAGAAATGGCTTAAAACCTGTGACAATGTGGGGTTTGATCATTCTACTAATGCATCTTATTTATATCAATTAAAATGTGTTCTTTCTGGTGTTACATCTTGGCCATTTTTTCTTCTTTTTTCGTAAAATGTTCTTGAGTAATGAAATGTTCTTGCAGTCATATTATTGTCATTGTTTTGGCTGAGTGTAGCCTGAATATGAGTAAAAACATATTTCCATTTTCTGTGGGTCCTTTGCTATCCTTGGCTCAAACTGCAATCCTGAAAGACTAAATTGGTTTCCTCGAAAATGGAGAGACTGAGAAACAGGTGGAGAAAGAGAGAGAGAGAGAAGCAAATGAGAGTGTTAAAAAAACTAGGCTATGGACATTACCCTGGCCTTAAAATTATAGAGCACAATCATGACAATGGACATAGCCTGAGAGAGATTATGAACGCCCAGGGAGCAGAAGAGCCCGCCAGTAAATAATACAGATAACAAGCTCATCACATCTGGGTACGTGCTGTGCCCCGGGCATAGCAGCGCCTCAGGCTGCCTGGTTTCCACACCTCTGTTACTCTGTTTTATTTTCACCCTGGGCTAGACACACAATGGACCATGATTCCTGTTTCATGAAAAAAATTAAAATCAATTTCCTCTGTTCAGGAAAATTGTGTGAATGCTGTGACCGCCTTCGAGTACATTTACTTACACATGATTAGTCCCGAGAAGATTAGTGTACGCTCACCTTTGGAACGAGCGCTGGTGTTTAATTTAAATAGCTTTGACTCAACTATCATCAATGAGTAAGAAGACCTAAATAAGGTACTTAACATATAACAAGTTGTTGTTATGATGTCAAATTATTGAATGTGACTCATTACCTCACACCCTGAGGTATGGCCAGTGAGCAGTTATATAAATGTCTTTTTAGTTTGGCACATTCTGACAATCCGTGCATAAATAATGTGATATTACAAATAACAGATACTGAGTGTGTGGTCCTTTTTCAGACTATTCTCAACTGTGGTATCTTCACTGCTCTGATAATAGGTTTCCCACTGGTAGTCACCAGTGTTTGAAAACCTTGTACTGTAATGATAACAGCTTCAAAACTCCACAATGTCTATTCTATTTACAAACACCAGACGTGTGTGAAAGGGAAAAATTGTTTAAATGAACAAATAAAAAGTAAAGACAAAAGAGAGAAAGATGAGAGAAAGCTTACTTCCCCCTGCCTATTGTGAACCTTTTTCACAGCTAAAACTTTATTCCTCACTCACACTTACTTTGCTAGGCCTGCTTTGGTAAGATTATAAACCTAACAAAGGATTACACCCAATTAGTATGAGGACGTCTGACAAACATGCAAATCCTAAAACAAACAATCTTCTGTTGTAAAATGCATCTCCAGCTGCAACAAACACTCCCAACCACAATTTGAATTACATAAAAATGGAAAATAGGACAATCTTGCAGGATGACTGAATAAGTGACCTAAAAGGTTGTTACCACAGGCTTTTCAGACATAATCAGTTAACAAGGACCTAAATGAAAATCAGTTCTGTAGCACAAAATGGCTCCCCGCCCTCTTTTTTTCTAATTTTTGCCATAAGCAGATTAGTACTAATTATATGCACTAGCACAGAGTCATTACTGCATTATTGTACTTTATATTCACTGTTGTTGCATTGACTCACACGTCAGGTAAAGGTTGCAGGTTTATTGCAAACTTAATCATATCCAATGCATCCACGATACAACTGTAACTTAATTTCAATTAAAACTCAAATCATTTTTGCTTGTGCTGAATGCAAATGCAAAACAAACAGAGGACGCCACTTGTATCCCTGCTTAGACAGCCGTCCCTAATTAGTCAGATTAAAATGTGAAATTGGTCCTCCAGATGTGACAAAGGTAAAACCAGACACAGGCATACTCACTGAGCATCCACATGTCTCCACTTCCCCCTCACCAGAGCCCCATGCTCATGTTGGTGGTGATTGGTGCCAGTATAGCAGAGACTGATGGAGCACAAACTGGCCTCAGGTAGAGGACTGATGAACAGAGAGAGGGCTTGGACATAGACAGAGGCTGGACACAGACTCAGTGTCAGGTCTGGATGATTTCCTGAAGTTACACAAATGGATTAACACAAGCACAGAGACAGACACACCAGCAAGTGCAGCTTCTTTAATTTTTCCATTACTTTGACTAAAACTAGGTTTACACACATTCAAAAGTCATTAATCCCAACTTCCATTTGTTGATTAACGTTCATGCTCAAAGAAGCAAAAGAGTTTGGTTCAGGGTTACCTTGTTGTAGCCAAGTTTTCTAATGGGTTAAGAGTTAACTAACTTAGCTACTTTTAAAAACCCCCAACATTTATCAGGTAAAATTACACACAAGATTAAAAAGACAATTATCTTATTTAAATCGTATTTTTAAAAAAGACAACCGACTCACTTGAATAATAGCTACAGGTAGGGTAGCTAAAGTCAGAGATACTGCTAACGTCGGTAACTTAGCAACAGTAGCAAGTAGCTGTCCAGGTAACCTGGCAACTATGGAAACCATGACAACCCAAAAACGTAAATATCCATCACATCGAGAAAAAACGGGGGCTCTCTTCAGCGTTTCGTCACAAATTATAAATGATATTGGCCACAGTAAGAGAGAGATAATCGTTTCACAGTGAGAGAGATATGAAAATAGGCCCATCATTGACGGACAAAATAATCAAATAGCCTGGAGCAACTCTAAAATTAGTTTGTTACATTATGTAATGTGCAAATGTTAATTAACAATTCGGTGTGAGACGCACAAAATGAAACAAACATTTTGCTTATTGTTGTGTCGCATTAGGGGGAAATTGATTACCCTGGATGAAGGATATCTAAACTGTGAAGCTCAATATGGAGTGTTTAATTCTTCTGAAGCGCCGCACAATAATCCCCGTCACACCAAGAATAAAAATAAAACAAAAATCAAATGAAAACAGCGACACAGAAAAACATGGAAGCTATAATGTTAGAGATATATACTTTATTAATTCTCTCTGATAAAATAAAATTACAAAATAATTTCAACCTCAAACGGCACTTTCCTTGTTCATAATTATTTAACGTATTGTTAATACATATATCATAATTGTCATGACGAATGAGAAGAATACTATAGTTTAGTAATATTAGATATCAGCTATAACTGCGTTTAATCATAATGGTAGAAAAGACTAAGCAATACAAAGCTAGATTTCGTTAACAGCATACTATACAATATTCCAAGCGTATGTAATTCAGTATTCCGGCCACAGCGTGTCGCTATAAGACAGTTTTCATATTGTCTCCAATGCAAGGGTAGGCTTGTCTCTTTTCCCATCACCATTATAAATACTCTCAGATATACCTTAAGTCTCGCTTTCTATGTTTTATTTATTTCATAAACAGCTGCTCCTTCATGGCCATTTATCCTTTATAAGGTTTATTTGTGTTCCCTTGTGTTCATCCGTAGTCCACCATGATCTGTTTTAAAGCAGTGAAGAGCAGTCCATGTACAGCACTGTAACAAGTCCATGCCCAGATTTTCACAGTTATTCCCTCAGAAATATTGTCAAGATATCTGCAACGCCTCCTGCTATCTTTTGTCCCCAGTGACAGCAGCGTTCCCTGCCTCTTATTGAAGTCCATTTAAGAGAGAGCACTTTGGTTGTCGAGGTGTGTGTATATCTGTGTGTAAGTGCGTGTGGGTGTCTGTTCCTGTGTCTGCATGGCAGTTTAAGTGATTGAGCAAGCAAGAGAGAGTGTTTGAGTGTATTTCTTTACACAGAATACATTCATGATAACAGTACGTTGTTTTGGGACTGCAAGCTTGAAGAAGAATGGCAGTAAGTAAGGTCTTCTTCCCTATATGAAGGGTCGTAGACACAACCGTACACTGTGAAAAAATATTAATCACATCAACTTATAAAATAAAAATAATTATTGGATTTTTTTTTTTAGGTCAATTAAAATTATTTTTTTTAGAGAATGAAAACAAAACAATAAATAACTACAACATCCAAGTCAATTTGACTCCACTGACTTCAGCCACGTCTCAGTAAAAGAATAAGCAGATAATTTATTATTGGTGGGTAACATTTTTGACTGTTAATTTAACTGCAGACCTCTGGGTAGATGGACTCCAGTAAATTTAATAACATGAAATGAGAACACTCAACCAAATGTGGAGCATTACGTTTGTGCTAGGCTCTGTCTTGTAGAGTTTCAAAAACAGTTGTGAAATCTTCTTCAAAATCAATTAACCAGATTGAAATGCCTGATTAATAAATAAATGTTTATGTTGCGATCTGTTCTTTCATCCTAAAACCAACCCAGTATTAATGCACGTACAACTATAAATTGTCAATTTTAAGAGGTACTTTTTATAATAAAACTGTACAGTTGCATCAGTACAGCAAACCTACAAATACACTTAAACATCAGTTCAACTTAATTTGCAATTTAATAAATGCAGTAATAAAGTCCCGCTGTAGTTGTGTTATTTTATTATCTGCTACTATCTGTAGTTCAGTTAACATTTATGATTCTCCCGACTGAGTATTTAAAAATGTCACAACTATGCATCGTAAGTCTAAACTACTGCATTAGCTCGCACCCACAAAAGTGATGAACATTTTTTACAGTGTGTCTACATTGCTTGGCAGTGCTCTGTGGAGATTGACAGTGCATTGAGTGCTTGGCAGTATAGGCTATAGTATTATCTTGTGGGCTACTGAATTCATTTCTTTCTGTAAGTGTAAATAGGGCCTGCATTGTGAAAGATTGTGTATTTATGTTTGTGCTGTGTTAACTTGTATTGCGTGGCTGGTGTGTGTGTGTGTGTGTGTGTGTGTGTGTGCGGTGCATGCCACTAGTTTTTTTTTTTTTTTTT
>NW_023339807.1:15538637-15543796 GCF_004916995.1 Morone saxatilis | reverse complement strand
GTGGGGGCGCCAGAGGGGACTCCAAGGCCAAAGTAGGAACCTGGGACGGAGGCGGCGCTGGAGATGTGACCTGGACTGGAGAAATTGAAGCTGGAGCTGTGGTTAAGGTAGAAACTGGAGACAATGGGACCACAGCACCTCCTCCACCACCTCCTCTACCGTCCCTCGAATCCCTCTCTCGAAGCAAGTGGACCAGGGCGGCATGCTGGGCGCTGAGGGTGGCAGAGAGATGGGCAGGCAGGGTGTTGAAGCCGGCGGTGAGTTGCTCCACCCGCTGCTCCAGAGACAGCATCTGACGCTCCAAGTCCTCGCTGCGGTCGTTGAGCTCCGACATGAGCTCATACATGACACTCTGCATCTACAAGAGGAGAGGAGAAGAGAAGAGAAGAGAGTGGGAGATGAGTCAGTGCACATAGAGTACTTTGAAGAAGGGAGACAGATTGCAAATACGTAAAGAGGAGTCTTACGAGGATTGCTTTAATAAAGCTTGTTTAAAAACAATTCTTTTGGACTAAATAAGAAGAGACAGTGAAAGTAAAAGAGAGTGAAGTAAAAGTGGAAAGAGGGCAAGCACGAGGCTAGGGAGAAGTGAGTAAGACACTGAGCAAAAGGAAAAAAATGTCCAAGAGGGAGTAGAAGCTGGAATGAACAAGAGGCTGGAGGGAAGTCTCTATGTGGGCGTTATAACATTGTGAAGAAAGAGAGAATAAGAGAGAGGAGAGAGAGAATGAAAGGAAGATGGCAGAGTGTCCCTGCCTTGCACATCCTGGCCTCCGTAACCATGGTAAACGCACAAGTGGCCAATTGAGATGGAGTCATTGAGATGGCATAATTGCAAAATATTTGGTGCTAAAGGCATTGCTTCTTGGAAAGACACAAACACACACACCCTCGCTCGATCTTTTCCTTCCTCTTGTTCAAGTCTCAAGTCTCCATCTCACTCCCCCCCCCTTCACAATCACATACACGTTCACAAGCAGACACACGCACAAACACACACACACACAAACACATACGTGTGCGCTCACATTCTCACTCAGACACCCACACAGTAACTGAAAAACATGAGCGCTCCCCTCCCTCCTCGCATTTCCTCCTCGCTCTCTCACTCAGTCATCCCTGTTTTAACACTTGTTCCGGTTGCTAGGAGACACAAAGCCACAGAAACGGGCAGGTCAGCATTGAAACGGAGGAATGTTGTGGTATATTTTCGGGGGGCAAAGGCATGTTGGGTATGTCCTGTGCAATGGTTCTATGTCATACATAAATAAAGAACATGGGTGTGTGTGTGTGTGTGTGTGTGTGTGTGTGTGTTTGTCTCACCTTTGAGAGGTCCACTAGTGTGTTGGCCTGATCACTGAGTTTCCTCTGCTCCATTTTCACACTGCGTAATCTGCAAACAGACATACACACACATTAAATACACACACATACAAAGATGAAACCCAGTAAATACACAGCGGTCGGTCCAGAGAGCTAATCCCTCCGGGTCGAGACAACAACTCTGTGGAGCGGTCACCTTGCTTAATTCAGTTTCATTTCTACCTGCAGTCGCTGGATTTAAATATCCAAACAGCAAGCACGCTAGGTGCTCTGAAACACTGTAATTTTGTAATGCACGTGATAATATACATCCATTAATGTAAAAGACTGAGACCTTAAGCTCTAGAGTAAATGAACAGGGTCGTTTTAATATGAAGGAACCTTCAGGACAATAAGGCCTACAGGGAAAATTAAGGGCAATGAAATTAAATAAATTATCTTTGTATTTTTATAAAACAAACCATGTGGCTTCTGCCACTATAATGAAGTGCAGACTGATTTTATGAGGCTTTGCCAGATTGAACTTGTCTCCCTGTTACGCTAACAGGTTTGAACCTGAAAAAAATAAGTCATATCCACATAAAATTGCCCTGTTACTGTCTTCACAGAGTCTGCCTCTCATCCACAGTCTACATGCTGCAGGATTAGCCTTTATGTTACAATTAAAACAGTCTTAGGTCTCTTGACTCTGGCTTTTGAAGGCACTTGTTAATGTCCTCAAGTCTAGACTGAACGGTTCAAGATCAAAGGAGCAAACAACAAAAAAGAGCCACTTAATTGTGATGCTAGACAGAGAGTATACAAAAATCTACAACCTTTAACAAGACAAGCGCCCGATTCAAATATAACTAAACAATGTTATGGGAGAGAAATGAATAACAATGCACGATTTAATTCTGCTGGATGTATTTGTATCATTAAAAATAGTTCCAAGTACAGATAATATGATGATAAGAGAGCCTCTAATAGTACACAGTGCACTGATTATCCAGTCCCACAACTGTATTTGCCTGGAGTGAACCTGCCCTTTAGTAGATGATGATTCATTTTGTGTGTTTCTCTTTCTCTCTCTGTGTGTGTGTGTAGGGATTCATGCACTTTATCTGATTATCAGCGTTGATTCAACCTGTGGGTGGATAGAAAGTACAGCTGATTTCAAAGGCTTCAGCAGCTCAGATGCACTGTTATGTGCTTGTTTGTGCACATGTGTGTTTCTGAGTGTGTGTGCGTGGATGTGTGGGTGCGTGCAAGGTGTGGTCTCACTGATGTATAGCCTGGAGGAACTTCCGCTGGTGTTTGCGGACCCTGGAGTGGTCAATCTTCTTCATCAGCTTGGTGTGTTTGTAGATGAGCCAGGTTTCTCTTAGCACGTTGGCCGCTGCGTTCTTTATCTGCTCACAGACAATAAACACACACACACATACACACACATTGTTAGCAACAGGTAGCCCTTGGCAACTGAAGCAGGCAACAGGTTTGCCTAGCCCTGTTCTCCTTCTCTTTTTCCCACCATTCTCCATTGTCTCCCTGCAAAGAAAAAACTAAATCATCGTTCTCTTCTTAGCGGCTGCCCTCATTCTCTCTGTCTCTTTCTACACACACCGGCTTGCTTGCCAATGCTTTTCATAAACAGCTCTCTCCTTAGGGAGATTTGGCAATGAGAACCAACAGGAGTCTCTCCCTCACACACACACACACACACACACTTCTCTCTCTCTGTCTATATGCCACATTATATTGTAGACTAGCTCAAATGGGCTGCATTATCTTGGCTGGTTGGATGTAATTGACTACAGTACCACCGCAGTTCATTAAAACCAGTGATCTTCCTTTTAATTATGACGGCAACTGAAACAAACAATAGCAGCATTAGTTGTTTCTCTTCAACTAGCTGTCAAAGACAATCCTCAACCCTCCCGAATTAGAGAAACAGCCTTTGTAATGATGCTCTTACGGAAAGCCATCAGAGACAGTGGTCAAGATGGTTATTTTTCTCTACTAATCCGACATAGACTTCAGTTGTAGTTTGCAGCATCTGAATGTGCCATTGCTGTAATTGAATAAAATACCATTTCAAAATGTCAGTGTAGGCTTCAGACCAATGATTTGGACATGGATCTGGCTTCTGTTACATTAATATGTTCCTGTGTGTTTCATCTAGTGTATGTCCCTATAGGTTGCTATGTGATTACAACACAGGGGTCTGACACCCAGCAAATAGCGCGGGCGGATACCATAGAGAAGGGAGAAGGGAGAGAGAATCTGTAAGGACATAAATTGAATGAGAGACTTCAAAGAGATGCTGAGCACTGAACAAAGAACAATTATACCCCCGTCTGAGGAGCACAAAAGACCCCGGCAGCTTGGCTAATCAGCACCTATCCACCGCAGTCAAGGACTGCTCACACACATACACGCCTACACATACACACATGCAGACAAACACACACTATTGGCTACAGATGAAGAGAGTAGGAGGCCCTGGGCCTTGCAGATGTGTTTTCAATGACACAGAAGAAGTCAAAGCAAAAAGACCTAATCCAACATGCTATAGATACTATATAAGACCCCTCCAGGAGATTGAGTCATACTAACCAGTCACTCTTAATGGCAGTTAGCACTACAAATGTGACACTGTAACACTGTTAGAAAGGATATTTGCAACCAAACATCACAGATAGGCATGAAAAAGTTCATTTGTCTGGATTATATTTAAACAAAAGACAGCTTCTCTAGTCTTAATCATGGGCCAGGTTACTGAAGAGCGCATTTAATACCCCTTACTTCTACAAGTCCATTGGTGAATTGATATGTCAAATCCTATTCATCATCTGATTAATCACTGCAGGCTGAGTGAAATATGATAAACGATGGCATCTTGTGTCTGTCTTGCTGGCTCGCCGTAGAAATTTTCACACAAACTTCCAACATCTGTCCAGCAGTGCAGAGGGATCCTGTTGCGCTGCTTAAGGCCATTTAATTAGACGATGCTAAAGCTTCACCCTCCATTTAAACCCTGGGAACTGCTCCACATGCAAAAAACAGGGACTGAATACCACGCTGTTTGTATCTTACGGTTAATTCCCCCCACCACCCTCTGTATTTTTCTTTCTCTCTCCTCCCGGGAGTTAACATAGAAACTGAGGCAAAGACAGCACCTCCATTAAAAAAAACATTAAAGACTCAACATGAACCGCTAAGAATACTCCACAAGAAACCAAACGACAGCAGCAGCAGCCATTCTTGGACCATATGGCCTGTATTTGGGCATCTATGTTGGGGCCATATGGCTGGTTTGGGTCAAAGATCTGTTCTGGCTGCTCCCCTACACAGCACACCTTATGGCAGGTACAAGAGGAATCTGTTAAGACAAGGGGTTCCCACACTTCAGCATGCTGGGTGTGTGATGACATATTGTGTATAAATCAATCAGTATAAATAGAAATAGCTTAGAAATGTAATTACAGTAAATGTAAGTATTTTTCAAATAAGCGTGGATTCAAATATTTAGATACTCTATCAGAAACAAAAAAACAAAAAACAAAACTGGGCTCTGACACTTCATTGTTGTGGAAAAGCTGAGACTCCTGACCCTTCTTACCCAGGAGAGCATTAATGACCTATGTATGTAATTAGTAATTATGTGCTGTGGTGCTAGAGATACAATGGTGTTTTCTAGGAGAGCAGAAAACATAAACAAACAGGCCAATTACCTTGGCAACAACCTCCCACCTCATCCATGTGCCACGGCAACACGTGGCCTTACCTGCTCTGACCTTACCCTCACATGCATGGTGACAAAAGGAAGAGACAAGTCTAACACACACACACACACA
>NW_023339807.1:15529278-15538537 GCF_004916995.1 Morone saxatilis | reverse complement strand
ACACACACACACACAAGTGGACATGCAAACATGGGTCAGAAATCCATGAATGCATGCAAACACAAGACAGAGGCTCAAAAAACTCAATGAAGACTCATAAAACATTTCATAAAATTTAAATAATATTTGTCTTCCTCTGGTTTCATACGTTTTGTGTCTCCTGAATGGGGGACAGAGAACCTTTCATTAATCTAGACAGCGCACTCTGGCTCACAACTGGTAAAGAGTGGGAAAAAAGATGTGTAAATGCATTCAGTTCAGAGTATCAAATACATTTTTTTGAAAGCTAGCTTAGTTGAAATCTTCGGGGGTTAAATTGCTCCCATTTGGCTAGTGGTGTAAACATTGGAAGGCATTCCAGTACCTCCTCCTTGGCCAGAGCCCAGAGTGTACTCTGAATATTCAGAGAGGGCGAAGCTCTGAATATGCCACAGGGACTTCTGAAAGTGCTCTGAATTAACCAATGGCCCAGAGTGGAGGCAGAACACACATTCGGAGTACAAATTTATAGAAAGACCTGACATTTTCAACTTTCCATCGAGACTTAAAAAGCTTGAAATAAAAACACTGACCTCAGAAACGGACTCAGTCAGCCATATTCACAAGGTCAATTGACTTATTGCTTCAGTTAGTGGCATGGTAGTGCCATCAAAAGGAAGGAGACACCACTCCACTGACTTAGCGCCTACAGTAAGCATGTCCTGTTTTTTCAGTGTCGAGAGCGCTCTGAGTGGTCTGACCAGACAGACTTTTGACGGTGCTCTGAATTAACCAATGTTAAAAAGATGTTTAACACTCTACATCAAGACAACAAGTCCTGACATCAAACATGAGCACTTATAACCACACACACACACACACACAGTCGACTTAGGGACTATGTTAACTGTTATTTAATTAACATCCATATTAATCCTATCAAAGGGAGAGGAACACTTCAGTTCACTGAACACTGCATAAAAATTAACCCTGTGCATTGAACTTTGAATGATGTTTTTAAAGCACATCATCCTTCCTGATAAGGTTATTAGGTCCTCCGCACCCAATCTGCGCCACAAGAGATATCAAGATTTCTACTTCAGTCCTGTCGGCAGCGTCTAAAACTCTGATCTGAGGATGAAAGCAGAGAACACTCATATGATAGAAAGTGAAAATATTTTGAAGTATGTGTCAGAAAGTGTCAAAAATACCACACACATTTGAACTAAAATGATCTGTGAGGTACACATACGTCTAAGGAAAAGTTTATTTTACTTTGTTGTGTAGAAGTTACTTTGCTTGCAGTTTAAGGGCTTTAGCTCTGTAACATTTAAGTACTGGTGGACAACTACACCCAACACGTGTAAATAAAGATAAAGACGACAACATCAAACAGAGATATTACCAGCAACACAGTCTACTAGCCAAGAGCTTCACTGATTGGCATTTAAGTGACATTCTTGTTAATCCTTCAAAGGGACGGAAAGACCATTTCACTAATGTAGAAAGTGTGTGTGCTTTTGAATCTATTTGTGTATTCACATACGATGAAGGCAGGATGTAGAGTCTATCGTTGCATTATTCATTATAAAGCCTTGAGTGACTGTATTCTCTTGTTACGATGATATGGCAGAGAATGGCCCCAGCCATGTAAATCAATGTGCATACAACAGCTTCAATCAGTGGTCTCTCAGTAATAGAGGGCAGGAGACAATTACCACTGCATAAACCGAAGACCCTTTGAAGGAAATGTCACCAAGCAGCATGCTGTATTGAGTTGAATGAAACTGCAATATAGCACCTCCCTTACCCAATGACTGCCTTTGTTAAGATTGTGATTTACTGGATTGAGTAGGGGAATTCACTTTAAAATGTATGTCTTTATCAGTTTTATTTATATTTCTGGAATGAATGGCATGTAATAGCTTGTAAAAGGTACAAAAAATATTATTTTCCATTCAGAAATTAAAAACTTCAGAAACATAAGACTAATTTGAAAAACAAATTATGATTTGACATGAGTTTATTAGCAAAAGAAACAAAGGATTACAAATTAGTGTTAGGCTGAGGCCTTGTCCACACGTATATGGATATTGTTGACAACAAACTTTTCCTTTAGCCTCTAGCACTGTGTGTGTGTGAAGAAATACCTGTCAAATAACTATAGATAAATAAATAATTAGCTACTATTGCTTGTGTTATTAACTTACTACCACCTAATAAGCTCACTACGCATGCTCAGAACCCGGTCTGGCATTTGATGTATCATTGAGGTAGACTTTATTCCCATCTACTGGGCAGGTGTGTTTGTTTGAAGCTTTTTTGCGTTCATATGTGGACGAGATATTTTGTAAAACAAAGGTTCTGTCAGAGGTGAAATAGATTTTTTTTTAAATATCTGCTATACATGTAGACAAGACCTCAGTCTTTAGTATATTTACAGTAACAAGGGAAGTTGACATTTCTAAAACTACTGGATAAATGAATTATTGTGCAGTTATCTACCACAGTTGGTATAAATGTGAGTTTCCATGAAGATATAAATAGGCTGTGAATGAATACAAACTTGACCAAATTTACCTAAGTAAGAGCCTACAGCCATGCTTTGAGCTAAGTGCTAACATGAGCATCCTAGTATAATCTCAATGACTATGCTAACATGCTGATGTCATGTAGGGCATTTGGGCTCCAAAAAAGTCTGATAGTACTGAGTTTTATGAAAAAATTACCCAGCTTCTGACTTTTGAGATTGATTAGCTCAGTAAACAATTTCTGAATGAGTTTATGGTCTTGATTGCTAGTTTCAAGTTCATTTAGTAAATTATGGTCCCCTTTATGGCCATTTATTGTGTCACTGCATGTGAGACCTGCCACTGTTTCCTGCCACGGATGAGTCAAAACTGCGCAGCCCATGAGTGCAACTCATGTAGAGTACGTCACCGCCGCTGGCTCTGAAAAAACAACAATGGCAATGACCATAATGCCAGACTCGAAGCTTCAAAGAGGTACTCCACAAACCAATTTGTGACGTTGGGTTTACACTTGCACAAAACAAGTACAGCTGAGGTTGTTGAGATATTCAAGTCAAATGGAGTTTTAAAGAAGACTTTAGAAAGAGACAAAGTCTAAATATGACAATTCCAAGATCAGTATGTAATGTATATAAAAATATTAGAACAATATCCACTTTTATATATATATGTTATATAACACCCAGTTTAAAAACCATTCATCAGACACAGGTTGGGAACAACTGCTTCAGATGGTCAGCTGAATTCAAGATTGTAAATAATCCACATACAGAAACTCTCTCTCTCTCTCTCCCTCCCTCACTCACACACAACACACACACACACACACACACACACACAACACACACACACACACAAACACACACACACACACACACACACACACACACACACACACACCACAGAGAGAGAGAGAGAGAGTGCAAGGTGTTAATCATCTTGTGAAAACAGACCGGCTGACCTGGACAGAGTCTACAGGAAGATGAGGTGAGAGCCCGGCTCCAACAGAGAGTCCATCTCTGTCGATATTTTATCTACGCTGAAATTATTGATCACCCTACACCATTCAGTCACCCAGATACCCTGCTGCCATAATGTACCCTACATATTTGATATGGGAGCTATTTTTAAAACTTGGGTCTTTCAACTGTATGAAAAATTGAAAAGGACTGGAGGAGGGAGGGAGTGAGAGATGGAGAGAAGGAAGCACGAAGGGGGAAAGAACGAAGGGAACTAGAGGGCAAAGGAGGGAGGACAGGAGAGACGGTGATAGATAGAGAGAAAGAGAGAATGGAAAAAGGGTTTTACTGAAAGAGAGACAAATGTCAGAGGAGAGGGGAGGCAGTTGGGTGGAGGGATGGCCATGTGGGAGGAAAAGTATCGGAGATGGAAAGAAAGAGAGAGATGGTAAGTGAGAGAGCAGAACAGAGAGGGTGAGAAAGAGATGACCTTTTATTGCCTTCACTCAAATAACATGGCAGTTTGTCACAACAATACAAGGTGATAGTGTGATGTAAAAGTTGGGGATGGTGAAGGAGGGGCAGTGAAAGGACAAGTCGTTTTGCAGGGCTCTCAACCACCTTGTCAACCCCAAAGTAATCTGAAAATATAGCAAAACATCACCCAAAAGGACAATAACACATACAAACTGTACTTTTCTAAATTACAGTTCTATTAGAGTCCCACCACAGTGTATGTAGAAAATACATGCTTTCTTTTAAAAATTATAGTTTGGTTTTATTTATGCAAGACACACTCATTCACACCAGCGATACCACACAAGCCTACACACCCTCTTGGTGAGTTGCGTGTCCATCATGAAGTTGTGTACGTGTTTCTCAGCCTTGGTCAGCTCCAGCTTCCTGGCTACCACGGCAACCACCAGAGCCGTACAGCCTGCACCCTAGGAGAGGAGAGGGAGGGAGGGAGGGAGGAGGATGAGGAGGAGGAGGAGGAGGAGAAAACAGAGCACTGAGTCAGTCAGTAAAGAGGAGGAATTGGTAAATCGGTGGCTTTTTGGCCAGGGAATTAGCCCAGATGATTGAAGGGAGCGAGGACAAATATGAGGAAGGGAGCCGCACGACAGAAGGAGAAGTGAATGGGAGAGAGGAGAGGATTAAGAGGGATAGCTCTGTTCCAGATCCACATTTCCTCATGTCGAGAGGCAAGCCAAGTCTATTTTCACTTCCAATCCATCTGGTGTGAGATCCCTTCTATATCGCCTCTATATGTAGCTGAAAAATATGCCCCTTATAGATGAAAAAGAAAACACTTCAAAGATTGACACCACCAAATTTCATTTAATTAGATGCTGTCAATTCGAATTACATGGTGTCAGTCTTCTCTTGTCACCGGAGGTTCGAGGCCTGCAGGAAGTGTAAAAGTGTAAAACACAGACTGGTTTGTCTGTATTCCAGCTCGGCCCACATGGGACATATGGCAAATGCATTTGAGAGAGAGTGACAGCAGTCTCTCAACCAGAAAGACATGCTTGAGAGGAGAAGAGGAGCAGGAACACAGGGAGGAAGACAGACTTAATTAACTTTCAGATTAGACACTGTTTTCAATGGGCTGTTGAGTGCTCACAGGTTCCTCTGAAGGGCAGGCACCAAGAGAAAAAAAAGGGAGAAGGGAAGAAAAGATAAAGACAGTGAAGAGCTATGAGTAAATATAAATGGGGAAGGAAGGAAACACCAGTTGGAGAGAGGGATGAATGCTGGAGGCGAGGGTGTGTGCACAGGATAGGAGGAGAGAAAGATGGAGAAGAAGGCAATGTTAATGAGGTCACATATCTCCTGATAAGTAATGAATTAAGATTAAGAGTGTTTAATGAAAATGTATGAGTGCTCTTCCTTCCTGCTTGTGAGTGTGTGAGTCTCACAGTGGGAGAGAGAGGGAGAATAAAAGAGATATAGTGAGTTGGAGAGTGAGAGCGAGGGAGCATGCAACATTTTGAAGCGTGTAGGAAATAGCCAAGACTTCATCGCGCACACTCTTGAACGATAAGACAGGTTAGCCAAAAATAACTTTGGCTGGGTTCAGTAAAAATGTAACGCACAAACAGGCATTAGTGCCCACGTCTATACACTCATCCACTCTATTTGTGTTTATTCAAAAACTATGAATAAAATATGATGAGAGCCGATAGAAAACCCTTAGAGCATTCATACATGTCTGTGCTTTAGGTAAAATAACCTACAAAATTGCTACAGTACAGCATGTACAAGTGCAGTGCGAGTGTGCACATTTCCAACAGTGCGTGTGTGTGTGTGTGTGTGTGTGTGTTTTTGTGTGTGTTCAAAATTGTCCTCCTCGGTCAGAAACAGTGGGGTGCTGATTGGTCTGTCAAGGCAGGCTATGTGTGTATGTGCATGGAAGCGTTAAAGAGTGTGCACATGCGTGTGTGTGTGTATGAGAGTTTGTTTGTGTATACGCCTGCATCCATTTGATTTCAGCAGGGTTCCCTGTGCAATCTCCACATAGTGACACGGCTGATGATGGCTGCGCTGCTGTGATTTGTTTCATACGCCTGGGTGTTTCCCTCGCTTCCTCCACTACAGCGCAGCCATCGATGTAGCTGTCAGAAAAAAAGGGGGAATCACCCATCTGTGTGTCTGTGTAACATCAACACACCTCCAGGTAAAAACAGCATCGCTTTATAGCAGGAGGAGCAGAGAAAAATAGTTTCTGAAACAGGTCAGCAGGAACGAATAGAGGAATGAGGAGAAGATGTTCAACAGACACAGAAAATGTGACATTTAATTTGCTCAATTAGTGTGCACAATGCAAGCACTTAGAGACAGACAAAAGCGCAAAATAGGTCTGAAATGGCAGCTAATCTGCATCTCTTAACCAGATGACCCATCCAGAACTACAATATATCAAGAGGCTGTAGTAGATGAAAGAAAAACAAAAACACTTTACTTTAACCCCGACCCTCCATATGGCATTTATGGACATTATGTAAACATATGATAAATGGCTTATAACCAAAACCACTGATACATGTACATGATGTCCACAGGAGGAGTTATACTGCAGTTGTTGACAAATAGCAGAATTTACTTATATGCTACATTATAGTATGAAATAACCATTTAATAAATGTGTATATACTGCTTTTAAATGCTAAATGGAGGGAATTAAAGTAGAGTGCATTCTAACATGCATGAATGAAGATATAAGAATGCAAATGAAGACATGCATGCATACATGAATTGCATTATCTGCTATGAGTTGTGAGTTAGACAACATACACTTTTGGCTGTATACAAGAACAACAAAAGGTTCCCTGTATTTAAACGTGTTGTGGAAGGTGGTAGGGTAAACTCTCGCCCTGCCACCATCCACTCACCCACAACAACACATCAACACACACTTACACCTGGCAAACCCCCAGGTAGCCTCAGGGCAGTGGTATATTCGAACACTGCTGGCCTTCATGTGTTGTCATAGTAACAATGGTTAGAATTTCTCCTATAGAAACTCATTACAATAATTCTCAACCATGAAAAAAAAAATCACATCCTGCTCTTTGTCCTCCACCTTTTACCTCTGCCCCTGCCACAAGCCTCATCTTTTTGTTCTTGTATCCTCACCTCTTCTCTGATGATCAACGAAAATAAACCACTTTGAACAAGAGTGTGTTTGTGTGTGTGTGACAGGAGAGGAGAGTGTGTGTGGGAGTCATACTAAGAGTGTATGTCAAGCTCTGTGTCAGTGTTTGTGTGGAGGATGCAGTCTCTAACAGTGGGCTTGGGACACTCTGTATCCATCCCATGTTATGTGTGTGTGTGTGTGTGTGCTAACATTATAGTAAGAGTTGTACTCCAAAACACAAATTGGATGATTCACCCAGCAAATGGGGGTCTGCGTGTATGTGTTTCTTTGTGCATGAGTGTGTTTATTCACACATTTAATGGACTATAAAGTAAAGAAAGTAGGTGAGCTGGCAGATACAGAGAGGTCGGACAGACACAGTGAGGATGAAAGAATACACATGCAGGTTTTTGGGAGTTTTGGGGAAGCAGGTAGTGAGTAATACAGACAACAAAATCATCTATGTGAGCCTAGTAGATGATTCTAGCCGGTCATGCACACTACACTACAATGTTAAATAGCAAATTTTCATTATAAAATGTTAAAGACTAATAGTACATTAATTTGCGAATAACACTAGTAAGCATATGTCTTCCCTGTGGAAAATACTCATGGACTTTTGAGAGTTATGTTGAGGCCTATCCAATTCACGCTCTTGATTTTTCTTGAACCATCATCCAGCAGTCATTAAACTCCATTGTAAGGCCAAGCTTGAGCATTCACAAAACACACTCAAGAGCAAAAGGACTAGGTATGTACGTAAGTGTGGAAATGGAAGATACCCACAGTGATGGTATTGGTAATAAAAAGCAAATTTAAGCAGCTTATTATCTTCTTCTTCTTGATGAAACAAAAACAATTCAGAAGCTCTGTTGTTATAATAACCGAGCCAGCGGTTACATCATCCCATCTTAATATGTAACTTGACTGATCTGAAGACTGTTTAGATGTGCTTTTTAAAATGTTAAGTGGTGCTTTTTATTTGTATGAGCACATTGCCTTTATGTTACATTCACTTTAAAAAGCTCAATGATGCTACTGGCATTTTTCTATGAGTAAAAGCTTATGCACAATTATTCCCTCAGGTTTTAAAAACATGCAAAGGACAAACGTGGCATCCATGGCATTGCTTAGTTAATGAAAATGACATTTTAAATCCTTCCTCATCTTTTTGCAGGAATGCTATTTTGGGAAACACATTGATGATGTAGTACTTGATGCATTACATGAGTCTGTAATTCAGAAAAAGTAATCTTATTACATAATTTATTTTAAAAACTACATTATCCCAAAACAAAGGTGAGCACACTGTGCAGCTCTTTAGCTGTACACACTCTACTATTACTCACTGTGCTTTCCCCTTTGGCAATGTAAAACATGTGGCACATTGTGTCCTATGAGAAAAGTATTTCCAGGTAACATAACAACATTATATTTTTAGTCCTATTTTTGTCTTTCCTGACCTTATAAAAATCAACAAAAGCCACCATTGTTTATTATCACATTTAATTTGAGATAACTTGACATTTAGCTGTAGCGCTATTAAGAAATTCCAGTGTTCTGGCATTCGAAAAAGACACTTATTTCCTTGAATCATTCAGAAAAGTGTATTTTACAGTGATTGCATGGGAAAAGATGAGTAGTGTCTACATTACACTTACTAAATGAGTTGACCAACTGGACCAATTTCCAAAATCTTATTCCTTTAAACAAAAATGAATCTAGAGATGAAGAAGAAGAAAGAAGCGAGAATGGCAGAGAAAAAGAAATAGTTTGAGGAGGGAAGGACACCTGCGAAGTGAAGCAAATAGAGGAGCAGTCGGCAGCTTAAACACTCATACTAACAGATGGACGGTAGATAGAAATAAACACATGGCCTCCGGGAAGGAGAGATGGACAGAGAGGAAAAGAGAGATGGAGGGATAAATAGAATGAAAGACACAACAAGGGAGAGGTAGATAGTGGTACATAAAGAAAATGAGAGAGAGAGAGAGAGTGGGAGGACATGGCACACTGAAAGGTGGGACCTTCATTATGCAATGAGGACAGACATGGGAATAACACGCACGCACGCACGCACGCACGCAAGTACACACACACACACACACACACACACACACACACACAAACCACTAACGTGCTCTTGTTTG
>NW_023339807.1:15521390-15529178 GCF_004916995.1 Morone saxatilis | reverse complement strand
CACGCAAGTACACACACACACACACACACACACACACACACACACACACACACACACACAAACCACTAACGTGCTCTTGTTTGCACGCCTACACACCCAAAACACACAGAGGCACAGATGCAGGCTAATTCAGGGAGGATTGCCCAAATTACACAAATGGCAAAATTTCTCTCACAAATGACAGCATGCTCTCTAATCTGCTGACCTTTGAACGAGGCGAGGACAGCACCAAGGGGGAGGGAGAGCGCGAGAGAGAGAGAGAGAGCGAGGTAGATAGAAAGAGAGGGGAGAGAGGAAATATACTGACCATGATTCCTGTAAGCAGACAGACTCCTTTGCCACAGTAGGTATGAGGAACCATGTCTCCATAGCCGATGGACAAGAAAGTGATGGAGATAAGCCACATAGCTCCCAGGAAGTTACTGGTCACATCCTGGGCATCATGATACCTAAACAGAAATACCGCCCATGTTCAGAGGATAAAGTCAGTCAATAGTAAAAAAGGTGTGAATAAATAAAAACAACATAACTGGCCCACGGGTCCTGTCTGCAGATGTGGGAGTCAAAACCTCAAACACGTGTCCTTCAATTTCGCCTGACACAGAACATAACACATAACTCTTGCCTCCATCATTCCTTCCCTATGCACAACACTGTTGCCGTAGCAACCAAACCTGGTGAAGATCTGAAACAAAGTTGTTTTCTCAAAAAAACTGTTCAACAAAGAATCCCCATAAAGTTTAGCCACGGATGTTAGCGATAGATATATTTGCTCTGAGCTCTCTATTCTCTAGCCTGAATTCTCCAAATTCTGAAATTCACTCTAGTTTGAAGCAGTTTAATTGAATTTTATATGTTTTTTTCCCCTTCGATAATTTGGTTTGGAGAGCAGAGGAAATGCCAATTAAACTTGGATGTAGACCAAACAACGACTTCCCAGCAGCCAGGCAATGATGCGTTTAATCAAGCTGATTAACCAACTGACATTTTCTCATATTTCCTTGATTATCTCCAAAAGTGTTTAAACACATCAAAGGGGATGGTCACTTTTTGCTTTCCTCTTGATGGTTCATCAGTAACATTACATAAGTCGCAACATAATAAATCTCAAAATGTAAGTGGACATTTTGATTTACAATTTGAAACAGTTACTAGGTAACAGTCAGATGGCTAGGTCGGTAGCTATTTGAGTATCAGCTGTCTGGTTTAGTCTGCACAACCATTAGGTTAGTACTTAAGTACAACATGTATTCTTCTACCAACTTCTAAAAAACTATGAAAAATTCTCTGAAAGATGGTAAAAGGACTGGATCATTTCAGTCTAACCCCATATTAATTTATCATTTACTGTACTGTGATTCCAACTATGTAATACAGTGTTATCAATCATTCATTTATATGTAAAGTATATTATCAAATATTTATGTCTTTATATCTGCTTAAAACTACATTACAGTGGGCTAGTGTGCAGAATGGGTGGGAGGGTTAAGATAAAGTGTTACCAAAGTTGTCTTTGCTGATTTATGAGACAAATGGACAAATTAAGTAACAACTCTATCGCCTGAATCAAATTAAATGTACAACTGGTGAGAAAGCCTTATAAACTGAAGTCTTAAAGATGGATTATGTTGCACACATGTCCCAGATTATACTTCCTGCCAATTGAAGTGAATTGCTCATTTGAATTCCTGGTCCAATCAACATCCACAGTCTCATGCACACACTGACAATAAAAAAAACAAAAAACACATGCAACCCAAATCAACCGGCTTTGCTACTCACCTCTCGCACACTCGTACGGTCCAGGCAGCGATGATCCACAGAGAGATGCTGAAGACCAGCAGCACCGTCCCGGGGCAGATAGTCATGAGGGTTTTCATTACAAACCGTGTGTTAAAATGCACCTGCAATACACACACAAGCACACACACACTCAGTATAACGGCGGTGATAAATTACATTGGAGTATATATTGTTTTCAAGGTTAGTATTGCGTAGCTCTGAATCCTCATTCCGTTCCCCACACAGGCTTGATGTTTTACTAATTAGTCTTCTGAGTAGCTTTTGATAGCGGCAGCACTCAGAGAATCTCCACTGTAATTGGAGTCGAAATCAGGGCTCGCCCTCTGACTCGAGGTCAAGATATACAGTGTCTTTGAGTAATTGGCCTATTTCAGTTTCGTTTTTATCTGTGGCTCGTTTGTCATCAACTTCTAGCAGATAGATGATCCAAGAGCAATGGTTGAGCCCCAGAAGGGTTAAGCAGATGATAAATGAGCTGTCATGTTAGAGCTGCACTTCAATGGCAGCTTCACCTCCCGTCACTGTAGCCGGAGGGTCAAAATAGTGCCATTGCAGATACACTCGCAACCTGCTAAATTACTCATCCAAAATCTACTCCATCTCTCCCGCTCCTCCTCTCCTACTAGTTTGCATATTTCCTCCACACGCTACATCTCTACTTCCTGACTTTACAATAATGTTCATCGTTTAAAGTCATTACAAACCTGGCACCAATCATTTATTGCATGGCTTGTACACATTTCTGTGCACTTGTATTGCAATCTCGTTCGAGTCGTCGTCCTTTCTTGTCATGCCCCATTTGAGCCGTATGCAATATCTTGTTCCCATTTCACGCTCCCATATCATATTGTATTGTATTATGAAAGATCCACCACAGCTTAGATCTAAGTCTTTATGCACAGTGATAACAAAAGGAGAGGAAGGGGGTTTGAGCTGGTAGATGAAAAGGAACAGGGTGACTAGAAGGACAGAGCAGAAGAAAAGGACTTGAGATAGTGAGAGAGATAGAGGCCAGGAATGAAAAGGACACTGTGGACACAGATTTAATTCGGAGGAGAGAGCTCTTGACCTTAATACATTTACAACTCCCACACCTATTCCTGGCTAAAGCTTTGGCCACCACATTCTTGAAGGCATACTGCACATACGCACACCTGCAAGCACAAAATCTTTCTGACCTTATTTAGGGCACCTATACTCCTGGAGGAGGCATCGGTGAAGAGTTTGCTGTGCAAAAGCATGACTCTGGCGATGAGGTAGAGGCGCAGGAACATGGGCACGCTCAGCACCATGTCCAGGTCAGCCTCGGCCTGTGATGGCGCATACGAGAAGGCTAGCCGCGCCCGCCACTGAAACTTAAAGTCCCCAGGCACTGGATGCACCGCGGACACCAGCAGCTCCAGAGCGATCAGCAGAACCCTCTCCATCGTCATGGCGATGCGCCAGTCGTCGGCTCCGTTGTCGATGACAAACAGCTGCAGGGACAGGAAGGACATGAAGAGAGTTAAGAGAGGGAAGGAGTTACACTTGTTTTAATGCGTCACTGTGCCAACTTTTCATCATGATCCTCTGCTGGCACAGTCCACTCATCAGTACAGCTGACTGATCTGATGATTAAAGGAACCAGCAGCAATTTAGAGTCTTTTCCTGAGATGTAAAATATCATCCATCTAATCAGTAATCTATTCAGTCCCGCACAGTGCTTTGGCTCATTTTCATATAACCTACAACTCTTACTAAAATTATATATTTCTCTTATATTAATGTTTGTTCATATTAGTCATCATAGTGCTCTGTGTCTTAATCAATAAATTTTCTTTTTTCAATTATATTCTATTTATGTTTGGTTGGTTTGTTCTCTTTTTTTTTTTGTTTTTATTTATTGATTTGTTCTGTGTTAGTATCTCAAATTATTTGGTGGTTTGTTGTCATAGAGAGTAGGATGTATTTTCTTATTTTGTTTTGTATGTGTTTGTGTTGTTCATGGTTCTGGTTTCGTATTGTATCGTCTGTGTGTGCTCTGGTATCTATATAATGTATCCCTGATGTGTGCTCTCGCTTCATATCTGTCGTCCAGTCTTTAGTCTCTGTGTCCACTATACTCATTGTCTTTTTATTGATCTAGCTGTTTGTTTGTGTTTGTAAATTGCTTTATTCTTTCTCATAATAAATAGTAACTGTTTATATTCTCTTCGTCTTGCTGTATTCTCGTGATATTTTTGTTTTTTTTTGGTTGTTTTGGGGTGGGGTTGATGAGAGGAGAGGGCGGTGGAAAGAGATGGATGAAGTGCAGAGGAAATGAAGAGATAAAGATAGGGTTGAGGAAGTATAAGGGAAAGGAGGACACTGCAAAAAAACCTCCATCTTTTTAAGTCAAGTTGGTCTTTTGAGACTTACTTTCTTCAAGCAAGGGAGTTTTCCAGTGCAGTAAAATTATTTTAACCTGTTTCCAGCACAGTACTTGAATTTATGTGTGATATATATAATTAATTAATATATGAGTCATGCTGGAACCTTGCAATGTAGCAGCACAGTTGCATAGGCTACATCTTTCAATTTATTAATATAAAATAACATGTTTAGGACTCAATTATGAACAAAAATGTCTTGAAAGGAGATTCTTGGACGGAAAAGGTTAAAGAGAGAGAAAGAAGTACAACATAGTGCCTGAACAGAAAGGCCGGGGCACAGTGAAAGAAATGAGGAACTTCCCTGCTGTAAATCAGAGTTTACCAGATTCCGTACTGCCCTGAGAAACAGCTCGTGCTAACAATTGCTCTTTAACACATGATTCATCTCAAGGGCTTTCAGCCCACACAAACATTTATTTAGGAAAACAAAAAAATACAATAACAGGTCAAACATCAGAGCAAACGGGCATGACAGCCAGTCGCTCTGTGTCACGGACTGAAGCTCTTCCACTTCCTCAACCACCTATAGATACACACACTGCATCTCCATCTGGCTCAGCAGGATATAAGTGTTTTCCTTGTTCTGCTGTTGTGACATGTGTGCACACATGTAGCCAACATGTGTGCACACACATGCGTAGCCTACGCACACGCCTTAGTCATTGTGTAAGGTATCATTTGAACCAAGGGTCAAAGGCTGGCTATATTCTTTAATGATTTCAGTGAGCGTGTATGTGTGTGTTTGCATTTGTGTGTGTATTGTACTTGTGTGTATTTGTGTATGCCTGAGTGAGTTTGAGAGAGAGTGTGCAGACCCAGCCTCGTCATGGTGACTGTTGCCAAGGCGACAACATCAAAGAGCAGCCAAGCTTAATTAGGATCCCCAGCGAGAGAGAGCGAGAGAGAGCGAGAGAGAGCGAGAGAGAGCGAGGGGGGGGGGAGTCAAAAAAGACAGAAACACAGTGAGAGATGATACAAGAAGAAAGAAAAAAGGAGATACAGGAAAAAGACAGAGAGATGTGTGTGACAGCGAGTGATGAGGTACAGAGAGCAGAGACAGGTTGTCTAACACTCATGTTCTCTGCAGAGACTTGCAAAGGTTTATGTGTGTGTGTGTGTGTGTGTGTGTGTGTAATCACATTTTGGGGACAGAAGATCACCTCACATCTGAGGACAAAAGGCTGGTTACCATCAGGTTAAACAGGTGGAGTTAGGCATGCAGTAATTGCCGTTAAGAGAATGAATGTAAGTCAATGCACTGTCCTCATAAGTGATAAAAAATAAGTTTTTGTGATTGTTTGGGCCAGAGAGTAAGGCACCAAACTCTCTGTATATGTCGTCATTCATGCTTTTCTCTGAGTGTGTGCGTGTAAGACAGACATCAGCTCTGTCTTTCTCTTTTCTCTTTTTACCTCTCTCTTTTTCCTCCTTCCAACATCCCTCACTCCCCTGCCTTCTCTCTCTGAATGACATCTCTCCAAATCAAAACAGAGGTGATCCAGTTTCTTGCCACTGGAGGAAATGAGCGCCTCTCCCTTTCCTCTTCCCTCCGCCCTCCCCTCCTGTCCTGTCCTCCCTCACGCTCCTGCTGTCGGTCTTTTCCTGGCTAAATCGCCATGAGGAAGGGATAAATAATTAAATTCCATTAGGAAAGTAATCTGTCAATGGGAGTGAGTGAGTGCCACTGCCCGTACACGACCAGGACAGAGGGAGGGAATGAGGGAGGAGGGGTTTGGGAAGAGGAAAAATAGGTAGGGATTGTCTATGTGTGTGTGTGTGTGTGTGTGTGTGTATGAGGGAATTCAAACACAACCTGTCAACTCTATCAGGAGAGAAACAGGGAGGAAGGTCAGAGAACAGCAAAGCTAAATAAACTTGGACATAAAAAACAAGCCCATCGGGAGAAATGAACAAGATCATGGGGAAAAAAAGTGTCTTAATTTTAACAAAACATGGCATTACAGGGCAGAGGGCAGGGGACAAGGAAAGGCAACAGAAAGCAGTCAGGACAGAAGGAGGGCAAAGAAAGAGAGTAAAAACAAAGCAGACCAGCGGGAGAGAGTGGAGACAAAAAACAAAAAGGAGAAATGTGTGAAAATGACAAGACCAAAGATAAGCTATGGTCTCTTCACAGGTGAAGGTGTGAAGTATAGAGGACAAGCTCCACCTCAAGCATCCCCCACTGCTACATCTGCAACCATCTGGAGGAGTGTCATCCCTCCATCTTTCCTCTTCAGCCATCCATCCATCCATCCATCCATCCGTGCCTCGACCCCTTCCAGTCCCCGCGGCCATTGTACCTTGGTAATCGTGTTAAGTTCCCAATTGCAGATGTCTCATCACGGAACCAGATGCAGTGCTGGCCAGACTCTGGCAAGCGGGCAAGCGAGACAAGTAGGGACAATTTTGCACAAATGCATGCACGCACACATACACACATACATACACACATTCAGACGGCCCAGTCAAATGCAGCACAGACTCCAAAAAAAGTGGTAGATGCAGGCAAATCAGCCTCATGTTGACATTTCCCACGGGAGGGAAAAAAGACTAAACCTCAGTTGGGGACGGAGACGGGCCTAATCACTGAAGGAGACAGTGACAGAGTGAATACTGAAAAGCACACACGCATACTTTTACACACATAGTCACACCTCTGGGAAATGTCTAGGTCCTACAGCATGGAAATCCCTGGAACAGGCAGAAAATAACTGGGGTGAGCCAAACGCGCGAACACACACACACACACAGAATATATGTGAATATGCAGAGAGGATAACACACTTTCCTTGACTGTAATTGCAGCTCTGAGGGAACACCCCCGTGGCTGTTTCTACATACTCGACAGAGGGAAGGAAGAAGAGAGAGTGTCATGGAAGTGAAAAGGAAGTGTGAGAGAGGAGGAAAGGTTCACGGTGTGTGCATGAGCGTTGTTGCCTAGTCTGCCACTAGAAAGTCTAAAAACAGCAACTGGAAGAGTAAAGAAAGGATTCCACCAGTGGTGTCTTGAGACCAGGAATCTCCTTCATTCAATGCAAATAGGAACAACAAACTAAAGCCAGAGGCTAACAAGACACAAATGATAAATGGAGGATGCTGTGGTTTACCTAGCTCTAATTTTCTCTTCCATTACAGTTCCCAGGGCGGATGTGCATTATGCAGAATCTGCAGAACATGACATCATGAAATGGCCATCCAAGTATTAGATGTTTCAGGACTTTATAGAAGACAACCCTTTTTGGAAGACTCTTTATTTTCCTAATGTCATCTGCCAGCCTTTAAGTAGCTGTGAGTGCCAAGCCGGTGTCTTCTTGATGAATGGCCCGCCTCTAAAATCCTCCAAAAGTAACTGAAAAACACAGTTCACTAATGCCTAAAGTGCACTAATGGAGTTGAGAACTATCTCTTTCTCACACACTCTCTTAGAGTTTCTATTTGATTAATTTCAACAATTCAATTTTTGCCTTTCAAGTCTGGAGTTTTTGCAAGTTCATGAGCTAAAATGAATCCTTTCGTTTTAGAGTACTCAGCTTTCTTGTTGCTGGATATTCAAAAGTCTGTGTGTGTGTGTGTG
>NW_023339807.1:15520979-15521290 GCF_004916995.1 Morone saxatilis | reverse complement strand
CTAATGATATTTCAATCCTCAGTCTCCATTATTCCTGACCAATCTCAGTCAATTGGGTACAATGTTAACTCAAACTAATGGCGTGTGGCTGCACAGATTGGACAGTCAATTACTGCGCTCTCTAAATATCTCCTGAGTTCATGGTGGTGATAACAATCTCAGCTCTAAGCCTAATATCTGTACGATAATTCTTCATCTGTTAAGAATTTGTGTAGACAGTTACAAAGAATCATTGAAGAAGAAGCAAACAAATAGCAAGGTTGAACTAAAAAATAAAAGTGATTGAGAAAGGAAACATGTTGTCAAGGGCA
>NW_023339807.1:15511800-15520959 GCF_004916995.1 Morone saxatilis | reverse complement strand
TGATGATTACAAAATCACAATACTGATTTATGTTGATGTTGAAGCATTAAGGAGCTTAAGCTTTCTCCTTGAAATGTCTGATAATATGTCAAACATGAAAATGACCTAACAGGAATCTGTTGAACCAGGTATAGCACTAAACGATTTGTCACAGTCCAGCAGGAATGTGGTATAGTTACCATGGTAACACTGCTCAAGTTAATCCAATTCTGATTGTAATAACAATGGTTCTTCTTATTGGTGTTTATATAATATGATTATCAAAATGACAAATGTCCCTGAAAGTGCATATACAAATATTGCAAAGTAAATATGATCAGAAATTCTCCAAAACTGAGAAACAAATACTGCAAGAAATAATGGAGAAGATTGTGTGGGCCTACGAATCCTCAATGATAAAACCTGATTCATTAAAAGACTCCACCAGTTTAGCATTGCACTCCTATAACATTGTTAGATGTTCATGATGGAGAGTTTAAAGGTTCCATGTGTAATAGTTTTACACAGATTATTACTTTTACGTGTTTATCACTTTTTATTGCCAACATGTGAATGGGTTGATACCTTCCCTGATTTTCTCAGTTGCCTGTGGACTGATTTGTATGCATTTCTATGTAGGGATGCAGGTCATAATTTCTGCAAAAATCCATAGCCTTTACTTTCCGCTTCCCTACAGTGTCAACAGGGTGCAACACTAGCTAACGCTAGCTTATAAATGGAGTCTGCCAACAGACCAACAGTCCAGCACAATACTGTCAGCTAGCTTCATCCAGACTCCCAGGGCTGATCTGGCTAGTAAACTGACTGGCAACTGGAGCCGGACAACATTACTTGCATGATCAGACTTCAATAAAAGCTTTATACAGCTTTTACATCAAACAGATGCATAAGATTGGTGGAGTTCCCTTATTTAAAGTCCATTTGTTAAAGTAATAATAATACAAACAAATCTTAAGATGCTTTATGCAACACTACACTGCACTCATCTGAACTTAATGTATATTGTAAATACATGAGCAGATCTGTAGGAAAAAACAGTTCTGTAAACAGCTGAAATTATTCCAGACTGCTTTAAGATAAAATGTCATAACTTTTTTCACCGAGCCAGAGCCAGCAGGGTCTGATGGCCACTTGCGGTCCAATCTTGTGCTTTTATGTAAATTGCACAGCAGAGCTGGAAATACCAGACATGACACACCAATAACCACAACAACAAGCACTTGATAATTGTACATTTTTGCCAAGGTTTAAAACACAAGAAAGCCTTATTACTCCCACAGGCGAAAAGGAAGGAACCATGGGAAAAAAAGTATAAATTCTTGGAAAACTATCTCTGATTTCTGGTCTTTAAGCAGCATTTCAGTCATTTTTAGATAATTACATTAGATTCAACTTTATTGTCATTACACAAAGTAAAAGTACATTTGTATGTCATATAAGAAAGTGTATTATGCTTTTGAATGTATTCAACAACTGTAGGTAATAATCAGATGAATGTCAATCTATAATTTTTAATAATTATAATCAAGCAAATATGATTAGGTTTATTTGATTTTGCATTTATCTGGAATTGTAAATTCCCCACTGCAAAACTGATCAGTAACATTTAAAAATCTTCTAAAACTCAAAAATAATAGATGATGATGATGATGAGAGGGCATTTCAGGGATAATATGTTTGTGATCCAGTTAGAACCAAAAGCTGCATTTTGTGCAAGTTTTGGGGATTAGTTTGCTCAAAGTAAGTGAGAAAAACTGAAAGAACATAACAGATTAGACAAAATGTGGTAAGAATCAGAACCCATCCCAGAAAAATGTTGGAACATGATTGATGACTGTGAAAACCTAACATTTGGGTATTTTAACAGCAAATATCTCACTGTAAAAAGGATTTCGAGAATTTGGCAGTGTGCTAATTTGTGCTCCATTAATTTAATCTAAACACACAGTAAATTAATGAAAATTAATGTTACAACAGCAGAATTTTTGTGTTTAAGTTTGCATGTGTTTTGCATTTTTGGCCATGATCTTTTCCAGAAACTTTCCAGTTTGCTGGAATAAAAATGCCACAAACAAACCCAGGAGTGTCAATGTGGCTCTGCTGACTCAGCACAACACAAAACTGCAACGTCAAATCAAACATTTCTCATGTCAGCTCCCTGCATTGTAATGCTGGAATGACAGCTCAGAAACCTTTAAAACGTACACACTTTTGCTACATGTTCATGTCGGTTACAGCATGCTCCCATTTGCTTTATACAGAAAACAATTATCTCTCTTCCATAACAAGCTAATTACTATAGTTAATAAGAACTCCAATTATTTTCTTTGATGGCAGTGAATAAAGGAGAAATGTGTAATCTGTGATGATTACCAATGAATTGCAGTCTAGATTTACTGTTTTTCCGTATTTCATGTTGAGCACAATTGGTTTTGACTGTCCCCTGACAAATTAGAAGAGACAGCGAAGATGGAGGGAGAGGAGGAAGGAGGAGAAACATCCAAAAGGAGAAGGAAAAGGAGAAGAGCAAAGATGCGTGAGAGGACTATAGCAAAGAAGCACAGTTTGAAAAGGGGGCAAGATAAAAGGCAAAAAATGAGCATGAGGGGTTTAAGAGGGAGAGAAACGCAGCTGGGTGTTAAAAAGTACAAGAGAAGGGTAAATAGGTGAGAAGTTGAATGCAGAGTAACAAGGGCGGAGAGGAGTCAGGAAGAAAGGATGTGCAACTCAACAACAAAATTGAATTGAGGGCCAGTGGAGGAGAAGAGAGACAGATTTAATCTGATAAGCAGGAGAAGAAAGAAAGAAGAGAAAGAAAAAGAGAAGCAGACTGATGGGGGTAAACAAAAAGTACTGTGACACACATGAGGAGGGAGAGAGAAATAGAGATCAGTGTGAAAGAGAAGGAGAAATGTGGTATAAATGCCAGCTAAACCCGATAACATCGTGCTGATCTCTAGCCATCACAACCTTTCCGTGCAAATGCATATGCTGTATATGTGTGTGCTGTGTGTGTGTATGTGCACGTAATATCCTGTTACATGCTGGGTAAAATGCTGCAGAGTGTGTCGTAATCTGCGAATGAGATCTTTATTGAACAATGCCTTTCATTTCACACAGCATTATTTCTCATGTTTGAACCATCCAACAATAAAAACCAGAGGCAAACTGCCACTTCTTATGCTGCTCATGTATGTAAACAAACCTGGCCCGGTGACAGTAGGCAGGTATTAGATAATAAAATTAACATGCATGTGATGAAATATATATGGTTTCAGGTGTAGCCTACATATATGAAACACTGCGCTCTGGGAAGCTGTACATTGTCACTGCACTCAGCTGTTTAGGGTGTAACTCCCGCTACAATTGCTGTTTTTCCATGTCTGTTTGTGTAAAGGTAATTTGTTAATTAGTCCGCTGGAGAGTTGTGAGTTGGTAGAATTTTGAATTTGGACAGAAGCCGGCTAGCTGTTCACTGCTACCTCCAGTCTAATGATGCACTGGCAGTAAGGAAAAAAGTCGCACAACACCGCCTCTTCTCGTTTGTTGCCATGGGAATGTCAGCGCTCACAAGTTACAGTAGAAAGTAGCTTGCTAGATAGCAAACATTATGTAAATAAGCATCCTTTGATGTTTTCACAGGACTTTGTGCCAAGCAGCCCTTCATTTTCAGTAACCTTGGAGGTAAGGGACACACAAAAGACGGATTCCAGAAACTACAATACATAAGACATCCGGTCTAAGTTACAGTTCTTCAACTTCCGACTCCTTGTGTTTTTCATGTCCCCACTCAGTCCTGCATTGCCTGGAATTCCACAATGCTTCACGTTGTTCGCGTCCCATAGACAATGAGTGGAGGCAAACTTTGTGCTACCCTGCGCGGTGTTCAGTGGGTCTCCACAGTTAGTGATAAGCTAGGTTAAACACATCCTGACTCTGGCTCCATTCAGGCATTGAAGAAAGATATTGAACTCATTCTCGGAACGAGAACAAATAATTACAATTCCCAATATGTGAAACTATTTTCTAAAAGCGGCTATAATCAATATTTTGTATATAAAAGTAGGGATATACTTTCTGCTCATTGTTTTAGATTTCCAGACTGCAACTTTAATGTTTATGTTCAGTCTAATCTCATCATCTCATTTTTTTTTTACCCCGGCCACAACAGGCAGCGGAAAGCTCTAAAAAACGACTGCACGCTACTTTCTCAACACCAAACAGCAGACAGACAAAGTTAATAGGAGAACAAAACAGAGCTAGAAGGAGAGTGAATATTGGACTAACATTCTACAGTTGACCATAAACATGACACCAAATAAATGCATATGTTGCTTATTAATGGCTGGATGTGTAAATAAGCAATTGTTTGCTTACAGGTTTTCCATAACTTAAAGATGTTAAAATTTAGAACTTGTTTCTACTGGTTTAAGAAACATTCACTTTTTATACAGCAGTAATTTAAAAGATAATTCCAGTTTACTTTATTTTTGTAATTTTGACCATCATTCCTATTATAGTCATAGCATTGTAAAGTTAAGTTAATTGTGGGAACGCAGAAACATTTCTAAAAAGGAGTCCAAAGGGAACAAATCACGAGTGGTCAGCCCATCAGTTTTAGTTTTAAACAAACTTACCAGCAAATAAACAACACATATTAGCTAAAATTATTTGCAAGAGACACTTTACAATTAAAATCCTATTCCTTAGATCAGGCCAAACAAATATGTGCACACAGTTTTCTCAATGCAATGAGCAGCATTTCAGGTGTGCTCCATCTTTAGGTTTTCCTTTCTGAATAAAGCTGTTTAGATACTGAACTGGCTGAACTGTTGGCTTGTCTGAAACCCGTCTGATTGTCTGACTGCAATGTCACTGTGTTCCTAGATTTTCAGCATGTTATAATAACCAATAGAAATAACAGCCAAAACTAAAAAAATAATACTGAAGTCGTAATAAACCAGGATTATCCTTTAAAGCTGTCAGCTGCTGTGGGGTAGAAATGCTTAGAAATTATCACCATCCTCAGTCAAGTTATTATCAAAAGTGATTTGGGGTTAAATCCCGACATCACCTCTCCCACCTGCTGCGATTCCCACCCGTACAAGCACCCTCCCCAAACTCTTCATTTAATCAAAAGGAATGATTTCTCAAAGAGATTAACAGAAGACCATTTTATCTCTCTCTCTCTGTTGGCCTTACAGTAGCGGTATTAGCGTGCCTGTCACGTGCGGCAGCCACAGTGTGCGTGGGAGGATGAGTGACTCCTTATGTGAATGTGACATCAAACTTGCAAGCAGAAACGAGGGTTCTCTTATCAATGAATGCTTAACCATATACGCAAACACACACACGCACATGCACCTCATGTGCATACATTGAGTCGGCTCCTTTCTCGTTGTAAATCTTAATACACAGCAGCTGCCTATTACAGACTGATTACCAGTCTATCAGTGCCTGTGTATGACAGTGAATAAGCAACGGGCGTCTAGTTATTGATCCACAGATGGAGAGCCTGAACCTCAGAGCAGAATGCATAAGAATCTCCATCACAGACCTGCTGGAACTTTAATAGACATTTTCAACGGCATCCAAGCTGTTATGTGATGAAAAAAAAAAAAAAAACTCCCAGCATTAAACTAATATGTGGTTAGATGGATGAGTGTTGCTCCGTGGTTTAGCTGGTGGGAGTAATAGCTGGTGTGGGGGCATTCATTGGGTCTGATTCCCACAAGACTCCCATAAATAGTCAATGTGCATCGATTGCAAATGGCTTCAGATGAAAACCCCGGCTAAATGACCGTGGTACCATTATATTAGTGAAATGACAAACAGCAAAACAGATATCATGAAGCATGAAAGCATTTCTGATTGATTGTTTCAGCCTCGCAAAGAGGGTGAGGCTATGTGTGTTTGTGTGCCTTGCGTGGGTGTGTGTTTGTATGTTTATGTGTGTTCTCTGTGTATTGGATTGTTATTGTCTGAGTGTGTATTTAACATTCGGTGTGTATCTACTCGATGCAAAACCATGCAGACTATTTCGTCGATCCCACTACGACTCTCATTAATGTCATTAATTGGCTGGAGCCGACACACACCTGGGTCCCTGGGTCTATCTCAGAAGCCTAAGGGACGACAAACATAATGTGTACACTATAGACAGAGCTCAGATGGGCCTCTGTTTACTTTTGAAGAAAACCACTCCTAGGAAGTACCAGTTGCTATTTTAGGAAAAAACCCTTTCTTGCCAAGGGTTAGATGAGAAGATCCATACCACTCTCATTTCTGTATTATATGCATATAACCTTAAGCCCTGTTTCTAACTACACTCTTTGTCCAAGGAAACACTGGGATGTTGAGACTTCACTAAGAAGCCAAGGACATGATCACTGCACCACACTATCTGTCTGTTTACTGCCCCAGAACTCAGGAATGTGTAACTGTGACGCTCCAACAGGGATAAAACGATACTGCTTCTTCAAATCTTCACTCTTTTGGACTTTCACATACGAGAGTGTGTGACGGTTGCGTTGAGTCCATTCATGTAGCATCTTTACAGGTGTGTGTGGTTTTACAATGACCAGGTCAAAGGGTCATGTAAGGTTCTTTTAAAGAAAATAATCTGCTCAAAATTTCATCCAAATCACAATAAAATTCTTGCTGTTACTGAGTTCAGTTTGTGTTCATTAAACAGTTTTTGTATGTAATATGAAATACCCATAAAATATGTAGAAGTCAGGGTTCGCGGTTTAATAAATGATAGAAAAGGGCATTACCTTAGAATGAGCTGTTTTCTCTGAGGGAGTGGGTCTTCTCCTTTTGAGTCTGCCCATGTTGAACTGCATACAGTAGCCCAACGTGGACAAAGCAAATAGTACTAAATTAGATCCCCCTATATGCTTGGGATGGGGGATGACTTCACACTTCCCATGACGGTCATGGTTACAACAAGATACGGGTGTAGACTGGGATGCTGATATCAGTCAGTAGTTGGGGGTGGCCTGAAAGACTAAAATTAATGTCTGACTATATAATGAAAATCCATACTAAAATATAATGTATGATATGCAGGTTCTTGCCTAATTTGATGGCCAGGATAATTTATAGCCTTTTAATTTTGTTTTTAACAACATTTCACACATTTGAAATTTTGACTGGATAAATCTGATAAAACTCTTTCCTGCCATAAATACTAGTGTACACATGTAATCCAAGTAAAAAAAAGGAGAAGTTTATAAGTTTTAACACTCAATTAGTTAGCAGTAATTGAGAATTCCGTACACTTTTGAAATACATGACAAATAAAACAAAACAGATCTCTTGTGGCTCGATACCACAAAAGCATTGGGGGTGAACTGGGCCACTTTAAAAATGCCCACCAAAATAGTTAGCTAAAATGATTTCAGCTTTCCAGGCTTATAATACACAGCAACACAACTAATGTTGGATAAACCTCTCCACCTATCAGTGCTGTTCCTGTAAGCGATGGCTCAAAAATTTGGTGGGTGGGACCCAATGGCAACCCTCTTAGCAGAAAATAATGTAACTGCTTTTCCTTCAAATAGCCAACTTGCGGGGCTCCAGAGTGAGTCATTCATAATCCCCATATTAAAATGTCAACTTTACAGCCAAATAAACATGTATTACAGCTAAAAGTGTCTCCCAAAGGTTTGACTTATACTGGGTCGAAGAGTTATGAATGAGCCCAGCTGGGTGGGGGTTGTTACTTACTGACCACTCTGAAGAGCAATAAGGAGCCAGAAGACATTTTCTGTATCTTTTCAGCCATGTTAGGTGGTGCATACATGCCCGAGAACAAGACGAGTTGCATAATTTGAGCAAACCTGCAACTCCCAGATCGTTGTGATGCCTGGTGGACCAAATTCGGGGCAATATCCTAGGTTGACGACGTGTAGAAGCCCTCATTCATTTCTTTGGCTGCTATTTTACTTTTCCATTTTCCCCATACATTTCAGCTCATGCCAACATTTCCTCTGTGAGATTAGATTTACGAAATCATTCAGATCAACTGGCTGCAAATGTGGTTGGGGGACTGATAATCAACAATGATGGAGAACAGCCTTGATTGATTGTGACGACCCATCTTAAAGGCGAAAGAGTGGTGGGGAACTGAATACCCAGGGCACACTGATTCTTTCCTCTACTCTCTGCAGAACTCATGTTATGAGACACAGTCCCAGACCTGAACCTGTTTCTTTAGGACCCCCGGAGGATTTCTTTGCTGTCCTCTCTTGTCATTAAATGATTGAGTACTCTGTAACTGAACCCTTTAGCTGCTGTACCAGGGCAGTCTGTGGTGAAATCGTGCAGAGTTCCTTGCTCACAATTACTGCTGCCTTGCCAGGCTTATTTTGGTTTATTTGTTTTTCCCCATTAAATCCTTACCGTTTCTTTTTTTTTTAACAAAATTTAAAGAGGCCCATTTTTCCATTGTTAAAGTAACCAGTCAAGTGTTTTGTTTATGTTTATGTTTATGTTTTATGTTTTTTTTATTATTATTATTATTATTATTATTATTATTATTATTATTATTATTATTATCATTATTATTCATCTCGAACTGTTTTCACAGGAGGTTCAGTTCGGTATGCGACTGCAACAAGTACTGTCAGAATAATCTATCTATGTCTACCGGCAAAGTTCTGGCAGTGCACAAGTAGCAGCAGTAACATGCTAGTCGGCTTAGCCAGGTTAGTCAAGCTCATGCAGTGTTGCTGCTCCACTGTATGAAAGCATTACAGTTTCCTGGTTAGTTACAGCGAAATGAAGGAAAAAGCAACGATTAGTACGCAGACATTGTTCAACTGAACTGGATGTGTGCGGAAACACTGGAATGTGTAATTGTCAACAAAAACAGAGTGGAAGGCAAATCCTTCTCCCTACAGCGTTCAAGCAGCCTTTTACTACAGATTGTGATTGTGCCAAAGCAATAACTAATGCTATATAGTGTTTATAGCTGAAGATATGTGACATACATACTACTTGTAGAGAGTACAGGATTTAAGCATATGGTCAAATAGCTTGAGTCCCTCTACATGTGTGTATTTTAGTCAGTTAGTTGTGCCTGTATAAACAAGCACAAGCTACACCTGTTCTTATGATGCAGCATTACTGGCATTTAGACTTAGACTTAGACTT
>NW_023339807.1:15506966-15511698 GCF_004916995.1 Morone saxatilis | reverse complement strand
TATAAAAAAATACAGTACAAGATAAAACGATTAACAAAAACAAAGATATAGGCCTGTTAATTAGTGAGCTTTACAGGTGCCGGATTCCACCTGCTTCTTGTCTGTATGCTAAGCAAAGCCAATCACCTCTCAGATCTCAGCAAAGCTAAACCACTAAAGCTGTCAACAGGATGTATAGGCACGTGGATGTATGTACATGTGATTTACCTGAACTTCCCGTGCATGGTAGGCTATGATGAGGCCCAGCAGGATGACTGTAGACAGACTGATCAGACACTTCAGGGCCAGCGAATACATGGAGCTCTGTAGAGAGAAAATGGACACACACACCTTTAAAAACAGGCAGCACCAACATAATACACATGGGTTGTTATAATATTCAGTACAACGACCAAAAACATCCATGAAAGATCCCACATGCTTAAAAACTAATGATCCACATTCTGTCTCAAGTCTGGTTAAACTTGGACAAAGTCCCAGATGTCCTGTGTCACTTCTTTGCTGAAATGGCATGTGTACCATATTGGCACTGTCTCAGCATAGACAATAACAACTAACATTTACAAAACAGACTTTCAAACGCTGAGCAGAAATAGAATGGTAGTATTCCTCCCGTCAATAGCACTCTGCAGTCAAGCTTTAAATCCTCTGCTTGTCTAGTTTCATAGGGCTTATAATCAATGCACTGGGGAACTTCCGATCAATACAACTCATAGCACTTCAGTGGCTCCTTTAACCCCCTCACCTCACACACTAAGAGCTAAGCAATACTTACTGGAGTTATTATACACATGAGCACGCACATATACAGCATACATATATTTCTAACATTTTTACACAACAGTTTACACAAGGAACACCCCCCAATCTACCAATCCACAGTAAGATATATAGATGGAAGATCAATAGGGAAAAGTGTGTGAGAGTGTTTTTGTTAGCTGTTCTCTAGTGTTTTATTTCAGAATACATTTTCATTGGTAACAGCATGTTTGGTTGCGTATAAGCCAAATGTGCTATAGGAATAAACAAATCCAGTCAGGTGCCACAACATCATCAGAGCTTTAAGTAGCTGGGAAGAAAGAAATGCCTCTCAACTATTTAAACATTGTTTATTTTATTTATTTGGTAAAGGGCCATACAGGGGTATACCAACAAAAAAAGAGAAGAAAATGTTACTCCTCTTTCTTTTTTTGTTGGTGCTTTTACCTCATCCATAACTGGCTGGCATCAAAGAAACCTTGTTACCCATGCTAGTGGCATGGCTCTAGGCAATATTGGTCCACCACTTTAGTCCAAACTGAAAAATCTTAAGTTTTGTCATAAAATGTTGACATCTAGCACCACCAATATTTTTTTGACCCCCTGACTTTTCCTGTAGTGATGCCAGCAGGTTGATACAAACAACTACTGGATGGGTTGCCTTGATAGTAAAAATTTTACCTGCTAAAGATCAACATGCAAGCATTATCATTGGGAGCATGTTAACATGCTGATGCACTGTTGTGCTTAGGAACAGCCTCACAGATCTTTTAGCATGGCTGTAGACACTCAGTCTTGTTTTTCATTATCTTGTATTTTATGGCATCTAGCTATCATGATAGCATGCTTTTGAGCCTACCCAAAGTCAAATCAAGGCAATCTGAAAAGAATATGTCACAGTTGATCCTAGATACTTAGTACAAGGATTTATTTCAAAACAAACAAAACCTGTTTAAAGGGAAAAAAGTAAAGTTACGATATGGGGACAACAGAATAACAATATTAAATAATAAAGTACATAACTAGGATAAAATAACAATAAATGACTGATTGAATGATGAATAATAAATGACTAATAAGTGTAATAATTCCAGGTGTCACAGATCCTGCATAAAAGATGAGATTTATTCTTTATTACTGTCAACAAATCTAACAAAAAGTCCAAAATCAACAATGCTTCTCTTTATACTTTGCAATTTTCAACTTCCTATTTCCTTATCATATAAGTGACATATACCTTGTTCATACTGAAGAGGTTTCTTTTTTTTTTTTTTTTTTTTTAAAATGGGTCACAAATACCTGGTTGAATTTTTTTTTAAGTAAAGTAATTTTCACAAACAGCGGGTGACTGGAGCTGGTCAAACAGGAATAGAACTATTTTCAGCTGTAGATTCATATGCCTTTGGTGGTCTTGTCAGTATTTACAGCAGAGCGGTGTATTCAAGAACTGAGTGCAACACTGTGGCTGATTGTAGTTAATAGTTTTTGGACAACAATGGCACAGAGGAATAAGATATATCAGGCTTTAGCTCTACACAAAATACTAGGACAAATTCAATTTTGTTTGGCTTTTCATGGGATATTGGGATATTGTTTGGGATAAAAATATAGAATACTGACAGACTTATCCTTTAAATTTTGAGAAATAAAAAAGAACTAATGAAAGTACATACGACCTCAGGTAAAACTACATTGCCTTCACTTCATCTCCTGTACATGTCTATAAACAAGCATGAATAAGGGTTGGCTTGATGACTTTTTTTTAAATCAGAAATTGGATTTTGTCAGTGTAGTTTATCGGTATTAGGTATTTTAGTGTCAATATTTTGTTTTAAAAGCTTTTCAAACCTCTAAAATATTGGCAAAAAGATCCTGCACACAGTAAAATGTCAGGAATCAGCAGTCAAACAAAAAATTTAGTTTGAGTCATTTTCCAAGCTTAAGAAATAAAAACTAGCTGCATTCAGTGATTTGGTTTCTGAAAGCCACACTCGCTGAATTGATTCATTTGTCTGTATCAGCTCAAGGACTATGTTTTGAATTGCAGAGTATAAAACAGCAAAAGCCCAAACTGCATTCATTCTCGAGATCACCAAGGACAGCTGATGAACGCAACAACCTATCGTCATCTTGAAGAGGAGAATTGAGAGCTGCCGCACCTCTGATGAGATATTTCAGCCGTCAAGTAGGATACTGTTAAGCATTCATTGCCAATCACTCTCTTAATCTGACGGTGCACTCTTTAGACACATATTACTCAGCCTTTCCCTCAAGATGTTATTAAGCAGAATCCACGTTGCATTTTGGGTTCATGAATATATATTGCAAGTCAGCCTCCTGGAAAATAGAATGTGTTAGTGTGTCACTGTGTCTATTTAGGGTCTCTGTAGATGCTTCATGGCCTTAATGGTATTAATCCAACATCACACACACACTCAGTCTAGTTTGTTAATCCTCACTGACACCCTCCTCACTTGCTTATTCCTTTTTCACATAATTATCAAAATCTGAGATGACTGAATATGAGATTGGGTGTCCTTTCTACTATTTAACACACACAAACACATATAGACACACACAAACACAAGGAGAGCATTAACTCAGTGTTGTTCATTTGTTCCTCATATCAGTGTGGTTATGGGCCACTGCACAACACTGGGAGAATACCATCTAGCTTCGGCTCTCCACTGATTTCCTCTATCAGCTTGCCCAAAGCTCTCGCTGTCTTTTGGTCTTTATTTGCTCGCACTTTTCCTGTCTCGGTCTGTCTCTCCTCTGCTAACATCTCATTTGTACTCACTGAAGCAAACTGGGTGCAAAGGGAGCCAACATTGTTGTGCTAATGAGAAAAATGCAGACTTGGATTTCAGCAGAATATCTGTTTAAACACACAGTCACAACCGGTGAGCTATAATGTGATTTGCTTGGAGTTTACTTCCTACCTTCTCTCTCACTCCTCTTGCTGAGTTTGCGGTCAGCCGTCTGTTGGCCGTTCTGGTTTGCTTTCAGTTCTGCCCATCACCCTGTCAAGAGCATTTTGTTTCTGCCTGTTTCTACTTAACTTACTCTGCCTGTATAGTGAATGACTCGACTGTGATGGATATGTGTGTATTGCCTTCTGTTCATTTTGTCATTTTTAAATCATCACTGCTGAGAATTCTCCATTCTAATTGGCTGGCAGGGGTCCATTAATTTCTGGTAATTGGACACCTCTGATGCAAAATTTATTAATGTCAGACAGCAACAGCGAGGCTTATGGTTTGGTCATACTTAATATAGGACATGGATAGCTGCGGACTTGCATGTGGACAGCAAGCACACCATCGCTCCAATACATACTACAATCAGTGGCACTACAAAACAAGATGGTGACGTCACAACAGCATGAACAAGAGCTCCTTTGCTTGTTGTTGGCTGAACAACAAAGTATTTTGTGTGTCTCTGTACTCCCTTAAAGATGCACTATAACAACGGGCCTCCTCTCACAGCCTCTCTTCAAAAACAAGCATCCACTTTACTTTTATAGCACATGCTCATTTGACACACTTTTTGCATGTACAGTCCATGCAGACCTTTACATAAATGGAAAGTTTATTCATTACCATCAAACAAGAATTGGGTTTTAGTTCAAAGCTTTATTATAAATTGTGACATCTACATAACCAGTTAAACTTCTACATCTCTGAAAATATGCATACTTTCTTTCTTGCCAAGCATTAGACAAGAATAGCACTCTCATGTCCTTGCGCTATATCCAAAGTTAAAAAATACACCTACCAATACCTTTAGCGCCACGGTGAGGTTGCCAAGAAACCAGCAGCGTACAGGTACAAGCACAGGTGTAAATAATCAAATCAATCAATAAGTACATTCCAATAAGCTGCTTCAGTTTCAGGGTCCAGGTATAGACCTTCTTCCCAGCAGCCATTTTGACATGAAATAGTAGGGTAAACACAGGTGTTACCAATGATAC
>NW_023339807.1:15506481-15506941 GCF_004916995.1 Morone saxatilis | reverse complement strand
ACAAACTGGAACAAACTTCCTGAAACTGTATCACCTGGGTCAGACCTGTAGGTATGGCATGTGATACACAGCTCCTTAACAACTTACACAATGTCCCTGGCTGAGCATTAATCCCTGGACAGGTATCAAAATATGTAAACTTTGATATTTAATTTGTGTGTATTCAATTTATGTATGCGAAACAAATAAAATTAATAAATATAATTTTAAGAACAGAATGTTTCCCTGCAGCACTGACCTCTCAAAAGTTTATCACTTTTTTATCAAAGAATGTCTTCGTGGAATATGGAAAGATTTAGGTCAAATAACACATTTCCCTCCTTTCCCCTGTGCATACTAACAACAAGTGCAAAAAGAGAGGAGAGGAGAAGAGACAAGTTGTGTACAGTCATTTAATGTACATGTTTACATTTGTGTACATGTGTAACGTGTGTTTGCAAGTGTGTTTCTCTTCTTGTTT
>NW_023339807.1:15506192-15506352 GCF_004916995.1 Morone saxatilis | reverse complement strand
ACACACACACACACACTAAACCAGGTATCTAGATGAGGGTTTTCCCCAATTGTCCCCACTTCACCTTATTGACACAGATGTGAGAACAAATACACATCACTTAACAACACATTACTCTCGCAGTGATAAGTCCATCACTACATGTGTTGGTAACGCAAAT
>NW_023339807.1:15504921-15506075 GCF_004916995.1 Morone saxatilis | reverse complement strand
AGGATAAACACACAGACACACACACGCACTTTACTGCACATTGACACACACCATTACAACCATACACACTCAATTAAATCCAGACAAAGGGAGATGTGAATGCATACACACACACACACACACACACACACACACACACACTAGCAGGTGCATCCATGAGAACTAATCTGGCAGAGCTGAATACATGGAGTCACATACTCCATATACTGTAGGTGTGTATACACAGAGGAGACAACTCAGTGACGTGAATGTTCACGTTACTGGTGGATGATGCAAGTTATAACACACCCATGTGTATTAACACACTCACACATACAGAGAGAGGTAGCCTAGCCCTGCTATGCCGAAGGAAATGAGCATATTTGTACCTGTTAGTAGCAAGACCTATGGGACCTACCATCCCTTAAAAGCCTGTGATCTAGAAGATGAAGGGAGTGTGGAGGAAAAGAGAAGAGGAGGAGGAGGTGGAGGTCAAAGGCTGGAGGAGGAGGAGGACAGATGAGGAGTCACATCCTCCGTTAGGGTAAACTTCAACCACCGTAGTGACTTCACACCTCCTCTCCGGATTTTTTTTATCTGTTAAATTCAGAATCAGCTCAACTGGAACGCCTGGTGCTTTTCTCTGAGGTCTCATCTGCTGACCTCTGACCAGCAGGATCAGCTGGTTGTGTGTTATGGGAAGGGACAGGGATAGTCTCAAAGGATGAGCCACAGCCTCCCCTACTGGCCACATACCAAACCACACTCTGCTCTGAAAAAAGAGGGGGACTGAGGTCTGATCCAGAATCATCTGAATCTGATTAACTGAACCAATTAAAGGATCCATTTGATTAAAAGTCAGCAGAGGAGGTGAGATTTGATTGAGAGTGTTTTTTCTTTTTCTTTTTTGTTCTTTAAGAGGGAAATGGTGTTCTTTAAGGGGGAAATGGTGAAGGGTGAGTGAGGGGACACTGAGGCGAGGTCGCCGCGGTAACTGGGAATTGGGAACACCTGTGGGATTCTGGGATTCGTCATATCATAGACATGCATGAATAATACACTGATGCAGTGTAAACGTGCACGCAGGGTTTCTCTCTTCCTTTTTCCTACAAACACACCCACACACATACTTGAAGCACACACACACACAAACACACACACACATCCCTCTGACC
>NW_023339807.1:15504726-15504876 GCF_004916995.1 Morone saxatilis | reverse complement strand
TGCCTGTGCGTGTATGTGTGTGTTGTTTGTTGTGTGGTATGTGCATGGTGCATATTGTAGTAATTCTTGTAAAAGAACGTTGGTATGTTAGTGATTGGTGAGGTATGGAGGTCACTGTATGTTAAGTGATGGTGCATCTTTCTGTGTGTG
>NW_023339807.1:15472956-15504626 GCF_004916995.1 Morone saxatilis | reverse complement strand
CCTGGGCCGCTGCAGCAAGGACCCACTGAGCTATCCGGGCACCCTACAGGTTACTATTTTAATCAATGAGCACCTGCTTCTGTCTGACAGCCAAACTACTTATATGTATAAATGGATTTAGATCTTGTATACTTCACCTCTTTTGGCTGTAATTACTAATGGGCTCAGGTCTAGTAATTTTAGTGTTGAGCAGGGTAATGGCATGACCGCCACATGAGCCCGCTGTTGTTTGCCTTGGCTATGGAACCCCTCGCTGCAATCATAAGACAAGATGTACGCATAGAAAGAATGACAGCATAAAGTCTTACTATATGCTGATGACATTTTGATTTATCTAGTTTCCCCGAGACAATAAATACACTTTATAATAAGGGTACATTAATTAACATTAGTTAATGGAGTAATAAGCATTAACTAACAGTTAATTAACAATTAACTAATGTTTCTAGTAATAATTTAATAATAGTGTTCACGTTAAATAAGGTTTTATATTATTTTAAATTGTTTATAAAGAACCTATTAACATGAGTTAATATTGGGGTAAGAATTAACTGTTAACATTTATTAAGGGCTTACATGTTAATTAACTAATATTAGTATAGTGTTGATAAAGATGGTGATTAACATATGTTATGGCTGTCCAGTTATATTTCACAGAAGACATGATAATAACTGTTTACCTGAATGATCAACGTGTTTAAATCATACTTTGATACCTGCGATTAATGCTCAGCCAAAGACATTGTGTAAGCTGTTGATTATCTACATGTCACATGCCGTACCTACAGGTCTGACATGGGTGACACAGTTCAGGAAGTTTGTTCCAGTTTGTCAGAGGTGCATCATAGTAGGTGCAAAACTAACACGGTTGGTTTAAGCTAATAATTAGCCATTGTTTAGATTGAAGGTAATCAGCTGGGAATTTAACTTGGAAAATATTTGCATTGCATAACATATCATAAATTAATCAGCATCATAGATACAATGTTATGTGACATTATCTATCAATATTAGCTAGGAAAGCTTAACATCATGAGCCACATGGCCCTCAGTATCAGAAATAGCCACAGAGAGTGGAGAAGCGGCAGGTCTCTCATCGTGCATGAAAGATGAAGGGGCTCACCGAGACTGCTTATGTATATGGCCCATAATTTTGTACTACACCCCTGTCCATCACTGCTGAATTACATACATAATACATTTTATCTGTATAAAAACTTACTGATCTTAAATGCGGCCTTGCTTGTGGACTTTTTTCTAGAACTTGCCTGAATTAGACAGCTTAATAACTGAAGGCAGAGGCTATACTACAATGAATGGAAAATCTCAGCTGCAGCTATAGTACGTGCTGACAGGGTTTGAAATCTGTTTCTGCACATGAATATACATATGCTTACTCACTATACCCACAGTCACGAACACCATGTCCTTTTCTGTTAACCTCTCCCTCTTTAACCTTCCTAACACACACACACACACACACACACCATCCAACCCACCCTGTTTAGTTCCATTCTTATTCTTCATCTCTATTTTTGGGCGCAAGATAGAGCAGCTGGTTTAGAAACACATACACACACTGGCAGTATACAGTGGCATTAAGTTTACAGCTATTGTTAAAGACACAAAGTCTGATGGTGCTGTTAACATTATATATATATAGATATATATATATACACACACACACCGATCACATTTACCCACAAGCTCTCACGCCACCTCTCAAGGATGAGACTGTCAATACACAACACACAAGCAAGCACCTCTAAAAGTCAGCATCCATTTTCAATGTGCAGGTTTGTACAGCATGTGTGTGCCGGGATAGAAGGTGCATGTGTGGGTGAGTGATTATCAATAATCAATAATCAATAGAGGAAATCATTCAAGACTTCCCCCCCCTAGACTGGTTTAAAGTACTGCATGAACCTCTCCTCTTCTCCCACTGCCATCCTCCCATCCATCTCCCTTTCCGTTCACTCTTTCATCCTTATGATCTCTATCCATTTTTCACAACAACCAGCGGGCTTCTTTCCACCTCAATTATCTAAGTGAGGGCTTGAACTGTCTGATGGAACTCCAGTATCTGTTGGAGTCAAACCAATCTGCAACCATAAAAGCAGGAAAAAAAAAAATATAGAACTTGGCACTCTGTATTTAAAATGAAATTTGATCAGGGTTTGCTGAAGCATACTTTACTTAACAATCTCTGGATTCAACCTCTTTTTAAAAATGTACAACCCTGATGGGAGACCATGAGGCACAAAGATATTTGACATACTATTCTTCCTCAACTCTGACTTCTCGCTCTTAACTAGATTTCTTAATGAATATAGATCGAGATGGCAAACAGAATGGCTGCCTTCCTCGTGTTTAAAGCTGTCCATCAATTCTTATTGATAGACAATTCTGCCTGATTGAGATGAGGACGGTTTTGGTTGTAGATTAAGCACCTAAATCAGGCTTTTCATTATCGCCTTTCCTTTCTTCTCTCCTTCCACAGCCTTTCATTTCTCGCCCAGCCGCTTCTCTCTTCCGATCACACTCCCCCAGTTTGACGCCCACTGGAAGAGCACAGGAGCAGAGGGAGAGAGAAAGTGAGGGGACAAATGAAAGAAAGAAAGAAAAAAGAAAGCAGGATAAAGAGACAGGCGTGGAGTTGAAATAAAAAAGAGACAGACAGAGGAAGAGAGCATTAAAAGCGTCCGCCGTCTCCTTCAGGGAGGAGAATAGGTCCACAGAAAAGAAGAAAGGGGACGAGGAGGGATTGAGAGAGAGAAAAATTCAATCCATGAATTTTCATTAATAAAAAGACGTGGCCTCTAAGACTGTAAGTAATGAGTGGGAGACGGAGGCAAAGAGACAGCCAGCTAAACAGAACGGTCTGATTTTTCTAGCAATGACATTAACAGAGATAGACCAAGTATCAACAGAGGAACAGAGAAGGGGGGAGATAGAGACACACCCAGCTGGCCTATTCTAGTAGGTTACCTATAAATCTGTGCTCTCACATGATCCCATATCCTTCTTCACATCATCAGTGATCCATATATGACAAGTTGCATAACTGGAAGTAATGTTTCCACCTTATTAGCTAAAGAAAACCAACCCACTGTGACATGACAGAAAGGAAGAAGGGATGGAACAAGGACAGAAGTATCTTTGCATCAGGAAGGTGAGCGCAACATGCTCCACTGGGACCCTGTGGCACACACACACACCCAAAATAAACAGACAACGGCAGCCAGGGGCAGATTCAGCTTATTACACTCCCCATTACACAGACAAATGAGATCCTGGCCTCCTACTGATAATCTGCCCCCCCATGTCCTCTGCATTGTTGTATTACATCACCCAGAAGCAGCAACTGTCAAGCCTGGTCGTTACAGTACACAAACCTCCAACAACATGGGCATGGTGCTCATGAATTTGGTGATTGACGGATGAAAGCTAATTCTAATTATCTGGCCAATGACCCATCCAAAACAGCCAAAGTTTGGGCGTCCTGCTGACCTGGGGGTTGAGGTGTACCCAAAATGCTTAAGTGCCAAAGTTAGCGCCAGTGCACAATGCTACAACCATCCTGACAGCTTGGTGTGACATTTGTGGACTCACATAAATGTTTTAGACTGAGGCTACATTAAAGGGGGACTGCCAAGTTATTATTGCACTTCCATAAAGTTGGGGGACTTGGGGGAATGGTCAAACTCTTGGGGGAATGGTCAAACTCATAGCAGTAGAGGCTAAGATCTGCCAACTCTTAGTCCCTAGTAAGAGTCAAACTTCAATAACACTTCCCATAATGCAACTTGATAGCTTCTTTCATTAGACACTCCCTGTTTGGGACAATTCCTGCCTCTATGGCCTGATGAACAACAAACTCTCAGTTTGTTTTAAAGGCTTTTTTCTATAAATCTGTGAGCTATAATAACCCTGATGACATCACTATGACGTCATCATGGTAATTCTTTCCTCCAGAGCCGCAGAACACATTATACAACTTGTACTAACCGCGACTAGTAAACAGATCTCTATGTGTAAAATCAGTGGAGTGTCTATTAGAGTATCAGTGGTTTGTCCCCTCACCTTGTTGTACACGCCCCACGACAGCTCTGTCTCAATCACCATGACGACGATGCCAAACATCCCGAAGATGAGAGCATAGTCACTCAGCCTCTTTCTCTTCTCAAACAGCGCCCTGCGATGCCCCAATTTATAGCCAATGTTTTGGTTCTTCCGTTTAGGGGCCTTGGAGGTGCTGCCCCTGGCCCCTGTGCCCACTGCCCCGACCCCTCCTTGCCTGCTGCCCCTCCCCGGCTGCGCCCGCCTGCTCTCCACCAGCGCGTGGTTCTGGTGGTAGATAGACATCTGGTTGGATGTGGAGTCAGTGATGTCATACCCTCCTCTGGGGTATGGCGAGTCTTCTTTGGATGAAATCACGATCTCTGGGGGGGTCTGAATTAGGGGTTGATTGGCAGAGGACTGGGCCACCAAATAGGTAGGAGGGGCTTCTCGCTGTCGGTCATGCCCACCAGCAGCCGTTGCCCCAGCAACAGCTGAAACACCGCCCTCTTTGGTTTCACTGCTGCTGTCTGATTCGATGAGGTTTCTGCGGGAGGCGCTGAGGCGGCTCAGGGGCTTCATGACCCCGCCTGTGTACTTACAAGAGCTCATGGCGATCTCCGTGAAGGGGTTACTGTCCCTACGGTGGACCAGAGGACTGGCCTGACGGTGTTTGCAGCCCCTCTCTCTTTCCCTGTCCCTGTCACGCTCCCGATCCATGGAGGGCGAGTGGGAGGAGTAAAAGAGGGCGTTGTAGACCGGGGAGTTGTCCCCGCTCAGGCTGTGCTGTGAGCCCAGGCAGGAGGAGAGCGGGGTGCTGGTGGGGTGCAGGGCGTTGGGAATGGGTGGGGGCATAGGCTGGGCTCCAGAGGATGACAGGGGCAACTTGGGGAGCGATGCTGGAGGCAAGTTGGGCGTGGCAGGGGACGGGGACGGGGTGCTGCCATTTAGACGGTCGAGGCTTGATCCTCCCATGTGGTTGGAGTGGTTTGATCCTGGCTGGTTGCCAGTGGTGGAGGGATGGGATATACTACCCAGTGGAAGGAGGAAGCGCTGGTCCTCATCCTCGCTCCCTCCTAGCAGAGCCAAGCTCAGAGAGGGGGGAGGCTCCATGGTCACGGCTGTGGCCACGCACCTGTCTGCAGACAAACACAAAAACAGAGAAGAGAAGAACTGTAAAGAAAGACACAGCAGAAAAATGACAGAGGGTAGTGACTATTTATCATGACGGTACTAATGAAGACAGGACAGACAGCGAGAGAGTGGCTGGAAGGAGGAGTGGGGGAGCTTTGTGATGGATAACGGTTAGTTAAAAGAAATGAAGGAAAAAGACTGAACTCCAAAAGCTGAAGATGTGTGACAAAGAGGGGCAGCAGAGTGAAGAAAAGTAGCCATAATTGGGGAATATGTTCTTCCTTGAGTCGCATTTGAGTCAGCTGCCCAGTCAGCCCCTCTCAGCGGTCTCTCTCTCTCGCTCTCTGTTTCCCAGTGTCCTCTCCTTCTCTCACATCCCACAATGCTCCCAGCAATCTAAGCCATAAAATGTCATCTGTGTTACATTGTTGTTAGCCAGGAGGATGGTGCAAATCCTCCATGGAAATTAGATCAGGCTCAGAGACTACAGGATAATAATTCCACATCAGTCAATTCTGGTAGCAAGACAGGTAGTGCTGTTACTGTGTGTATGCTTCAGTTAGGCACAAGTTGTCTGCATTTAGTTGCATTTGATTGATCCAAAAACAATAACCTACTTTCAGTATGATATAACCAGACACCTTCACGGCCCCCTCCTCCCTGTCTGTTTCTCTACCTACCTCCTACCTCTTCTCTCTCAGTCCCTGTCCCCCAGGTTAGTTGTGTTGAATCACTGGCTGGATGAAAATAGACCACCACACTTTTTCTTTTTCATGTTGTCACGGCCATCCCATCATCTTTTCGCTTCGCCTCCTTTCATATAGGTCCCTCCACAGGTCCTCGCTCGTCTCTAGAAATTGTGCGTCGCCTCCCACAGATGCTGCCTTCGTCTCCGCTCACTTGATGTGATCAGTTTGTTTCTCTCTCTATCATCGGCGATGATCTCTCGACGGTACCCATTTCGATCCCCCGTCAGTGACAGTCGACTCGAGGTGAAGAGGAATAATCCATGGTGACTGGATTAAATCGGTCAACCTGTGGCTGCACGTCAAAAAACGTGCAGCCACACAAACCGGCAAAACAGCCGAAAAAAAAAAAAACGCACAAAAAAAGGCAAAGCTGGACGTCAAGTAACAGTCCTCAGATGAGCAGTGAAGCCTGAGATTTAATATGCGACTCCACCGACTTCCACTCAATCTACAGCTCACTGTCTCCCCGGATCTGTCTCTCACTCTCTCCTCCAACTTCTCTCCCTCTTTCTCCGCCTCCAGTCCTGCCGTTCATTCCCATTGGACGGAATCAGAGCGGCGAAATAAGCGCTGAGAACAGGTGGCAGGATTTGTAAGATGCCTAACAAATGTCTAATTTAATGTACCCAGGTTATTTGGAGGGGTTGTTATTAATTTTTTTACTGTAGCCTCTGAAAACAACACATGTGTTACTGCCTTTATACAATAAAGACTATGTGGCCTATCTGGTCGCTCATGGCACCTGTTACGCCCGTAAAAAGACGCTGGGACTGGCGAATCAATGGCACACAGGAATTCATTGAATAGTATTAAAACAAGTGAATAAATTTGTTAAAAAACTTTGATGGACCCAAAAAAATAAATAAAATAATGCAACACATGGCGTGGAGGAGGGTGCGGAAGCAGGATCGGTGAGTCTGTGCGCCTTCAGCTGAATACATGGATGAAAAGGACCTGCACACTTCTCTGTTTTGAGATTAAATTGGGTAATTAAGAAAACCCCCTTGGAGAACTGAGCTCATACTATAATAAGATGTTATAATTTATTAGCCTCAGTACTTACTTTTCTTATCTGGGCGGCGGGCTGCTGCATACAATTACCCTAGCAGGGATAAATAAAGTTGTATTGAATTGAATATTAGTTGAATAATTAGGCTAAAGGACTAAAGGAAAACAATTAACAAAGACAATTCGATGCATAATTTACAGGAGATGTAAGCATGTTTTTCGCCAGGGATTCTCGGATTGCTTTCCTAGCAGACTAATCAATTTATTCTAACTCTACAGAGTCTATACAGCATAATCCTACATAATTAGACTATTATACCTGGCCTAATCGGTTTAATATTATGGTTCTCTGTGTGCGATATGTGCTCCCCTAATCGGATGAGCGCAGACGCGGAATTGTGTGGGAGCGGATTAGACGGTTCCCTTATAAAAGGTCAGCCTATCCTGCGATTATGCAAACTGACAGACATCAATAAAGCAAACGATGTCGTGTGCGGGATGATTATATAGTATTTATACAACACCATCCATATGCCAACACCTCACTCAGACAGTCAGTGTGGAGGGAAGACAGACAGTGGTCTATTAATGCCCTCCTCCCATATGTTTTAATCTACTGTCAATTTTAATATTTATTTGTGTTAGTTTTGGTCGTATTTTACTCTCTAAATACTTGTCTCTTTGAATTTGACAGCAGATTATTTCATCCGTTTCTTTCTCATGAGGGCCCTGGGCTGATTCGTGATGGGTCAGTGATGGAGAGTGGTTGGTTAAACAAGCGGGAAATTCCTCTTGGACATGCCTGGGGAAAGGTCAAAGGTCAGGATCTCCACCATTACAAATCAAAGCCATATACTGAGGACATAAGAATAAGAAATAATTAAAGATAGAAGTAACCCTAAAAATATATTTGGGAGTGTATATTTTTTAGGATTAGTAGGATTAGGACAGGGGTTAAGACTCAGGGTTTAGTTAAGGTAAAGGTGAGGCATGTAATTTTGATGATTAATGTTAGGATGAAAGAATGTTGACTGGAAATTGATAGAATATTAATCAGCACCCATTTTGATAATCAAGTCATCATTCATGCCACTTTTCAAGCAAACATTTTCTGGTTCTGACTAAATTGTGAGGATGTGCCATTTGTCTATGTTTTCATCTCATTGCAAAATAAAATAGATATCTTTAAGTTTTTGAACTGTTAGTCAGACAAAACAAGATATTTAAAGATGTCACCTTGGACTTTACGACAGAATTATTATTACAATTTCCTGATGGTGATTGTTGGAACAGTGGAAAAGACTAACAAAGGCGGTTTTGGTGAGTTTTATTTTGTTTCTTTACGAGTTGAACGAAGTGTGTTTTACGATGATCTGAAAGGTAAAATTATTGTTTTTGTCAGTGGAGCCTGGTGGGCCGTATCGCCCATTTGTTGTAGTCTGAGGTACGGGTGCTTTAGTGTGACATTTAGTGGCAGTGAATGTTATATAGAGAACCTTTAAAAACACAACAAAATGTGTGTGTGCTTGTGGAGGGTTAGCTTATGTGGTTTTAAACTCACCTGCACAGTTATAGCAGCCTTCCCCCGTTATTGTATTGTTTCTTATCATCTGCCCAATTAAAAGACTCAACTAAATGTGTGTAAAAGCGGGGCTAAACTTTAATTTAATGTTCTTGCAGCTGCTCTGCCAATAAAACACAGAAGAGAGAGTTTTGACAAACACAATGCAAATACAATGAAGCACAGAAAATCGTGGAAAAAAAGGGCTGCCAGAGGCCCAGGGGCACATTACGTCTGACAGAAAATAGGAATGGTGGCAGACCACACTGTGTGTCTTTCACAAGTCTTAATATTGTCGGCAGAGGTTAGGGGGCAGCAGAGAAGGATGGAGAGTTTGGAGCAATCAAAGCAGGGGGGAGTGACAGAGAGGAAGAATGATGGACCCATTGAATGAAAAGGTTAGTCCACAGTCCTGCCCTGTAGCATACGTCAGATGTATGGTGTGAAAAATATGTGAACGAGAAAGTGAATAATGGAATACAAAGAGGAATAATAAAGTGGGATGGCAGTTGCCATGCCAACGCTGTAGTATACAGAGGAGTTCTCTCTCCACCTGATCTGTCTCTCTTTCTCTTCTCCCTCCGAGTTTAAAGCCACATAAAAGCTCGACTACAGGAAATGATACTGTATAAATCACACAACACTTTTAAGTGACACAACATGTGGGTGGAGGAGAGAGGAAATAGAGGAAGAGAGTAATGTGCATTGGTTGGGGGGAAAAAAGGGAGATGTAGAGGAAATGTGAGAATTTGGAGAAGGAGGCTCATGGAGGGGAGAGAAGGGGTGAAGGATTGATTATATTCTGACCAAAAGGACAAAAGACCCTCCCACACAGACTCATAGGCTTTTTCTTCAATTCTTCAATTCAGTATTTCTTTTAAACTGCATCTGCTATTAAATATTTTTCTAATGTTAAAATCTACAATGTTTATGGGTTATTTTTTTCTTCCTTTTTTCCTTAATACCACGAGGGTCCTTTACTTAAGGTACTTAAAGGTGGATTTATGTGGAATCTAGCTTTGTAATTGCAGATTGCTACTCACTCGAGAGAAACTACAGAAACACAAACGGCGCTATGGTATCTAGAGCCAGAGTTTCGTTTGTCTGTTCTGGGCTACTGTAGAAACATGGCGGTTTAACATGGCATCTCCATGGAAGGTAAGGTACCAAAAATATAACAATTCCTTAATTCAGGTAAATATACATGAATGAAAACATACCTTTGAATATTATATTTCTGCCAAGAGATCCTCCTAAATGTTAAATACTGGACCTTTAAAAGGCATAATTTGATATTTTGGGAAATATAATGATTCCCCTCCTTGCCGAATATTGATTCCACTCTCATGGCTGGACGTCAAATATGAAGCTTCAGCCAGCAGCCAGTTAACTTAGCTTAATACAAAGACTGGAAACAAAGGGAGACAGCTATCATGGCTCTGTCTGAGGGTAACAAAATCTGCCTACCTTGAAATAGTCACATAACCCCCCATAAAATGTATGGATTAAACAAATGAAATATAAAACATTAATTAGTGAGCTTCAGAGATGTTGGTGGATGGCTTTTGTTACCACTGGACATCAATTACATATTGAATAATGCACTGAATAATATAACCACACTCTGACAAAACTGCAAAGTCAGCCAATGTAGAGAAGGAAATGGAGAAGCAGATTTTTCTCTTTCCCCGAATCAGATACCTGTTGTTGATTTATGATAAATGTGAGAGAAGTGATGAGTAAGTGCATTGCATAGCTGCATGGCTCTTCTTATAGACCACTGGGATGACCCTTCTCAATCAGACATGCTCTAATCTTTGCCCTACACCGGCTCCATTGTATCCTAATGGCTCATATTGAATTAGGGGCCTGGAAGCTGTGCGGGCTAACCCACAGCCTAAAACCGGCCGCTGTATGCAAATGGATCTCTGCACAGAACAGCACTCTGAGCTGACTGCCTGAGAGAGACTAATCAAATACAGAGAACAGGAAACTACAGGGGGTCAAAGATACAGACTACAGGGGGTAAAAGATACAGATGAAGGAGGGGGAGGTGAGGGGTGAATGGCGCAGCTTGTAAAAGGCTGTGGGTAATTATCCGCTCTCCCATATAAGTGTCGAGCAAGCATTATGGAACATCTCGCCTCCAAACAACTGTGCCCTTTAAATGAAAGAACTGACACACATACAGCATATTGACACAGCTTTATTGGACTCTATGTCTGTCAGGAATTGTATCAAACACCAAACAAAATACTCACCGCTCCATGTCAGGTCTTGTTATATAAGACATAAGATATTATATGGAAGTAAAGCATCGTCACCCATGACTGAAGAGCCAGTTGGTTAAGTGTGCTGCTTGCAAGTGTGTGTGCAGCTGTCATGTTACTAATATTTGGAAGTGTTTGAAGAGTTCAGAGGCTAACTTTCACAGTGTCAGCATGATAGCAAAGTGTATGCCGTGGTGCTGCTGATGTACTGGATGTGTGTTTGTGTCAGCTGTGTCCTGGCTAAAAGTCACTAGTCAGCAGACTAGTGGCACTGCAGGATTTCCACTCATACACATTTTTCCTGTCACTTTAACATCAAGTCCCTTTTTCCCCTCTGAGGTTTTGGCTTGAGGTCTGGTTTTGGGTGGCTTTAAAGTTTTTTAGATTGGATGCTGGACAGCCTTCCTCATCCTGGAGTCCCTGAAGCCTGCCAGTGCCCAGATAGATCATGTGCTGTATCTTTATGCCAAGTGGGCCCAGTCAGTTTGACAGACATCCAGCAACTGTTCCAAGCAGGCAAGGTGCTTAACTTGACTGTTGTTCAAGCCATCTATCACAGAGCCAGGAAGGGAGGTGACACTATATTCCCAGTTGCCACTCACTATCCAGGTGATGACTGTGGCCAGTGCTTCTTTGCTTTCAACATCCCTCCTTGGAAACCATCTGCTCCTCCTGGTCCAACTCTTCTGGAACAACCTCTTGCTTGATATTCAGCCTGATGTCCAAGTGTGTGCACGCAGAGTGTTTTGATATGCTATTCTGCTGCTTCCCCAGGTTTTGTTGCCTCAGATGCCAAAAGGGCCCTATGCAGGGGAAGTTGGAGACCTACCATAGCCTGATAATCAGAGTGAATTGCCATCTAATTTCACTTCATTATTATAATTATTATATATATATATATATATATATGTATATTGTTTGAGTTCAGTTTTAATAATTGTTATTTCTGTACATGGATTTACAACAACGTGTATAGCTGCATCCTTCTCCTGACACCTGTTACTATTTTTCATGAATATAGCTAGGTTTTATAAATGTCTTTATTAGACGTTTGACAATAGAGAGATAACTAGGGACAGAGAAATGAGGAACAACATGCAACAAAGCTCCCCAGCCAGACTAAATCCATGGATGTTGTGGTTAATGATTCCAGCCTTAAACCCCTGTGGGCCTGAATGTAGCTTGGTACGTAGGAAGATAGCGTGCCCATTTGCAATCCCGTCTACTAAGCTCTGATTGGTCGATTGTTCCTCCAAAAGGCAGAAATAGTCACCAGAGATCATGATGCCAGACCAAATTTGAATCCCTTAACCAGACTGATATGTGCGCAGCAATGCAAATGTCTGAAATCAGGCCATGGCCCTGAATCTTACCACTGATCAACTGCAAAAAGCTGTGATTGTTCCCTCCGTCAGCCAACAGCACCCTTCCTTCTGTTGATTGAAATGGCAGTGATAGCTCTGTAAGGCTGTGACAAATGTAGGCTTCTTTTAACAGGGAGTCAAGGTCTAAAGCCTTTTGACAAAAGGAATGTCATATTTTATGCTGTGTGTCACCTTTGATTGAAGAGGCAATGGGCTAAGTATGTCTGCAAGTGTGTGCAGCTGTGCTGATACTAACATTTGTAAGTGTTAAAGGAGTTCAGAAGCTAATTACAGTTTCAAAGTGTCAGCATGATAGTAAGGTTTTTCTGGGGTTGGTGTTGGTGTGTGTTTGGGAGTCTCCCGGAGTCAGCTGTCTCTTATCCCTCAGCTAAGTGACACTGCCTGATTCCTGCCACACTTTTTCTGACACTGTATTCCTTAAAAAAGTTTCATCATACAGTAACAGTCAGTTTTACTAGATCTAAAGTTCTGTGCCATCAAGGAAGTGACCAAATTACCACACCGTTGTACTTCCATGGTGCTATGCTGTACAACCACTGTAGTGTACAGTAATTGACATTATGGAAACTCTAGCTTTGTGCTACCAAACAATATATGTAGAATAAACACCATTACATTTAGCAACCATCCATTTATTTGTTGTAGTTAAAAAACCATCAAAAAAAAACCCCATCCATATTGAAAAGTTAAAAGTAGATTTCCTCAATGCAGTAAAAAAGCAAAACAAAAACAAACCAGCTCCTCAGCACTTACATCATTATATCTTTGTCAGCACAAGTTTTCCTCATTACCAAACTTCTCTCTGAATTTGGCTTCCACATAAGGCACTTTTCTAGTAGTGTCTCACACATGAACTGATGGCATGGTTCTCATTTTTCCCATTTGTTATTATACTATGCATTGTACCATTACGGCCAAACTCAAAATTGAGCTAGGCAGTTCATTCTTTTCCTTTTGCTCTGGAGCTTTCCACTGAACCACAAAGTCCACGACGGCAGATTGAGATTGTTCAGTTACGATGGAACTGTGGATGTTCAATCTTGCCATTGTTCTGAGCACCTCTGGGACTTCTCAAAAGTTGAGCTTGACAGTATTCTGTAGAGTAAGCTGACCTTGAGTTGAGATTGTTTTGTCAATTTCAGCAAAAACCTTTAGTTTATTAAATCACAGAAATAAGTCTGTCCTGTTCCTTAATATGTTGCTGCTGATGCCTTTTCTGGAAACATGTTCACACTAAAATGTTAAAATTTTTTTGGAATGGCTTCTTGTGAGTATTGTAAAATGCGTCAAGCCTCTCTTGGGCCATTTTCGGTGTTTTTCTGCTTAGCTGTTGCAGTCATTGCACAGAATCCATTTACTTTTACAAATCCTCAGGGTGTGAAAAGTCAAACAAGTCACAAACCATACCCTAACACAGCTAAGAGTCCGCAGCAATGCAAGTGGGCCTGTGAGGTTGTATTTAGGCACACTGGTGCTTTGAGCTAAACAGCAGCACGCTAACATGCTCACAATGGCAATGCTAACATGCTGATGTTGTTCATCATCTTAGTTTGCAAGTTTGCATTTGTTTCTTAGCACTAAACACAAAATACAGCTGAGAAGGATGCAAACATCATCATTTTAACCATGCTTTGCAAGTAGTAAATGCAAATTAAAATTCTGACCCGATGATGGTGTTACATGAAAAGACCAAAGATATTACAATTCCTTCTGAGACCAAGAATATCTTCACAAAATTTCACAGCAATCCACTCAATAGCTATCAAGAAATGAGAAGGAAAATCAGAGCTCCAAAAACAGTAGGATACTGTCTGAGCACCATGGGCATCTGTACCAAATTTCCAGTGCATGTTGAGATTTTTTAAAAGATAAGTAAAAACTTTGACTTGCCAGTGGTGCCACAGATTAAGTAGTCATGAGACAATAGAATTAATCATCTGGGAAACATGGATATCTGTGCCAAATCCCATTCCAATCAATCCAATAGTTGAGATATTTCTGTAAAAACCCACACGTCAGCCTGTTGGTGGCGCTAGGGTAAAGATCACCACAGTCAGTAGGAGTCATCTTCTCTGGATCGTGAATGTCTGTAAAAAATTTAACAGCAATTCATCAAATAGTTCTTATGATTTTTCAGGCTGGACCCTAGTGGCGGACTGACTGACCGGCATTGTTAGAATTGTAATATGAGTGACGATATACTCCTACAGTGACAGTGTTAAATCACTGCACCATGTTATAGCCTGTGATTATGTACCACAGCAGTTGTAGTGGCACATTGTTTGTGCCATTAACATGTTACATTGTTTTGTACCAAGCCTAGTAAAATGGTAGTACAACTGTGTCATTTTTATACTATGGCCAGTACCATGCTATAAAATATTTGTATCAAACTGAAAATACTAATCTAACAGTACCAAGGTTCTTTTCCAGGGACTCTCTTTTCCTTTCTGATGCTTCATGGACTTGAGGCTTGATCCCTCCTGTCACACCTTTGATGGCTAACATAAATTTGCACCAGACTCCACAGGTTCTCATGATCTTGTGTGTTTTTAGCTTAGCTTCTAAGCCGTATCTCTCCCCACTCAGCCTTCATGTATTCCCTCCTTCCCCCCTTTCATTTATTTCCATTGGAGAGCATCGATTGGCTCCTTTAAGCCCTTCGGTCTGGACTAATATTTCACTCCATGCAGTCCCGTTCCACTCGTCCATCCTCCACTCCATCGTGCTTTACTCCTCTCCTTCTATCATTAGTCCTGCCTCCCACCATCATGGGTGGAAATCCTGATTGAAACAAACCCTCACTATTGCACACAGGCTATTTGGACACCACAAACACATATCTATATGTACACACATTTATCTCAGTATTGCCCACTTGAAGGGAACCTCATTGATTGATTTTATAGCTCCAACTGTAAGTGTAGTACTATTATCATACAAATTGGTAGAACCACTGAATTCCTTTCAAATATGTCTGTGATGTTGTTTTATCAGAAGTTGTTGGGATTCCACTGCTACACATCCTACTCTAATGAAACAGGGCTGTTTGGGGGGCATTAACAATAAAAGTATTTACAAGGCACTACACTGATTGGCTGGCAATATTGCTGCCATTGTCCTGTCCCTTGAGACAAACAATTGCTGCTGAACTGGGGACCGGATCTAATTCTACCCAGAACTGATTCAAAATTAGACACTGAATATCACTATTTGTTCCCAGTGAGACATCAAACCGAGCGACAGCTCTAAATGTCTTGTTCAAAGTGTTACTGCATCATTAAGACACTGCTGAAGTGCTAAAGTACTATCCAGTATCATGGTTTTACAGCACATAACAATAATATGCATATTTTGACTTCCATAATACCCTCTTGTTATTTTGATCTGCATCCACTATGATAATGCTGATTTGATATATTATTTTATATCACTACCCCACTGGTCTATTGCTCATTTGTTTATCTTCATATATCTCTATATGGACTTTTGATGCTGTTTGCATGTAGTTAGATGCTACTTGGTTAGATGCTATTGGTACTTACTGTGTGCAGTGACAATAAAGCTGAATCAAATGTACACTCTATAATAATACTAATTCTGAAACCTGAAACATCTCCTAAAGTAGCCTGGTGCTGGCCTTAGATCTAACATTAAAATTCAGTAGATGTAGCGGCACATAAACACTCTTGGATTTACACAGCCTGAAAATGAAAGCAAAAGATGTAGGATCATGTCATTAATATGAGGATCCCATAGTATAATATCCTGGTCGACAGATAAAATAAATATCAGTGCTGCACAGATCTTGATAAGTAAATCTATCTACAGATTTTGACAAGCATCCACTATGCATATCAGATCACCTGGGGATGATTTCATGCAGCCTTTCTCCACTCCTCACTCTCACACAGAGCCTCTGGCCCTAAGGCGAGGACATATTTCCATCTGCTGATCCTTTGGAGCATTGCAATAGGCTCTGCAGCTATTTGGCGGCAGACTAAATGTAAATGTCCCCCTGAGGAAGGGAGCCCCTGCTGTAAAAATTAGCACCTCCTACTCACTCAAACCTTAGCTTAGAAAGTCTTTCCAGTCATTATTTCTCTGTAATATCCAAAGCTTTGTCAGGAAGAGTAAGAAGCAGAGGCACTGTGAGACATTTTCAGTCCCCTTAGTGAAACTCAACAGTTGACTCTAAATATCTCTAACACTCCAGGCTGATTTCAATAAATAAAACAGACAGTATACCAGACTCTAATGAAGAAAATACCAGAAACACATCACTCCACTGAAACAATGCTACTTATTTTATTTTTTTTACTTTCCAAATGTCATCATTGGTATAAAACAGCTGATTCCATTGCAGTTGAATTAAAACATCAGGAAAAAAAAATATAGAAAAGCAATTGTAGATGATTTACAAAATATATACATTAAACCTATACATATACATACACACACAGACAGTATAGCATTTTACTCAAACATCCATTTTTGAATACAGTGGGGTCCAAAAGTCTGAGTCTACTACCAAGAACTGTACATTTTAATGATAAAAATGAGAGAACTAATAAAATCTTATTTTATGTTTTAATTCAAATGTATGCAGCGCTGACAATAAAAATAATGTATTATTTAAACAAATGCAATAAATACTAAAAAGCCTTTGGCAGCTAGTGCTGTAGTTTAATGAAGGACTTCTGCTGAGAAAATACTTTTTACTTGTTTTTAAGTCTGTTTTCAGTCTTTATTGAGGGTTAAACAATAGTATACATATCACTGCTGAAGACAGTATAAAAGTCTCCAATTAAAACTTGAATGGGCCAGAGAGAGGTGCCACTCAACAGAGGCATATCATCACTTCAAGCCCAAAATGGTTTGAAAACAAGACTATGGCTCTGTACGTACATTAAAGGTGCTACACCAAACTGAAGTATCATGGAGTCATGTTACAAGCTGTAACATGACAGTACATCTCTGACATGCTCTTAAAGAGTGCTCGGATAATATGGATTCTCATGTTCTATCAAAATACCTGAAGCCTTTCTGGGCAACAATGTGCAATACAAGCGTAGTGCAGTAACCAAATACTGAGAAATCTTTCTCTAAATACTTCTACTTATTGCATTTATAAAATAAAATTATTAAAAAAACATTATTCAAGAACCATAAAGAAATTAGTTATTTGATTAGGTTACCTTTCGACACACGAGTTTCTGGAACTGGACTCGGGCTTATGGACCCCACTGTAGATCTGTGTGTTCATGTATTTGTATATACCTGATGTATATATTGCACCAGCCATCTACACGTAACCAACTCAAGAACAGACTACACACTCTCCTTAGACAAAAAAAAAAAAAAAACTGTCCTCACTTAGCAGTCCTCAAGAACTGGCCATGCAAGAGAACCTTAAACCATCCTGTATAGAGATGTAAAAAAACAATATGCAGGCAGGACAGTTGAGACTTTCCAGGACTTGTTAGCATGGCCAGGTACCGATGAACTTATTGACAGAAATGAAGAACAAAGGAAATACTCAAAAGCACACAAACAAGAACACAACATAACAGAAACATTTTACTCTTTAGAGGTAATGACATTAGTATTTCTATATAAAAGCACAAAAGCACAGATAAATGATGGATCTGATCCCAGGGGCACACTGATCAATGCTACGCTAATGGAACCATAGCAACGACATGTGGATGCATGGACAGCTGAGGGAGTACTGTAACTTTAAATTTTACACAGAAAGAGGCCTGATTGAAGGCTTCAGAGTATGTACAGTGGCTACAGCCTCAGATATTGGACAGTGAATGCTTGGTTAGTCACTGATCAGAATAAAAGTTGGCATTGATATTCTTATGTACAAGGAAAGCCTCTTGTGTACAATATAAGCTGGGACTGTGCTGAGTTTACTCATAACATCTAACTAGGGTGAGTGCAATTTTCAAAAAGTATGATTCCTGCTGAGAGCGTCCCATTGTTTCTGCTCGCTGTGCTAAAAGCAGCTGCTTGTATTTCCATGCAGTAGAACATAGGGAGCAGAAAAAATAATAAGCACTTCATGACAGAGGACTTAAAATCTAAATGAATGTAATCACAATTACAAGCACTGCTACAATGGCGGGTCATATTAGGTTGAATTCTAATTAAGAAGCACTTGTCAGCTACTTAAGGTCCCCTTTGCAAAATCAGACAAGAGGCCAAATCAACTGGTCCTAACTGCAATTGCAATGTCAAAGAACCTGCAAAAAATGTGTTGACATATCAAACGGTGGAAACACAATGGCGCCATATGCCAAACACCAGAATGACAAACGAAAATTAGAATTTGAAACGAACCTAGTTATAAACATTATAAAAAGGAAGCAGACAAACAGTCGTCGTTTTGCAGCCTACTACAACCCAGATGTGCAGCAGTGTATAGCATAGTGATGTCAAACCAAGTCCTTTTTCATGTAGTGTTTACATTATTCTGTACACCCTGTGGATCTCTCCATAGCTCTCTGTGACCCCACTCATCCTTCAGGCCTTGCCCTTGCCTTCTTCCTTTCATTCACTCTGTCCTTTCCCATCACTCTTCCTCTGCAGCCTTTAACCATGTTCCATCAGAAGATACAGTTCTGGCTGCTGGCTACGCATTGTTTGATTGTCCTTTTTTTAACCTTCACATCCACTCTTTCAATCTGCCCCTGCCTTGTGCTTTTCTTCCCCAACCCTCACATATTTATATTACCCCTTTAATAATGCACCCTGCACTGTTCTACGCCTCCTCTTGCTTGTACTCCATTGTGCCTCCGTTTCTACTGCTGGGGTATCCCATAGGGAAACTTGCTCCATTGTTTACAGTTCCCTCCCCTGCCTCAAAGCTCTTCTCCTCCAGCGGCTTGCCGATCCAGGCACCGTAACCATGGACGGAGAGAGCTCGGAAGAACTGCTGCTTAGCTAGCTGGAAGGACATGGCTGACATCTTGGCCTGGGAGTAGGAGGGCAGGGAGAGGAGGTCTGTACGACCAGACCGCTGGCATATAGAGTGGAACAAACCGAACAGGTTGGATTTGGACACTCTGGACACACTCAGTTTGTTCCTAGAGGGAAGACATTAGAGAGATCTTTAGCGGAGTGTTCATAGAAAAAACAAGTGTGACAGTCATGGAAAACATAGTTTGTCTGGCAAGCTGGCATGACACATTTTCCCTCTGATCATACAGTGTTTCCTATTTAGCTTACTTACTGCCTGCTGCTCACTGTTTTGGGTGATTTAATTAAAATGTAATTAGGCTTGTGCTTACTTGACAGTTTTTACTGAAGACAACAGAGCACTTGAAATTATCCAAAAAAAAAAATAAAAATGCTGCCATGGGGTTTTATTAGTTTGTGTTTTTCTTTTGTAAATTATTTATAGTTTGCCACAGCTCCCATTTCTTCTCACAAGATATGGTGTTACCAGAAGGTTAGGATTATTTGGGATGCACTGTACTAACTCAAATTGAATTATACGGCTGATTATGATATCTTCAAATAATTTTTCTGGAAACAAATTCCAGGGATGTCTCTTGACAGTGATATGGTGCCAAAGTGATCAATAACTTTTTAAAAACTTTTAAGGCAAGACTATCAGTCAATGCATGAATATATTTATATTCAAAATCTCTGAATCTGTGGTGGGTTCAGAGATGGCAAAGTGCACACATTCTTTACTCAAGTAGTGTAGTCAAAAAGTACTAAAAGTGAAAAAGTACAGGCTCTGAAAAGTACTCAAGTACTTCTCTTGTCTGTTTCATTTTGTTACCTCGTTTGCGGCACTACTCCTTAAATAATAAGTTGTTGAGTGGACAATAACAGACTTAAACAGTCCAAAGCTAAAAATAAACAATGTGTTTAGTTACATACCCATCCAGTTTGCCTTTGGTCCCATCCAGCACCTCCACGCTGTGCTGGTCTGGAAAGCTCCAGTTCACACTGGACTCCTTGGTCTTGCCTGTGTGACGTGTGGAGTCGTATACACTCACCCTGCCCACCTACAGTCCAACCAGGTGGCGTGGCGAAAAGGGGAGGGGAGCATATTTAGTTCAATCAGGCTTATTTAGCCCTTCAATGTGAGTCAGCAATTCCAAACAGAGCATGTTAAAATGAGCTGTGCAACGCCTGTATCAGTGTGACGGCTGCTCGATTAAGGATGGTAGATTCAACCAGTCACTGATGTGTTAATGAAAGCCAAGAAAGTGTTCAAAAATGGGCTAAAACAAGGAAGTGAATTGTGGTGAATTGTGCTCAACTGCCAGCTCCTGCACCCCTGAGGCAGTGTGCTCAGCGTATGACAGTGACCTACCTTGTTTTTGTTAATTGATGGATGAGCCAAATTTAAAGAAGATGAGCAATAAAGAAACAGTTGTGCAGACACAAATAGAAGTGTTGGTAGCCTAATTGATTCATTTAGTGAGAATGACCTTAATACTCCTGATTTATGTCCACATGTGACATTGCCAAAAACTTACCTCTGGGTGATTTAGCATGAAGGGAGAAGGGAGACTTTTGGTGAATGCTTCACCGTCTCTGGCCAGCCGACAGCAAACTGCACGTGTCAGGTGGCCGTGGCTGTACAGATAGCCTGACAGATCAGAACAGGACAGATGGGTTGTAGAACAGAAATGTGAGACAAGAAGCAACGTAAAAGTGGGAATTGTATCCAATTTCACTGCTCATGGATATTTGTTACATTATCCGTTTTTCAGCAGGGGAAAACAATGTAACACTATGTTTTACCAAGTGTGATGGACTTCAGGTAGATGGGATGCAGGAAATGGGTGAGCAGCGCCCCCTGCAGACCCAACACGTTCCAGCGCAGGATCTTATCACTGCAGCTCATGGTTCGCAGCCTCTCACCGTGCTGGATGCCGTCCCAGGTGGGCACAATGGCACTCGACTCCACTGGGATGGTGCCCTCGCCTGGCACAAACAATACCACACGCACAGACAAAAAGGTCACAGGGAGTGGAATCATTTACTTCCATTCACTGCACTGATATACTTTACATTTGTAAAGATCGATGTGTGTCAGTCTCAACTCTCACCGTTTTCTACTTTGGTGCGGAGTTTGCCCTGCTTGGCATTCTCAAACAGAGGCTGATGGCCCTCAACATCATCCCCTGACTCACTGCATGACTTGTCAAACAGAGCACCATCCCCACAAGGTGCCGTGCTATGGAGAAAAGAGAAATAAGAGACATAAGGCATTGATATGACACACAGAGTGCATTGATCCAAATGTGAAACATTGATGTATCGGAGTGAGGGACAGGTCAGGAATGAAAGAGGAGAACAAGGGTGGAGGTGAACAAGGAGAAAGAACACATCTGATACTCCCACCTGATGTAGAGGTGAAAGGTGATGTCAGATTTGATTTGCAGTTTGTTGTTCTCCGCTGGCTCAAATATACTGTCTTCTGTGCCATCATAGTACTTGAGCAGCTCACTGTACAGAAACCTAAGAGGAAAAGAGATAGTGAGTGACATAGACTTATAAATAATGTCCTGCAGACCGTGTCTGGGAGAGGAGCGGGGTATTTTCAGAACTGGGAGAGAAACATTGATAAAGAGCAAGATCTATTTCTACCGAACAAATCCCCTTCTGGAGATGATTTCCGCATGGCAATCATTAACAGTGTCTCCTTTAAGGCTCAGCTCCTCCCCTTTAACACAACGATTTCCTGACAGAAAAAAAAAAAGAAAAAAAAAGAAAAGAGAAACACATTCAATGTCAAACAACACAACAATTCAACGCCTCTTGGTTCTGCAGTGACCTAGTTCTATTTAAACTCTCTGACAGTGCATGCCTCTGAGCACAAACTCAAATCAAACTTCCTCATATCATGGAAAAATGTAGTGGCAATGTATTTTTTAATGCTGCAAACCAATTCCTTATATTCCATGTTATTACTACCTCCCTTTGCTTCACAGATTATATTCTAAAGGTAATGGATATACCAGTTCCCAGGCTGACAACAGTCCCTAGGCCCTCCCCCCTCCTCATGACGATGGTGGCCAGAATCTTGCGTCCCAGAAGGCTGTGCTGGATACGTGTGGTCAGGGCGTTGAAACGCTGGTGACTCAACATTGCTATCTGGTCATGCAAAGTGCTGCCACTCACTGGAAGCTAGAGAGAGGGATGTATACAGGGACAGGACAGGCAAAATAGAAAGGAAATTAGGATTATTTAATACTCTGAAATGTATTTGACTGTACAATCCAGTCTTAAAACTACCACACTAAATTATTATGACGATCCACACACATCTTAAGGCAGGCTGCCTCAGTATTGTGCTGCCAGAGAAGCTGTAATGTTTGTATGTTTAATGTTTCTAAGCTTTCAATACAAATTCATCACTTCCTATAGCTGCCACAAAGCTTAAGCCTTCCAGTCAACATAAGTGATTCATTTACTGGGAAGCAGCAAATATGTTGAGACTTTAGATTAGTTACATTTTAACTGGGGTATCATCTCATTTTAAGTGTGCATATACGCATTCATCCTGTTATTTTTTCAGAGAATCAGTTTTGCTCGGTGGTGGTATACTAATTACATGCAGGCATTTACTGCAGATAATTCAGATGAAGCTCAAATTTTCAACACAGGTAAGCACAGGTAATGAGCCTCTTTATTGTCTCTGTAATTCCATTACATGCTGCCTCATGCCCATGTTGAGTCACAGAAGGCTCTTTTGATGTTGGTGCATATTCAGGTGCATATTAAAAAGTGAAAACATTGGAAGGTCAGTACCTCAGCTGGGATAAGCTCCCCAGTGCGGGCTGCCCTCTCAGCCTCTCCAATCAGAACCCTCAGTGCAGCATCTGCTGCTTCCTGTTTTCCCTGCTTCTTGTTGGATGCACACACAGGAGGGAACCAGCGCCCGCCCAGCTTGGCCTGGTATGTGAACCTGGAAACGTGTGGCAAAGAGAAAGGCAATCAGACGAGGATTTAATAGGGTTTTCTCACTTGCTCAAAGATCCAGGAGATCCCATGGAAACTATAGTTGTTTTAAAACCAATAGCAGAAAAACACAAATATGCATTTGAGTATTTTCCTTTCCATATCAAGTGCAGAAAGGCCTCATTGGTGTTCCTTTAATTATGATAGAAATTATTTTTTCTCAGCTATATAAAGAACATATTTTTGGGGTTAACCTGGAAAGTAAGACATTTTGTTATCCAGTCTGTTTTCACACATTTTGCACATACTTAGGCTCATGTGGTGGCCCAGACTGGCCCACCAACCGGATCTCAGCAGCAAAGCCCCGGGCTCTAGCGTACTCCAGAAGACCAGACACTGCGTTGTTGTTCAGGTGGTTGATGAGGTCCCCGACACCGGCCTCATGCGCTGCTCGCAACTCATCGGCAGTCAGAGGGGGCAAAGAGGGACATGTAGTCCCGGAACCACTGCCATCACTATCACTGGAAGAGCCTAAGGGCAACTGAGGCTGGAAAAGAAAGAAGGGAGTAGGAGAAGAGAAAGAAAGAGAGATGTGAATGGTATTGAGCAAACAGAGCAGAACAGTGTGACAGAGGTGACAAAATAAATTCTTTCAGTCTGAGTGATCTGTTTTTCTGAAGTCATTCCACTCAGTTGGGGGATTTTCAAAACCCCCTCTCTGTCCTCTCAAACGTGAGTTGTTCTGTGCTTCTCACTCCTTACCTTGTTGAGTTGTAGTCTCCCATCAGCCATTAATTCTTTGACGGCCTCCTCTGCTGCCAGCTGGCGGGCTGCCTTCTTGCTCGGAGCTGAGGCCTCTGAAAACAAGTTCTCTCCGACCTTCACCCTGTACATGAACCTGAACATGGGATAGAGATCATAGATGGTGTCACGCTTTGTTTAGTTACTTCCAGATTGCAGAGTTATCACATTTAGATAAAGAAATGGACACGACATTGTCACAGTACCAGTAGAGCTTATGGTGTACCAGTGAGCAAGACAGATGCATGCAGCATTTGTAGAAAGTGATTGGAGGAAAACACAAACAAACAAGTTTGTATTGTATCTCCAAGCCGGCTGCCTAAAGGGAAGGATTATAAACAGAAAGAGTGGTAAAGAGTGACTAGACAGAGATGGTATTGTGTCTTTGTCAGCTGACTACAGTACTGAGGACAGATTAACCAGAAATAGCTGATCAACAGTTTCCCTGAGGAGGAAATATACGACCACATAGGGACTTGCAGTGTGAGGGAGAACATCTGAAAGGACAGATTCAGAGGGAAGCGAAAGAGCCAGTACCTTGGGTCATGCGGTGGACCTGCCTGCCCAGTGATGATGAATTCGATGGGGTTCCCGCTGCGCTGGCTGTACTCCATCAGGACAGACACCGGATTCTTCCCACCAGGCAAAGAGCGGGACAGTGGCTGGCGAGGTCCTTCCATCCCAATCCCTTCCACACTACCAGTCCCACAAATTCCCCCTATGCCTTCAGTTGGCCCCTGGTGGACAAGCAAGACAAAATAGTTTTAAATAAATAAAAAAAAAAAGGGAAAAAAAGGAAAATAATCATTTGGCGACTTTCTTTTTGAATAATATAGCCACTGATATATTCACATTTTTTACGAAGGCTGCAAAATGGTCACTAACTAAATGTTGTCCTCCATAACCATCGTAAACTTGACTGATGGATATCGACACTGTTTACAGTATTAAATATAGTGCTCTTTACTCATGTCTTTAGTGCCTGACCATTCTCAGGCGTTCAAAGCAAGATTTGGCAGTTTTTAGTTTCTCAGATTGATTGAGGCTTTATTTCCACACATTCAAACACAAACTTACAGCGGTGTCTTGGAATAGATCAATCACTGGGTCCAAACTGGCAACATTTCCCTCGTCGCCTGTGCTCGCCCCTCCCTGCATCTCTCCTATGAGAATGCGCAGGGTGGCCGCAGCAGCGTCCTTTTTTGCAACCTTCTTACTGGAAGCTTCTGCGACAGGAAAAAGCCTCTCGTTAAGCATCACCTGCATACGGAATCTGACAGAGGGAGAGAAAGATTTACAGATGAGACACAGGGATCTATCAATATGTTAACTGACGATTAACTGAGCAGCTACAATTTTCAGAGACTGCTGTGCTGCATAACAAGCAAAGTCCTTTTCATTCTTAATTGGCAGCGTCGTATGTCTTCATTACGGCAGATTTACTTCTTGCTGATTTTGAATCGATAAGTTTGTCAACGGGTGCTTCACAAAAGGTAACAAACGTGGGAGGAGAACAAAAAATATTTTTAAACTGGTTATGAAACATTCCCAGTTTAATACTGATGCCTCTATATGACCTCTATAAACAAACAAAATCAGTGAGTAGAAATATCTGATCTACTAAGTGAGCTCAGTAAAGGCCCTGTTGCATCCCTAGTTAAAGTTCAATATCACTTCATGAATCTGATCACAGATGAATTTACTTTACACAAACAAACAGAGCAGATTATGCGACTAACCTCGGGTCGTGAGAGGGTCCCGACTGGTCCAGGAGCAGGAACTCACAGTTCTGGCCCAGATACTGGGCATACTCCATGAGGCCGCTGACGGGGTTCTTCAGCCTCACCTCCTGCAATTTGGCCCACAGGTTCTGGGGAGGTGGCGCAGCCAGCGACACAGCTACAGTTCCCACAGCGTTGGCCTTCTCTGCTGCCAGTTTCCCAGCATCTGTCTCTCTGCGAATGGCGTTGAGGAATTCTGGGATGTCGTCAGTGGCCCACTGACCTTCGTTGGTCTCTTCGTCTTTACATGAGGTAGAGGAGGGGGGCTGAAGGGAGGTTTGGGCCTGAAAAGGGAAGAGCAGAGGTAAAGCAATTAATAAAATCAGGGCAGAAGTCCAAGGCTGGAAACCTTAGCTGAATACATTTAGTAAAAAGACGCTTCACGTCTTTCAGGGAAATGTGTCCTGTGTATACAATTCACATGCAACCACTCATGTCTGTCTATTAAATATAAGGCTACAGTCAGCAGCCTGTTCACTAGCTTAGCATAAAGGCTGAAAACAATTAAGTGCATTTCCCAAAATGTCAAACTATTGCAAATGCCATGTGGTATTATTGTTCTAATATTTTTATTATCCAGAAATTGTTAGGAACCACTTAAGCTAATTATATGAATTATAGTCAAATAGATCCCATTTAGTTATTTCTAGGTGTTTTTAATCATAAGTCAAATGTATGTAATACATGTAATCTACTATTGTTATTAGTAGGAGTAACCTCCTTTTAATGAATCTTTGCTCTTATATATTTTGCTTTTTTGGCATATGACTGCCATGTCATGTTTAAGATATCCTTCTTATATCAGCCTATGTTCATATGAATGTATTCACCTTAATAACATTAAATAAATACAAAACAAAAGTTGACCTACCGCTTCACTGTGACTTTGCTCTGGCATCCAAACCTCTGGGAGTGGCTGTGGCTCGAGGCCTGGTATTGGTGGTAGTGGTGTAGACGGAAGAAAGATGGACCCTCCTCCATCCTCACCTCTACTGGTTTCTACCTCCATCTGACTTCCCTCCGTTGGGGTGCTCTGTGCAGCTTTAATGCTTCTCTCCATCCTCTCTCTGCGGCGGGTAGAGAGCTCCCAGGTAGGAGGGTTGACTTCTCCATTCTTAATGACTTCACCTTGCTTCTCCAGAGCGTAGAGGGTGGGATTGACCTGCTTGGCAGTCCTAAGACCCACATTTTTGGCTATGACGAGAGAAGTTGCCTCCCGCGAATGCAGGAGGTATTTCAGAATAAGGTCCTTCTGCTCTGCCATTGTGGGAAAGTTAAATTCCTGATCAGGGGAGCTGGTAGTGCCGGGATGTTGTTCCTCTTGGTGCTGACCTTTTTCTGGCGACTGGTATTCTTCCGAGTCAGACTCTAAAGAGGAGTAATTAGAAGAACTGGATTCTGTGTCAGAGTCCTCTTCTTTTGCTTGTCGAAAGTTTTCCGCTGTTTTTGTTTTTAGCTCAACCTTGGCTTCAGGAGGGTGTCCGACGCTGACACATGGACGGGAAGGTGAACTTTGTACTCTAGAGTTTTGAGCTTCCTCGCATCTGAGAGGTTCTCTGTATAGAGTCCACTCAGGAGGGGTGAGTCCTTTCTTGGAGGCTTTCTGCGAGCGCTCCAATGAGTACAGAGCCTGGTTGACAAACTTTTTAGGAAGATGCAGTTTTTTGGCTAACAGTTTTGCCGAGATACTCTCACTTGGCTTCAAAGCAGCCAAAGCCCTGTGAACCTGGTCCTGGACATCAGGAGTGAGAGCGCTGTTAACTTTATGAAAGCTCAAACTTCCTGAGCTGCTGGATGAAGAATGTCTGTCAAACCTCTCTCCTCTGTTGGGTCTGTCTCGATGAAAGGACAAACTCTGAAAACTCTCAGACAGAGAGTCTGTTTGGACGCCCCATTGTCTGTTGGAGTACTGGCTGTGGTTTTGACCTTGTAACTGGTTTTGATTCAGGTGCCGAGAGCCTGGGGTACCTCGCGGGGCTCTCGCATTGGGTGGGTATCCAAAACTCTGGTCCTGATTGTGCTCCCCTCTACCCCTTGGGCTGCTGTTAAGGTTTGGATATCTACTATAACTTGACTGGGGCTGGTATGAGGAACCAGACCACCTTCCAGATACCACTCCCCCTCCCCCTCTAGCTCTATGTGGGCTGGCTCTGAACTGTGGCGCCTCAAAGTTCTGCCCTCTCAGGAACTCTATCTGTTGGTACTGAAAGGAATTGGGACCAGGAATGGGGCCGTGGTTCTGTGAGCCGTGATGGGCCACTGATTTAGGGGCCACGTTATTGTGGTTCGGTATGGATGGAGCGGAGGGAATGAGAGAAGGAACTGGGGGCTGTAGGGGCACTGCGGGACAGGCAGGGTTGTGGTAGTAACTTGAATATTGGGGCTGCTGCGGGCCAGGTCTAGGGTAGGATGAGGCTTGACCAGGACTGTGGTAATTCTCCTTGCTCTGGAGGTCCGGCGGTGGATGCCTGTGATAGTGTTCTTTGGAAGGCCCTCCTCTACCTCTGCTCATAGCGCAGGGGTTGAGCGTGAAGGGGGCCGGTGCAGCTGGCTGTGCAGCTTCTGTATGAGCGTACGTCCTTTAGCACAAACAGCAGACCCTGATGGAAAATCAGGGCAGGCCAGTTGCACACTGAGAGCACCTGAAATACAAACATAGGACAATGTCAGGAGAATGTTAATAGAAATAATGACAGTACGATAACTGAATGGTGGAAGATGAGCAGCAGACAGGAGGGTGAGAGAAACTCTTGTTCCAGCCAATAACACAAAATTAGGCCCTGCTGGCAATCCTCCAACCTGTTCACGTGTCCTTGGATAAGTCAGTGAATCTGTACCACCTCCAAGGACACTTGTTTTCATGAAACGCAGTATAAAATATACAGTGGACAATAAAATATCTGGGTATTATAGAAAAAATGATGTGCAGAGGATAGGCTCTAACACACGGCAACACTGTCAACATTGCTGTGTATATCTTCAGATTATACCCTAGCCAGTCTACAAGGATACTGCAGGGTGACATACTGTCTCTTCCAGTCACACTGAAACTTAATCCCAGGGTAAAAGGGTGGTGATTAATAATTCAGACCTTCTTGTGACTATTCTGTTTTATTTCTGGCCTTACAAATTATTGCTGGATCTGGATCCATAGCAGAGAGGAAAAGTGAGACACTGATGCAGACAAAAAGTTCCAAGGACACAAGAGCGTAAAAAGACTGTCAGTCAGCGGCAAGCTGTACGCAGAAAACTGTGCAGCTCCTAGCTGACAGTCCTGACTGTAATGATAAGGTTTTACAGGGCTAGAGTTATTCCTTCTGCAAAAACCCTTATTAAAACATGAATTGAGTAGAAATGCACATCCTGAACCGCACAGTCCAGAATTCCAATATCCTCCTATGTTAAAACAATCATCGATTCAGCCTCAAGTGTTATATCTGACAACACTCAATAATGTCTATATCAGTGAGACTGACAACACGGGGACACCCAATACTGAGTCAGGTTTCAATCCCCTCTGGCCCAGTCAGCATCACTGGTCTGTCACATAGAGCTGAGCAGGCCCGAACGCCGCCACATTAATAGAGAACACCATAGTGTTAGTTCATCACTGTAATAGGGGCCGACAGGGCCGGCAGCCCAGGGCCCGAACGGGGCTGGAGCTGACTCATCTTGACCCTGATGCAAGGCAACAGTTGACAGCCAAAATAGCAACTCTGTGTTTTTCAGAATCCACTGTCATTATGCTCCTTGCTGTTTTGAGCCTGGGCAGAGGCATGGGCAAAACAACCCATCTGACAACAGATGAATCAACTCTTTTGCATGCTGTCATGTCAAGACAAATCTTCTAAATAGCACCAACGCACAGCTCCATGTTCACAGTGACCCATTGCTCCATCACCAAGACCCCTGTGTCCACTGACAACTTGAAAATGAAACCTGGTACATGCTCCCAAAAACACACCACGCTGTCTGGTAGCACAAGCCCCAGCGCGCTCAGAGTATTGTAGATCTCACCTACAGCAGCAGTGAAAGCAGAGGGAATATTTGCTCCTGTAGCTTTACCAGTGATCAGATAACTTCAGTCATGAAGCAAACACCGGTTGTAGGTTAAAAAAAACTGTTAAACTATTGCAGATTGAAAATGGTTAAACTGCCTGATTCCTTAATTTCTCCAACAGCAAAGCGTTTTCCAGCGCGAAGGACGAGTGAGGGTGTTTCCGCAGTTTCCAGAGTATAAAAAGTCCTGTTTTACCGCTCGCTTTATAAATGCTGCAAAAAAAACGTGGTTGCTCAACGATTACACCGGGAAAGGAAAGGGAAAATCCAAAGCCTGACTTGTGCGTAAAAAGAAACGGGGGGCCAACAGAGACGGAGCAAGTTTCGATTTCATTTCTCACGAAAAGTTAGGTTTCTATTGTCGGTCACGTGACCCACAGAAGGCAGACAGACGGACAAAGCTAGAAAAGACTGTCAATAAAGTATTAGAAGAAGAAAAAAAAAAAAGAAGTACTTAAACCTCTTCTGCTCCACGTTTCAAAAGCGGCCCGACTCAAACAATCAGTGTTGCCTGTGAAGGACATCCTCTGTTGAAGGCATGCTGCATACAGTTCACTGTGGCAGAGGAGACAGCACAAGGCTCGGATCAGATTCTCTCATTAAGAATAAAACGGAGGAGGGAGAAGGATGGAGACGAGGGGGTAGTAACGGAATACATTTTGGGGGAGATACAAATATCACAGCAAAACCCTGAGATCTTGGAACTGGATGGAGAAGATAACGCAAGAGTACTATGAGGTGAAGGTCACTACTGGAGCACACGAGTAGCACAGACACAGGTTGTGCTTGAAATAATAATGTAACCAGTTTGCACACGTGGATCTAGCAACACGGACTGAAAGGCACATGGTTTATCTAACTAACTATAGCTGTAGTGAGTTCCCACCGTTTGTTTCAGTAATTACACTAACCCCCCCCAAAAAAGTTCATTTAACTCCATCTCAAATCTGTGTCACATTTCACTCAATTACAAATGTGTTGAGATGTGTTTAAAATTCACATTTTCTTCACAAAGCACACATGTACCAATCTGCATTACATAACACTGGATACATACTGTTAATATTACCACAACTAGTCAGCCATGTAGCCTTAGGATCTGCATAAAAACAGTCGTTAACTTAATCTGGACGACATAAACTCGTACTATGATAAAAGTTTGACAGGATACACGAAAATAAAAAAAAAAACACCTAGAAATTCTGAAAACACTGATCATTTCTCCTGAACACACCTTTCCTTGTACAAGTTACATACACAACCTGACACTTTGAATCAATTCATCACCGAGGGATTATGTGAGTCGGAAGAAACGGAAACATTTCCAACTAGGGGTTATTTTAGGAGGGTTATCTACATGCAGGGAAACGGGTGAAAGTCCTCGCTGTCATCATTTGCTTTAACTTGACACAGACTTGGAAGGAAACCAACACAAGTGCGGGGTTTACTCTTTAAAAGCGCATTGAGCTATACGGCTAACTCCCAACAGCGACCGATTTAACGGGACGCTCAAACCTCATCAAACCCAACACACGTGCTCGGCTCTGTTAACTTTGTGAGTGTGTCCCGGTGCGGCCACATTTAAAGGACAACATGTGCAGCTAGCGGGCGAGCTAACGGGACGTCGTTCCTCCTCCAGCTCCCGTTAGCTCGCCCGCTAACGTTAGCTCCTCTACAGCAGTAACACCGCACTGGCTCTGCACCATTTCCCACTACAGCCTGCAGCACAGCCCGTTCCTCGGTCTGCTAACACATAAACACACACTGCTGCTGCTGCTGCTGCTGCTGCTGCTGCTCCTCCTCACAACGCTTTAAAGAGCCGCAGTCGCTTTGGCTGGTTACCTGAACTCGGGGTTGTTCGGCCTCGGTGGGCTCGTGTTGCTGTGCAGTGTTTTAATGCGGTGATGATTAAAAAAAAAAAAAAACCC
>NW_023339807.1:15454632-15472856 GCF_004916995.1 Morone saxatilis | reverse complement strand
TTTTTTTTTTGGGGGGGGGGTTGGATTTCTGCACTGCAAATACATTTTGCTTCATCGGCTCGTTCATAGTTGTTAAATGTATTTCATTTATACATTTAATTTATTTATATAGCACATTTAAAACAATCAGAGTTGACCAAAGTGCTGAACAAATTGAATTGCACGGCTTTAAAAAATAAGATAAGCACATAACGCCAATAAAAGACAATACACAAAAAAAGAAAAAAGAAAAACAAATATGTAAGACAATAACAAATATGTGCACAGATGTAAAAAAAAAAGAGACGGAACAAGACTTGTAAGAACAAAGTAAAATAAAAGATTTAAAAGAAAAACTAAATCTAAGAACAATCAAAAGCCATAGAAAACTTGAGTTTTGTCTTGTCTTTGTCAGTGGTGGGGAGGCGTTTTAATGGAAGCAGAAGGCTGTTCCAAAGCTTTTAAAGACTCCAAAATAGTCTTTAAACGAAATTAAAAAATAAGAGCTTGCAAAATCTCTGCCCCTTTTTGAACTGAGTTTTTTGTCTGAGGATTGTGGATTGTGAGGATTGTCTGTGTCAACCTGTCTCAGTGGCCAGTTTGTGGTCAGTCAGCCTGTATTTAGTCAATTTCTTGCTCAGTTTTTATCATTTAGTCATAGTTTGTCACCCTCATATATGGACGTAAGTGGTAGAAACTTGTATAAATCTTTAGAATATACTGCTGTTATTTCTAAACTGAAGTAACTTGTCATAGCAGATAGAACTTTATTCATCATATCTTATATCGTATTTCAATATTCTATATTATTTTCAACAGTATTAACTTTAAAACAGAATTACAGCAAAACGTTGTTGATCATTTGAAAATGAAACGACAAATTATTAGATAATAAGATAAATCCATAAACCTTTTCTGTATGTTTATATGTTATTTTTGAACAAGTTATATTTTAAAAGTCATTAAAATCAGACTGCTCTGACACAATGTCTGTCTTTAGTTTTGTGGGGATCACACATTTATTACAGGAGAATAAATGAGAGAGATGTGCTCACGGTAAATGCTATCAACTCATAATAAAATAGAGAAACAAGATCTATTCAGTTGAATCCTGACCATGTGGTAAAGCTGCCTTCATTTAGTTAAAAATTAAAAAAAATTGAAGAATATATCTGGTGATAGTTTTGCACTTCACTAACATATCCAGTGGGTGTCAGCATTACTCTGTGAATGTACCGATGTGAGATTTGACTAGTTAAAAAGCAGTACAGCTTTCAGATGATGCTGGTTGGTGTAAACTAGAAAGTGACAGACAGTACTAACTTAACATTTTTCCATATGTTTATTATTTAAAAATGGTAGATGTTTCCTTGCAGGTCACTTGTGTGTTTACACAGAGCAAATGTTGTTTTCAAATGTTGTTTTTCTCTATTCCCTTCCCAAACTCTCAGCTAAAGACACCTGGACTACTGCTACCATATAATCCTTTAAGAATGATTTGATTTTCACAAAGTCCCTCTTGAGATCCAGATTGAAAACCTGAGGAAAAAACAACGAGTACAGTACATATCAGAAAGTCTGCAGGAGGTGATGAGCAGAGAAGCATGAAGCACCCTTCAGTCTGAGCTGTAGGTCACAGTATGCCCATACAGCTCAGTATGCCCATACAGCTCTGTGACTCCAACACACCGCAAATCTCTCTTCAGGGGAGTATTCGTTTCACTGCATTTCTCACCCACTCTGTCTCTCCTGCTCTCTCTCCCTTTCTCCTCCTTTCCCTTCTGTGGCACTGTCAGTAGCGCACTCTCTCCACTTGTTTTTTTACAACCTTTCTCCCTCTCCAGTCCCTGATCTCTATCTCATTCTCCTTTTTCCATCCTCACACTCATCTTCTCTCCTTATTTCTCCCTCTTCCACTCTTTCTCTGTTGACACAAAGGAATGCAGTATGTGGCAAGCTATGGCTCTTTGGCTGTTGATACTCGTGACTCTGTTCCGGGGTAAGTGACTTTCATTTGTGTCATGAGTGAGACTGTGCTCGCACAAGTGTGTGTCTTCTGCATGTGCTGTATATACTGTGCTGTGCTTTTGCTTGTCTGTGCCACAGAGTGCTCTGTTCCTAATAACTGTGCACACAGCATCTCACTTAGTCACCAGGAGAGTCTGTTGGTGTGCAGGCAGGCAGAAAAAAATTGATTTATTTTCAAAATGAGCAAGCAACACTATAAAATGCAATCATTTTTACTGCAGATTGCATTTTTTTTGTTATAGATAAGAATATAGATAGATAGATAGATTGATGGAAAAGAGTTATTATGAGGCTGCTAGTGGTTAATTTACTATGACTGGACATTATGGACACCAGGGACTATTATTCTGAATTATGGGCATACCATCAGTGGAGTCATTAGTTAAGGTCTAGTTAGTGAATATAGATTTGACTGAATGCATCTTAGACCATTTAGTGCTTTGTTGTATATACACTATTGTGTGTAGTTTATAAAGTTGTATGAACAGGCAATGTGCATTGTGCTATTTAAAGTGCATAATACTTTTTAAACTCATTCGGCGTGCCTCTTATATCCACCAATGATAGCTCCCTCCACATCAAAGTGATTGCCTTGTGGAGAATGAATCAAGAGTGAATCAAGAGTGAATCGAAGCCCATGGTGGAGTTATAGGGCGAAGAGAGACAGTTCCCCACTCTCATCGTCGTGAGTGCTGTGTGTGTCTGTCTGTCTGGGGTGTTTCAGTGTTTAATGGCCTCACTATTTCCTGCACGGAATGAAACTGACAAATTTTACGGCCGTGGAAAGATTCTGACTGTCTTCTGGTGATCAATCAGAGACGTAATTGATTAGAAGGAACAGGATTTTTTTCTTCCTGCCCCCTTTCCTCTCGTTCTCGCACACATTCTTCTCTTGTCCTGTGTCATCCCCAATAGATCTCTGTTCTCTCATCAAGATGAGCAACTCCATTTTTAAAACATCACCCTTTCTACCCTAAAAGCCCATCCTCTGTTTTACCTCCACTGGAGCATGTCGACTCCCACTGTGTGTGTTTCTCCTTCTCTTTTATTGACCTGGCCTACAATTTCTACACCACCATTTTCTCAGCTTTCATTGTAATAACACTGTTTTTCTGCTAGCTTTCTTCTTCTTTTCTCTGTCACAGTGTTTTCTTTGTAAATGTCACTTTTTCTCTTGCTTTCTCTTTTGTGATTCCTCTCCCCTACATTAAACTCCCTCTCCCGCTCCCCTATTTAGTGTCAGTGCAGGGTCCTCACCAGCGGTTTCTACTCAGGGAGCTGCTGAGGGACTACAACCCAATGGAGAGACCGGTGGCCAACGACTCCCAGGCTCTCACCGTTCAGTTCTCCTTTACTCTAATGCAGGTCATGGATGTGGTATGCATGGCAGAAATGCATCATAAACACAATTATACACCCATACAATACTGACATGCCTGTGTACATGTAAAGAGTTATTAGACCCAGTAATTGTTCTTTCTTTACATAAGAAAAGATCCCCTCCAAAAAAAGTTCAGATAAACCTAATACAAGGCTTTATAAATCTGAATTAGCCAAATTAAATAGGTATCTCCCATACTTTTTAACACGTGTTTCAGTGGTTGGCGTTTCCTTGTTGAGCAGCAGCAGATAATTATGACACAAAGAGGGAGTTTCGTACTAAAAAGACTGTAACTATTGAAAATATCCACTTTAGCTGAACTTTGGAATGCATTTTTACACAGAATGAGGACTGTACATTTAGTCCCCCATCACATCATCAAGTTATGTCTTTATTGATCCCCAGAGTGAGAATTCAGTTGTTGGAGCAGCACAAGGACAGAAGTACAGATAAAAAGAGACAGTATATAATAAGAGGTATAAAACTAAAATAAGAATATATTAAAAATAGAAACCAATCAAGAGCAATAAGATAATCACAAGATAATACACTTGAAACAGAACAATCCACGTATACACAATATGCATATTCACATCTCTTTAAAGCCACTGCAGAGAGTATAGGACAATTACACTGACCAGTAACTCTGTTCATGTGAATATTGTTTTAGGCAGACATAAAAATGTATGAACCTACCCTTTAAATCATTCAATCATCTATTCTCTTATATGATTGTTTTATGGAAGGATGAAAAGAACCAGATCATCACCACAAATGCCTGGCTGCAGATGGTGAGTATAGTAAATAACAGTTCAAAATGTGATATTGATCTGTGTAGTGAAAATCTTTTTGTAAACCCCCCATCCCGTGCAGGATCAGCTACACAGTACGCACCCAGATGCTGGTTGGGTTTCAGTATGCAGTGTCATGATAATGGACATTAGAGCAGATATTTATGCTTGGGTGCAGATTCCTTATCTTTATTATGAATATCATGAGATTTGAAAAAGCTATTTATCTGTCAAGTTAACAAATTCACAGACACAATTTTGCCTCAAAGGGATTTACAATCTATATAGCATACGGAGGAATCCCTCTTTTAGGATGGACAGACATGCAAATTATTCCTTGTATATATAAATCTGAAGAGATCCTTTGCAAAACAGATAGAAGACTTTCTTTAAATAAATAAACCAGCAGCAGTCTGATTGATATTTCCTTGAGTGCACAAAAAAAAAAAATCATTATTTTGGAAAATAGATAAAAACTGAGCTATCTTGTTTTGCAAATAAACCCTTCATTTGTCTATGTCTTCATGTTTTTGCTCATATGTAAAACTAGTGTTGTGCTTGTGTCTCCCAGCAGTGGTACGACCACTACCTCCAGTGGAACCAGTCAGAATATCCTGGAGTTAAGAACCTCCGTTTCACTCCTGACCAGGTCTGGACACCTGACATATTGCTTTACAACAGGTATGTGGTGCACATCATTACACACATACCCAAAGCTACTGCTGCTGAGCTCTTAACAATCTCATCACTGTGATACTGTCCTCCAGCGCTCATGATAAGTTTGATGCCACCTTTAAGACCAATGTGCTGGTTAACTCCAGTGGCTTCTGTGAGTATCTGCCTCCAGGTAAGGTTGTTATTAATCAGAATCATGTCCTCAAAACCAATATGCCTTCAGTCATTCTGCATACATACAGTATTATTCATGCTGCAGCAAATTAATTACTGCAACCAAATATTTTCTTCGTCATTTGCTTCCAGATGGCTGCACTGAACAACATTTTTAATCAAGTTTTTTTCCTTTCATTACATTTTTAGATGATTTTACTTGACTTTGAAATGTTCTTCTCTTTCATTGCAAACAATTTCCCCTGTTTTCCCCTGCTTTTCAAGGAATTTTTATAAGCACATGTAACGTGGATGTGCGATGGTTTCCATTTGACATCCAACGGTGTGAACTGAAGTTTGGTTCATGGACATTTGATGGCTGGCTGCTTGACCTCCAGATGAAGGAGGCAGATGTGTCAGGATACATGCGCAACGGAGAATGGGACCTGCTGGGTAAGACAGCTTCTCAAGGCCCTGAATGACAAACAGAGTTGCTTAGTAACAGTGCTTACATTACCGCCATGCAATGCTATACTTGACCTGTGAAGATATAGATGTATAATAAGCTTTAAGTAGGAGAAGTAGTTGGAGTATGCCTTATGTGTGTATTTAATTGTCCCTGCTTCAGCTGCAACATCTTTGATGATGCTGGTCCTGTGTCAACACTATACATCCGATTTACTTCTCACCCAGTCAAAAATATTCATTGGTTGAAACACTTAATTATTTATAATGTGTTTCTGAGATTTTTTGTGTTTTGTTTCTTACTCATCCCTCACCCCTGTGTTCTGCATAATGATATTGTTTTTGCTGAATCAGTGTCTTTCTCTGCCCCCTCAGAGGTCCCTGGAGGTCGTCATGAAATTTTCTATGACTGTTGTGCAGAGCCCTACCCAGATGTTACCTTTGTGGTGACTTTACGAAGGAGGACTTTGTTTTACGCTCTCAACCTCCTCCTCCCCTGTGTGCTCCTTTCCTCCATGACCCTACTGGTCTTCCTGCTTCCCGCCAACTCAGGGGAGAAAATCAGCCTGGGTGAGGAATCATAAGAGGAGGGTGGAGAAGAAATAGGGGTGATGGATGGTGTTATAATAAGAGGGGTTGAATATGAGAAAATGGGAAACAGGAGGTGCACCTACTGTAAGATGAAATATATTTCTTGCTGCATATTCTTTACTCTTTCCCTGTGAAAGCATGGGCTTATTTCACTCTTCTAGTGTTTCTCTTACAATTTTTCTCTGTCAACATTACTGGAAAACTTTCATTCGGTTATGCAGAGCTTTGTATGGTGTCAGGAGGGCTGGGGGCTGAGGGGGGAGACAGAGAAAAGACAAAGACAGAATAGGCAGGAGGGAAGATGAATCTAAAAGACTAAAAGCGAATGAGTTTTCCTAGGAGTGTCAGAAAGACAGATGATTGTGGCGAGAAGTCAAGTGAAACATACCAAATATACTGTTCCACTGAGTGTATTCATGTACTTTCTTCTTCCCTACTTTTTTTCCTTGCAACCTACTACTCCCTGGTGTCTTGTGTCTGCCCACAGGCATCACGGTTCTGCTTTCTCTGACTGTCTTCATGTTGATGGTTGCAGAGATTATGCCTGCCACTTCAGATTCTGTACCCCTGATAGGTCAGTTTCTTTCTGTTAGTGGGTTTTGGGGGAACTGACATTGTTCATAGCATACGAATTGTCATCACCTTTATGAGTGTAATGTGTTCCCATCCTGTCTGTCTCAGGTCAGTATTTTGCCAGCACCATGGTGATTGTTGGGATGTCAGTTGTAGCCACAGTCATCGTCCTTCAGTTCCATCACCACAGCCCTAACAGTGGACACATGCCACATTGGGTGAGTTTTAATAATCAAGTTACAAGGTTAATTTATTATTCATTTTCGAAAATGCAAGATATAGTCCTTTTATGCCACAAACAAAACAAAACAATACAGCCTGAGAAAAGAAGCTGCTCTGTAGTCCAGTGGTACGAGCAGCGGATACAATGCAATTTTAATCGCCCACTGCAGGGTCCCTTCTGTCCTGGGCCGTGTTCATCCCACACTACCTTCTGTCCTGGGCCGTGTTCATCCAACGCTAATTAGTAATCCGTTTAGGATGGTTTCTATTGCTCCACTGAAAAAGTTACAAAAACCTGGAAGTTGTTTCTGAGCTTTCTTAACCAGGATGGAGACGTGTTATGTCCATGACAGGTTCGCTGTTATGCTGATTCCCAGGAATCTAAAATTGTTCACCTGCTCCACCTCAGCTCCACTGATGTAGACAGGGGTGTGTGTCTTTTCTAAAATTGGCGCCTTGGTTTTGTTGACGTTGAGCAGTAGCTTGTTTTCTGTGCTCTACTCTGCAAGATTGTTGATTTCCTCCTGATATAAAGTCTTGTTGTTTAAAATCTGGCCAATGATGTTTATGTCGTCCAAAAACTTCACAACTGTCTACATGTTGGGGGACACAGTCATGGGTGCACAGCGTGAACAGGAGGGGGCTGAGCACACAGCCCTGGGGGGCTCCGGTATTTTGCACTATGTGGAGATAGTGATTCTGAATTGTCTGGGTTTTGTCTGTCCAATATTCAGTTGCAGAGTGTGGTACTCATGCCCCGAAAGTTTCACTGATCAGTTTCAGTGGGATGATTGTGTTGAATGCTGAGCTGAAATTAAACAGCATTGTGATGTAGGTGTTGTTATTGTAACTCGGGGGTTCCATGTGTGGTGGTTGGATCACTCTTTAAGAAACAGCAAGATGGAGATGGATAACTTTCTCAAGCAGCACTTTACTGTTCTCCACACTTCATCAGCTTCACAACAACAACAACACTTCCTTGTTCTGACCCTCATTTGACCTAACTAACCAATCAGAAGCTAGTAGGACTTACACTAAGGTAAATGTGAGGAAACCACAGAGGTAGCAGCATAATATTGTAGCTTTAGATGTATATGTAAAGATTTATACATTGGAATATGTAAACAATAACTGTATAGACATTGTTAATATATTTTTAGTAAATTACCTCAAATATATAAATTAACTTAACTCCTAAACCTTAAATTATTTTCAAGGTATGTGAAGACTTTAATTATAATAATAGATTAAAATATAATAAAAAACCTTATTTATGGAAATAAAACAGTTCATAACAAACCCCCAAAAACACATAGTACAGTTAAACACACAATAACACAAGGAAGTACAGATTTAAAACACACTGATTAAAAATGACTGGATAAAATAATTAAAATCAGTGTAAACTATATGAAAAAATATGTGATTTGAGAAGCCTTTAAAAGAGGGCCCACATTTAGTTAAGCTGATATTCTTAGGAAGATCATTCAAAGCTTTGTCTTAATCTTTGATTCTGGGATGGCCAAGATGTAACTGATTGAGGATGTCAGATTATATGAAGGTTCGTAAGGATTTAACAGATTAGGTGCCGGGTCCTGCAGTTTTTGAAACGTTAACAGAAAATTTTAATCAATACTAAAATGAACAGCTGGACAGTGGGAATCTAAAAGCCTTTTTGTAAGTTTTGTAATGCTGGTCTAGAGATTTTTCATTAAGGCAGGGGAATGCATTGCATTAAGGTGAAGATGTGATGAAATGAAGGCTTTTATGAGAATTTCAGTGTCTTTAAAACCAAGTATATATTATAATATAAGTATATAATATCAAGAATAATATTACATTCACATTCAAAAAGACTGAATAAGCTTAGTAACATGGTGATGATAATGTAAGATGGGATAAACTGTTATATAAGATGGAGGTTTAATGTTGCATGTTAAGAATACTAGATGTGTTTCTACCTGATCAGCAATATGTTGAAGGCCAGTAAAGACCATACATAAATCTTGTGTCCTTGTGTGTCAGGTGCACTTGGTTCTGCTGCAGTGGGTTCCTTGGTTCCTGCGGATGAAGCGTCCAGGAGAGGGAGCGGAGCCGACTCTTTCGAACAGCCAGGCAGATTCTCAGAGCAAGACCCTGTCCTCTCCTACCACCACCACTACCACCACCACCATCCCCACGCCAGTGCCCCCCATCCTCCCACAGAGTCTCAATTCCCTGCAGGCCAGCCTGGCTCAGCTCAATCACCCTTTGTCACACTCCCACCGGCCTAACCCTCAGGCTGTTATCCTCCCTAATCCCAACCACAGAGATCCCGGCCTCAATCCACACCCACAGCCCAATGGTCATCTTCTTTACATGGGCTTCCAGACCTTCCAGACCACTGCAGAGCTGGACCCAGTTCAGAGGAGCAGAACCACAAGTTATGGGAGGGTTAACACTGGACTAGGTGGAGGAGAAGGAGAGGGAGCAGCAGCAGCAGGAGCAGGAGGAGGACCAACGGGAGATACACCTATCCATCACCACCACCCATCTTCCAAGTTTGGGACCCCCCCACAGGAAACTCCAGTGTCCCAAGACCCTGACCCATCAATCACATCCTCTGGACCCTGTGGCCTAGAGGCTGCAGCTGGAGCGGTTAGATCAGCTGCCATACATACCCACAGCGGTGTGATTCGATCTGTGGCAGCAGACAGCCAGTTGCAGGCTCTTCTGGTGGAGGTGCAGTTTTTAGTTGAGCGCGTTAGGGAGCAAGACAGGCAGCTGAGTTTGGCGGAGCAGTGGCAGTTTGCTGCAGCTGTCATCGACCGCCTGTTCCTGGTGGGATTCAGTGTTTTTAACATCATCTGTACCATCGCTATTCTCATGGCTGCTCCCAACTTTGGAGAAGCACTGTCAAAAGACTTCCTCTGACAGACCAAAAATGAAAGATTTGAGAAAGCGAGTGAGAGATGTTGAAGGATAATACAGATATGGATTTGTTGGAAGCACAATTGCTGTTAATGACACTGAGACATACAACAGCAAATCTTTACTTTGCTGGAGTGGCAAATGTGACTTGACTTGAGAAGTCGGCCATTTTTCATGACAGAATATATCTGACCATGCTCACATTTATTCTTGTTGCAGTGGTTTCTATAGAAGTTTGATTGATGTGCTTGTTTTCCCCAAAAGACGGCTCTCCATCAATCATCTAATGGTTTGGTGAATTGTATTTTCAGCTAATGGCCTCCAAACTAAAACCTTCATCAGAACATCAAATGTCTCATTGGAAGATGGATGATAGTTTGTGGACTAATCAACAAAATCATCAATAATTTTATGAGAAAATTATTATTATTATTATTATTATTATTTACTATTATTATTAATAGTTTTGTGAATGAGGAATCTCAAAGAAAATCATCCCAGAATTTATGTGAAAAACGCATGACTTTATTACATTTGTTATAAAGTATTTGTACTGCCATCCTGGGATGCTACATGAAGATACTCAGTAGAAAAACTGGACACTGATGTGCAGCATGTAAAATTAGCTTTTACACTCATGCAGGATTCATTTCGTTTACTTTCAGAATTACAATTAAAACTGATTATGTTCACTTGACATTGATTATCAGTGGGAACAATACATACCTCCATGTGCTCTTTTTTGTTACACACTTCCCCAAATATAATGAATAATCTGGTATACACATATTGTTTCACCATTGAAAGGTTTGCTGCAGGATTTTATTTTGATTTATTTTTTCATCTTTTTAATTTAATTTTCAATTTAAAGATTTTAAGTTATTTTTTCATCTAAAAGGCTGTCCAAAGTCAATGAGTTTTCCACATGAATACTCAGTTCATGAGATCAATAACATAAAAAGAAAAATCTTCATCACAGTAATACAGCCTGAACATTGCCCATATAATGGGATGATGACATTTGATCAATTTCTGCAGCACCTGTATCAATCACGCTAACTTGATATTATACTGTAATGTTTACAATGAAGCAGAAAATGTACTTATATCCCTAGAAAAACATGCAGCATACAGCTATAGGGAGTAATTTTTTTTACCTTTGTCATTCACTTTATATAAAGCAATAACATGATATCTCATCTGAGAGGGCTGGATGAAGTACTGTATCTGTCTTCTTCTGAATATGGGATACAGTTCCACAGTCACAGCTAGAACAGATATGTCAAAGCTCTGGTTATATTCGTAATGTGGAATGTTATTGTCTTTCTGTGGAGACATATTTACAGACACACATGTATGGGGTTCAGATTGCAAACTGTGGTTGAGAGAGGCTACAAATCATAGGTCACGTCAGCTTTTTACAAGACTTTTTATCCTATAAATACACATACACACACCATAGCACACCTTCACCCATCACACCTTTATGTATGCAGAAAATGCTTATCTCATCGACCCTGGTTAGGAATGTAAATCCTGCCGTACATTTCGCCGAACTGAAATGCCAATGTGACAGACCGAGCTGTAAACATTGTAAAATAAACTGTCTCATGTTTTGTACTGTCTAGACATGCATCAAATGTTCTATTCTGTGGCTCCCCTGCCCTCGATCGAAGTTTAAAAAGGATGCAGAAACAGAGGACAGGAGGAGTGAAGGAAGGGGGGGTATGAGCGGAAAAAATACCAGAGAGAGAGGAAAGGGAAGATGGAGGTAATGAAGCACGACAATAAAAAGGGCAAAAGGAAGAAAGGGACAGAAAGAGAGATGGAAGGGAGGGCTATGCAGAGGCGTAGAGATGGAGAGGATGCAGAATGAAAGCGAGCACAGAAATAAGGTGGTGGCATGGTAGAGAAACAGAAGACGGAGGAGAAAATGTGCTGAGAAAGCAAATAGGAGCCGATAAAGTTTTTAACTGATTGCTCATTAATGAGAGAGGGAGAGGAGGAGGGGGAGAAGAGGGAAGAGGAGGGGAGAGGAGAGGCGGGGAGAGGAGAGGTGGGGAGAGATGCTGCTGCTGCTAAACTGTACTTAGACCTGCGTTTAGGGGTGACTGGACATATATTCTGAATTGGCAAAGGGTGTCTTTATCAGAATTTATGTGACAGATTCTGGCAAACATTCCCATGTAAAATGATTGACTATGAAATAATGCAAACACTTTATGATGATTGAATTTGGCTAATTGGTGTCTTGGCACGGCTGTACTCAAACCTTCAGCCATAATTTGGCTTTTAACTTTTTCATTGTAAGTACTGTGTGTGCAGGCAAGGCAGTTCACTATTCACTATTGGAACATTTAAATGGCCTACTGAGCTCCTTTTGTCCGTCCAGCTACCAGGGCTGCTGCTTAACACAGCTGAGAAATGCAATACAGCACAGGTAATAAATCTAAGATACTCCCCTCCTGCGTTGACTCAGTCATCCACCTGCTCTTTGTTGACAATTCAATCAGAGCCGGTTGTTCAGAGGAGAAGAAAATCGAGTTATACAAAACAGCATTCAGCAAGCAGGAGAGTGCGATGCAGAAAGTGTGCATTTGGTATCAAGGGGCCACTGCAATGTGTGGCTGCAGTTGTCCCACAAATTTGCACCCACATTCACAGACACATGAAGTGGTGAAGTAAGGACCTTGCGGCAGACCTAATGCAGTAACCACACATACCCCTAAAGCTCTCTGTCTCTTTATGTCTTTCCAGCTCTCACACACACCCTCACTCACTTACACTGCTGCTTGTGCAGTCAGTGCTGTTAGTTCTTTATTGAGTTTGCTCATGTGGGAAAAATAAGAAAGGCAGAGGATAAAAGAAGGGAGTAATAGTTGAAAAATGTGTTTTATTATAAGTTAATTGATTAAAAAATGTCAAAGAACTACTGAAATCGGAAAGAAAGCTATGACTACACAGTATTTAGTTACTTTATGGGCCTATTTCTATTCAGTCAGGTTTTTCCACTTTAAAAGCGAAGAGGAGGACATCACAGACAGGTTGCCAGATTTTCCACAAATCCTCTTGATTTGACATGTCTTTGCAAAGTAGGAGGGAACTGAAGAAAGCCCGCCAGCACAGGGATAACATGCAAATACCATACATACATAGAGGCTGAACCAATGTAATGCGGCTGAATATTTCAGATTGCTAATGTTACATTTTAAAATATATAAACATCAGCTGTACCTACAATTCAGCAACAAAATCTACTCGTTTTGTTTTAGGGATGTTGTTCTTTTATTAAATTATCCTTTAAGTTACACTTCAGCTTCTTCCCTCCCTTCAGGGCACCAATGATCAAGGTATGAAACTGATCAACACTGATGTCTGACAATGTGCAAGACATCTCTCAGGACAGATCTCTGGTCCAGAAATGTTAGCTTTTCAAAATTCAGATGTTCCAAGAGAATATCCCTCACCACTAACAGTCAATAGCTATTAATTACTGGGTGCAGGCACTCGATGCAGGTCGATATGGAACGGCTGTTTCACTGCCTGTTGGGTAATTGTCTCCCAGATCTCATTAAAAGACGCTGGAGATGGGAATAGAAGAGGAGGGCAATGCAGAGAGAGAGAGGAAGAAAGAAAACAGATGTGGGTACACTAAGGGAGAGTGGGAGAATGAGCGTAAAATCATCTTTATTTTAGAACAATCTCTTCTTACTAAGAGGTTTGTGTGTGACTTCATGATTTTAGCAGTCCTTGACTCTCAATTCCCACCTGCTGGTGTTATCTAAGGTTCCAACACACACAGACACACAAAACAAACACCTAACTTTGCATCAATAAATTGTTTTATTTAAAAGAATATGTTACAATTTATTACAGTAAGCGACGTAACCAAACACTTTGTCTTAAATTTTACATTTCAACATGTCAAAGAATCTGCAGGTTGTCAATCCTCATCCTTGTCTTAGCGTGGCTCTCTTAAAGCCAAACCGTATCAGGTGAAAAACTTAACAACAGAGACGCTGAATTTAACATTGTATCTTACTGAAATAAATAATGTTAGTGACACTTAACTTTAGTCAGAATGAGAGAGAGAAAGAGAGAGAGGGGGGTGCGCACACTTGGGGCACATCACGCAATGTCAGACAATCAAACATGTCAGGCACGGTCCAGTAAACAGACAAGAATCCTGGGAAATGCGTTTGGACTTTAGGAATGCACATTCAATCTCTCAATTCAAGGCTCAACACATTCAATTAAACCTCTTTTACACACCCACCAAGGTCTACTGAAGCTCATTTATCACCCAAAATGGCTTTTGTGAACAGCACCATTGCTATAACAAGCACCCTTTAGAAAGGGCCATTGATGTCAATCTATGACTCTTTACTTGCTTGTAGATAACAAAAAATACTATTGATATTCTCATTACGAGCTAGGGGTTAGGGCTGGGAGATAATTGAATATTATTGGCGTCATATTGTGATCACATGACCTGATCATCTTTGCTTCGAGGATCAGTTTGATTATCTTACATGTGATTTTGCATAAATGGCAGGGCTCATCTTGTAAAAATCTAGTAGCAACTGAACATGTAATATCTTTCAGATTAAATAAGAATCTTCAAAATGTCCTTCTAAATGAGTTGATAATACGATAAAGCTATTTAGATTTGGTGAATAAGGTAGTAACATCACAAAATTTCACTAAGCGATGAATATTTAATGTGTTAAGCTTTAATGAGGCAATAACCTGTAAATTACATCATATTATATCTTATTTATTCGTCAGTCTGAAGTAACTAGTGCATCATCGGATAATTATGTTATTACATTATTATTACATTCTAGGAATGAGAACATTAACCGGGCTCATTTAGAGGGACATTAAATTACGCTGTTTATTATTACATTACACTGCAGTCATGTGATCAGTTACTACAAAGCCTTTAGTGAATGTGCAGTTATCTTCATATCTATCATGTTGATGAAGGGTGCAAGCTGCCCTTTTCGCTAAGAAATCCTCTTCCCACTTAACCTGAATCTGGAGTGCACAAGTGGTTTAACAGTAAAAGGACCACAGAGATAAATAGTGCTGCCATCTGAATAACAGGCCTATTATAAATCCTGTGGGAGTTCTCAGAAGCAAAGTAATCACTGCCTGCAAGAGAGCAGACAGGAAGAGAAGGACCCCTGCTGTCTATTATGGGTAATACACACTAAACATACTGTACTACAGATCAGTGCTCCACATCACTGCTGCTCTACAATGGCATCAAAATATTAGCATGGAGTGTTCACATAATACTATAAATACAGAAAAATGTAATGCATGGCTCTGCACGCTACACATACCATTTGATAATACAGTACATAATCATACTGTAGTCAGTCAGTCAAGAATGAATGTAAACTAAGTGCAGGCTAGTTCCAGTATTATGCCCACTATCTGCTTCTTAGGTCACATTTTCCACATTTGAAAGTTAATAACACTGTTGGATAAAGTGCAACATTAGTCTAAAGTTTAATGTGTTCCTGCTCGTGTGTCAATTCCTCGCAGCTGTGTGCATCGTGCAGCTAAATCTCTGGATGAAAAATGTCTCTAACAATCCTACAAAATATCTGCTTTCTCTCTCCCTTCTCTCATTTGCCACATTACAATGTTAATATTTTTCTTTGATAAATGCAAATTTAGTGGTAAACAGATGAAAATGCATGTCTATGACATAATTAAGCTGTGACCTACATTCTGAGGGGCCTTGCCTCTGGTTGGCCCCTTGCCTTTTAGGGCCCCCTTACACGCATCGTTAACATGCACAAACACATTGGCACGCTAACAACTGGCAAAAAAAGACAAAGAAGACACTGCTGCTCTGATCCATAAATTGAGAAGCTAAGTGTCTTCCTGTTGTCAACCCTCAATAACGCTGATCATGTGTAATCTGTTCCCCTTTGCAAGCACGGACGGCTTTAACTTTCCCTTATTAGTCCGATATTTCCTTATTTACTTCTGCATTCTGTTCCCGATGGGACTACTTTAGAAGAGGCTCAAAACCCTTCTCATGTGTACAAGTCACATTCCACTTCAAGTCCCTGCCAATAAGAAGAAGGCTTGCATGAATCCATGAGTTTAAGTCTATAGAGGCCTCATTTCTTTTTGACAGAGCTCTGCTTAATGCATGGTTATGATGTGCTGGATTCAAAAGTTCTGGTTCATGTGTCTGTAGCTTTTTATGCTTATTCGATTTGTTCCTTTGCAGATGCTTCTGGTTTGCATGTATCAGGGGTAGCTTCTCAGGTTGTAGCTGATGGAGTGTAAATGGGGGACCATGTAGTTAATAGCTGAGTGTTGCTGGGTCTGATGAGGGCCGAACTGAGCAGAGTCGGTGACGGCGGTGTCTAGTTAAGAGGTAACAATCTCCCTTCCTAGGTGCCTCCATCCCTTCTGTGCCTCAGCAGCTGGAAAATATTCTGCAACAGAGACAGCAATCAAGACGAAGACACACAAACTCAGAGACAGAAGACAGAGAAAGTCACCCAGGTTATTACTGAATCATACACTGGACAGAGGCAGGCAAAGCCTTACCTTGCCACACATACCATCTTTACTGCAGTTCTTATTGTCCTTGTCTGTAGCCTCCTCTTCCACCTGTAGAAAAACACACATTGCTAGTATGAGTAAAGGACACAAATACATGGCTTGTAATAGAGTAGGTCAGTCTGTTAGTAGATGGTCTTTACCTCTTTCCTCCACTTCAGCTCACAAAAGACTCTCTCGAAGCACTCATGCATGTAGTTGAACTGAACATCACCCATGAGCAGCAAAGACAGAAAAGACAAAACCCGATTAGATTAGATAAAAAGAGTAATGTTTATAAAGTTTACTTTTTCCTTGATTGCAATAATTTAAAATTTTAGGAAATGCACTAATTTGCTTTCTTGCAAAGAGTTAAACAACGAGGGCAATAGCACTCTCATGTCTGTACTGTAAATATAAGGCTACAGCCAGAAGCTGGTTAGCTTAGCTTAGCACAGAAACAGGAAAAAGAAGGAAACAGCTAGCTAAATGGTAACAAAATAAACCTACCTGCACAATTGTGTAATTGAAGTGTGTGTGTGAATTGCTTTTTTGCTTTTTAAATTAAGCTAAGCTAAGCTAGTCGACTGCTCGTAGTAGTATCATATTTATTGTACAGAAATAACAGTGGTATTGATCTTTTTTAGTCTCTGCAGAAAGAAAATAAGCATATTTCCAAAATGTCAAACTATTTCTTTAAATTATAGCAGTAATTTTTATTTAACTTAGGCAGTTAAAAAGAAAAGGTGGTTTTGAAGGGATGCCGAAGGAATTCAAATAGGCAGGAGCTGTATTTTCACTAGAATACTTAATGTAGTATATCACGTGTAATAATGTGCGTGTGATACTCACATAGGGTGTGAATATCTTGACCCAGCGTGGTTTCTTCTCCCCTCGCGCATATTCAAAACAGAAGGCCATGCCCTCCTCATCTGTGTCCCACCTCTGCATCTCCCCCCAGTCAAACGCAATCACCTGGTTCTGGAATAACATCGAGGCTTTAGTACACACACTCACTCACTCCACTATACATACAACAATATGTTTGTACAAAGGGACAGGCTAGCAGATTCCCTTGCCTCCAGTGTCCCTTCCTCAGTGCAGGCGTGCAGCTTGAAGTGGTGAATGCTGATGGCTGTGATGACGTGGCCTTTACGTCGGGAGTCGCAGGAACAGTGGGGGAATATGATCTCATTGTAGCCCTCGCAACCTCTCAATAGGCTCAGATACTGAGAGAAAGTGGTAGAGGAGACATGATATTTGGGTTTTTCTTATATATTACATTATGTAGTTCTGCAACTGATTTAGGTTTAGATGCAGGGTGCACCTTCTGATGTTTAACTGTATCTAAGTTTTATAGTCATAAAGCTGTGTACAGTCAGACACTAGAGTTATCCCCTGCAGCCCAGCTGATCTTAAAATGAGATGTGAGTATTATCTGCTGGGGCATGGTTTGTTTTCAGACAAAAGTGAACACTATCTCGGTGCACTTTTCCCTGCATATGTGTCTCTGACATTCCAGTCAAACCTACATTCTCGCTGTTAGACAGCCTCCAACCCCAGAAATACCTTTTCCACTTTGTTATATCACACATAGTGAAGGCAGACTGAACAGGTAGGAGATAGGGGGAAACATAAGACACACAAACTCCAATCAGCAACTCCCTCTGTCTGTGTACATTACTCAGAAACAGTAGTAGAGTAGCTGTGTGGTGTCTGTCTATATGAGAGGGACTGACCATGGACATCTTCTTTTGCTCCGCCAGCTTCTGCAGCTGGTAGGACTTCTGCTCTGCTTTGATGAAGGTTTTCTTCACATCATCCATGGCCTGCAAAGATAGAGCCAAATAGGGTACACTGTTAAAAACACACACACACACACA
>NW_023339807.1:15449450-15454532 GCF_004916995.1 Morone saxatilis | reverse complement strand
TAGAAATAGTGTCACCCTTGCATACACATACAAACATACACCCAGTAAACCATACATTGTGTACAGAAAACAAACTTACTTTAGACACACTGTTCAAATACACACACACACACACACACATACAGACACAAAAAAAGAAAAAGAGACACACCACAAAGAAATATATTCTCACACCTGGTGAAAGAAGTAGTTGACAGCAAGCTGGTTGTCGTTGAGCAGAATCTCCTCTTCTGTAGTGAAGAGCCACTTGCGTAGGGTGAGGCAGGTTCCTGGGATGGCTGAGGTATAGTTCTGTACATACAGTTTGTGGGGGAACTCATTAGGGGCAAGCTTACGCACTGAGGAAGAAAGAGAAAGAAAAGGGGCAGGGGGGTGATATCCCATTATTACATGGTGAGAAAAGAGTATTGCTTTACTTAGTTTCTCTAAATTTTCTAGCTTAAATCAATTATCTTTCTGCATAGTCAACAAAAAATTTAGTGTCATGTTTGTGTGCAATGTGTTAGATAATAGAGGCTCTGCTTGCTGCTGGTTGGTATGTAGTGGAAAGAAGAAGAAAAAAAAATCCACTGACTGACAAGTAGTTTTGCAAACACTATCTACTGAAATAATGAAGTTAGATGGCATTGTTGAACAGGCAGGTGTAACCTAACAAACCAGATCAACATTCCCCAGCAGCAGAGCAGGGAGTATGTCTTCAAACAGGATCAAAAGGTAGTAGTCAGACATGGGTTTTTCCTTATCGCTAATGCAGATATTTAGGCAGGTAGTCCGTTGGTCAATATATGATGCCGAAATTAACACAAAGAAAAGTCGTGTATAATTCCATTATTACATGCACATTACAATCGAATATACATGGTAATTTTAGCCAGTAGCATGTTGTTTAGAGAGATTTTTGTTCACTTAATTATGCTGTAGATTTCAGAATGTTAGAATGTGATATTTAAGTCAACCCTCAAACTAAAAGCTAACCAGTGTACAATTCATCATCTTGTTTTTTCTCCAAGAAGAATTCAAGCTGTTGCCTTTCCTCCAATTTGGAAATAAGAGAGTTTGCAGACGGGGAGGAGAATACAAATATTTAACTGCTACTGCAAATATGTAATTTGCAACTGATAAAGACATGAATGATGTTCTCTACATCACTGAGGGATAAAAAATGCTTAAATTCTCCATTTATTTTTTGCCTGAAAGAAAATAATTATGAACTCGTGACCTACATGCAAAACCAGAGTTAGACATAAAAAAACACCTTTGTTTTTACTGCTACTGTACTGCTGGCTGTCTTTGCAGTAACAGACAGGGCACACAGGTCATGGAGAATACATTCAGTAGTGCTGTGTGTTAAAAAAAAAAGAACTGCTTCTAATCATTTCATTAAGTTGCTTTTTAAAATAAATCTGACATTTGTACCGTACTAGCCTTCAAGAAAATTAGGACCACAACATTCATGTCCATGAAAAGGAGCATACACACAAACTCAAAGCTTAATAACATGTTCTTACTAACCAAAGGTGTGGTTGATGACCTCGAACAAAGCAAAGTAGCTGGCTGTTACACTGTCCATCCCCAGTTTCATAACCACAGCCTGAAAGAGAGAATCAGAAAAGGAGAAAACACTGATGAGATGACTATAATAAGGTCATGGTTATAATGGTTAATACGTAGTTATACAAGCCTGTGTAAGTGTTTACCTGGTAAACCTGGTCTGTAGTGGAATTTTTGCGCACTCTGACAGTGAGTGTGGTTTTATCGGGCATGGCTATTCTCAACTCCACATCTGACACACCGTTATAGTTCTACGTCATGAGAAGGAGAGACAAGGTGTACGGTGAATCACAGGCAGAGGACCACAAGAAGACACACGTAGGTTTTTCTTTTTCTCTTTTTACCTCATCTGATTCAGACAGGAACTCCTGCATGATGTCACTTTCTCCAATTACCCGTACAGAGCACACTGCAGGCGAGAAACAAATCATATTAGGTGAAGAGTTTTTTTATATGTAGCATTAAACTACAGTGGTTATACAATGACATAAACAGTAATTATGCACTTTGATTGGACAATATTTCCAGACCTTTCCACTCTTTTTGCCTTAGTATTTAACTTTACAAACCCCAGAGAATGACATACTAATTACTACATTATGGCTTTACAAACATTTCAAGAAACCCTACACCTTCTCTCTCTCTCTGACCTTTCTCCAGGTATTCCTCCAGGCCTCTGCGTCGTGCATCCAGCTGCTGCTCCGACAGGGAAAAAGGCCATTTCCCAGGCAGCTTGGGGAAGGTAAAGTTGGCAAACTCCCTCTTTAGGTTTTGGTGTAGGATCACAAACTCACGGTAACGCTTGGAGCACAGCTGCCTGCCTGCCATGTACACGTTATATACCTGGAGGAGAGAGTGCAGAGAAAGTGAATAATGAAAACGAATGTCCTAACGCAATGACAGGGAGTTAAAATGAACATGTGTACCACGATCAGGATTATTTATAATACTTTGCTGGAACATTAGACTTGAGTCCAGAGCTCATGTTCAAGTTGTGGACACTGTAGTCAGACTTGTGTTGTGATCTGCCGCATAAAAAAAAATATAAAATTATGTTTGATCTTACATAAAAAAGAATTTCTAATTCTCATTCACTCCTCTGTTTACGCTACACCCTTTCACTGGCCACTCCTATCCGAGCCATCTCCTCTACAAATGCACCCACCACAAACTTTTCCTGGTTGAGCTCAGTGTGTTTGTAGCTCGGCACAGAGATGGGGACGGCCTGCTTGTCGGAGTAGTCATAGCAGGACTGGGCCAAAACGTCATCTCCGGGATCCAGGCAGTCGGCCTCCTGGGGCGGTACAGACAGCACGGCCAGCACCAGCTCCCTCTCTCCAGCCCTTATCAGGTCCACCACCTGCTTGTGGGTCGCTCCCTCTACATTCACACCATTACTGTTAAAATGATAAAGGGAAAAATTTATATGTTAGGGTGGGAAGAGACTATTAATAGCTCACTTTTCTCACTGTTGTTGAGTTTATTTTTGTGGAAAATTTCATCATATACTGCAAGAATAAATACTATCCTGCTTTAAATACAGTTTTAAACAAAAGTACCTTTTATGTTGTTTGTTTCTATGGCACATTTTGAGATTGTATTGGACTGATTTATACTGAAAGGTTTTTACATATTCAGGAGTAAAAATACAAGGTAACAACATAAAACAATCAAAATCAATCAAAAATGACCATACACACTGACAACAAAGGTAGCATTTATACACAGGACTGTTGTATTCAGACACTTAGAATTCATCGTCATTTTGCATCGTAAGCTTATCTCAAGGGGAAAGAGTGAAGCATTGCATTATAAGAGTCTAAGCACAATGGATTTTAACAATGATTGAAATCCCTAAATAGCATATTCTGAATGAAATGGCTGAAAGTGGATCAAGTGTAATAGACAGCAAATGGGCCACACAAGGATTTTTCCTCAAAATAACTAAATCAGTGAAGCAGGAAGCAACAGTCTATAGCACTGTGCCCAACACAAATCCCCCCTCGGGGACAATAAAGTTTACTCTACTATCTTCCCTCGCAGGAATAGGACCTTTGGTTTATGTCTTTAGCACAGCTGAGCATGAGCAACACTGGGTGTGGCAGGCATGTGTCAGAGGCATGACAATGCTGATGAGTGTTCTAGTGATGTGAACTATAGTTAACTTTACTCAAAACAGCCCCAGCACCTCCTCTAAAAGCTCTCAGCATCGCCTCTAGCTCTCTGTGACACCAAACAAATTACAATGTTACAGGTTGGCTGGAAAATACATATTTGAACCATTTCAGAGATACTGTAAATTATGTCATTTTGAGCTTTATTTGTTTATTCTCCTAATGTAATGGGTTTCTAATGTAATACGTTTTTTATTTTTGAGTTCACAAGTTGGCCTAATTTCTTGAACATTTTTCAAAAGACTGCCACATATACCACTTGTTATTCACTTGCATAACCTAAATGCTAACCAGTAAATACCTTAGGGAAAGTAGAATTCTTGTGGCGTGAAGTGGTTAGACAAAGACAGGCTCCGATCTTCTAATACAATGGCTTCTTCTTGGAGTTTTGTCAAATAGGTTGAAGTTATAAATGAATAAAGAAATCACCTTTTTTTTTTAAAATTTTCTGATTTGTGATTCTTTATTGAATAGGAAAAGAACGAATGCTACACGGATTCAACTCCCTCCCGAGGTCAACAGCTGATCTATTATGTCAGCCATTATGTCACTGGACAGCTTACGTTGGCAGGGTCACACATGGTTAAAGCTCAGCGGGCACAAACTCTCTAACACCTAATAACTCAATGGCAAGAGATATGCAAGCGAGTAAAGAAGTAAAGGAGTAAAGGGAGGCTTTCTGAGCCAGGAAGCACATTGCAAAGCAGAGAGTAGCGTTGGTGAGGAAAGATAACTATGTAGATACACAAAGACTAATAGGGGAGACACGAATAAAAGCATCTTGCAGGTGTAGTTGGAGAAAGAACACGCCTCCTACAGCACAAAATACAAACTAAGCATTTGGCAGCTGTGTCATTCTAGCAGCTTTGTGACTATATAATAAGCACCTGATGTAGTGGCCCTTGCACTTGCACTATCAGCACTTCTCAGCATGATACATATAAAGATCTGTGTCACATCCTCAGTTCTTTTGTCTTTATAATTCAAGGTAATACCTCATTTATTTGTTTATATTGCTTTTTGTACTGCACACCTACTTACACATAAGCGTGCGCACTAAGGATGCAATTAACGATTATTTTCATTAAAGATGATTCTTTTGATCATCTCAAGTAACCGATCAACTGTTTCCCATATCTCAAGGTGACATTCGAGAATGTTTTGTTCTGTCTACAAACCCCAAGATATTCAGTTTACTGTGATAAAGACGTAAAGAAACCAGAAAATATTCACTTCAGAATCAGAGAATTTGAACATTTTTCAAAAAAAAAAGACAAAACGATGAATAAATTATCAAGATAGTTTCTGAATTAATTTAATAGTTGACAACTAAAACTATTAAATTAATTCAGAAACT
>NW_023339807.1:15448158-15449420 GCF_004916995.1 Morone saxatilis | reverse complement strand
TTTTAAATGTTCAAATTCTCTGATGAAATGGCTGTAATGCACACATACACGCTAAAACTCACAGCTAAATCTGCCACAATAACATACACTGCACAGCTCGAAGTGAGATGGGGAACTGTTCTGGGCATTTAACATTATACCATCAAGAAAGAGGCTGAAAATATATAGCTTATTATACATAGGTATACATCAAAAGGCTCAGAAGCAGGAGTAGTTTGTAAATGTGAAAAGCAGAATTCATTGCATAGAGAATAGCAGAGTCTCTTTACCACTGCAGTTAGTATGCAGGCACTCCACTGTGTGTAGACTTAACTATTGTGTACAAACTGTGCCTTGACTGGAAGGCAGAAACGCTCTGAGCACCAAAGTCATACTTTTAGCTAAATACAACAATGACTGAGTAAAGATCCAGTCAGACTGGGCCTTTCTTACCCCCTGCTTGGGAAATATAGTTGATGAGACAGTCCTAAATAAGGCTAGTAAAGCAGTAAGTCAGTTGGAGCCTACCATGGGGCCGGATATACTACTGCAAAGGGGTAGGCGAGAGCACAAATGTTACATTCATCACAACGAATAGAGCTGATAAACAATGGATGACAGTGACACGGGGATGAAATATAAGGGCAAACGCACATGCATACAGCCACACGCTTGCTCACAAGCATATCGAAAAATAATGGGGTCAACAAACTGCCAGGTTACTGCAGGCCATCCATAACCGAAGCAGTGTGCAACCACCAGCCAATGGGATACTGCATTTTAGAGAGTGAAGCCAATCAAAACTGAACTGAAGGCATCCCTCCCTTTCTGCATCACCTTATCCCACACAAACAGACACACTGAAGCTCCAGTACAGATGCTGAGCTGTGTGCTGCGTGTTCCTCTCCATAGCAACAGAGCCTAACATCAGCACCAGCAATCTCCCTGCATACTAACGTGCCAGCGAGGACAACCACTTCTATCCTAAATGCAGCACGTCCATCAGAGCTCACTGGTGGTAACACCGTGTGTGGTTAATTTACCACATGCAGTGATGCTGATGATGCTGGTTTGCCTTGTTTTAACCTGCAGGATTAATGGGCAACGCAAACTACAGCCTTGTGCAATGCAGGAATGTAACACACTGCATCTGGTGACGATGATATGAATGTGTACAAGGGGGTGATTGGAGATTATCTGACATGCTGTGGATGAGTGCAATAGGTTTCAGTGTGACTGGAATCCCTAATGATCCCTGGATCTGAGTCTCTCTGACACACACA
>NW_023339807.1:15442273-15448101 GCF_004916995.1 Morone saxatilis | reverse complement strand
ACAGACACAGACACACAGACACAGACACTCCTTTCATTGGGATGAACGGCTTTTCTGCCCTGCAAGACCAGTGTGACACACAAGCTTCTTGGTTGGTGGCCGACGCTGGTCCCAGTACGACAGGGACTGATGCTCACAGGTCCAGCCTGTCTTGAAAGAGACTCATTCGTACGTTAACTAACGCACAATGTGATTTTGGTTAAGCTAAAATACAGTAGCCACTTACACCTCAAGAATCCTGTCCCCCTTCGAAATACCGGCTCTGTCGGCGGCACCTCCCGGTAGAACAGCACTGACATGCTGCAGTGGAGCGTACAGTTCCCCGTTAATGCTCCGTAGTTGCCCACCTTCACTAACTTGTCCCCGCACATTGAACCCGTAGCCCGAATCAGACTTCACTATTCGAACAAGCCGTGGGCCTGAAGTAACGGTGGTCGCCGTCTGGCAGCTGCCGCCGGTGCCCGGTGTAACGTTACCGCTACCGGAGCCGTTACGAGAGGAAGGGTGAGGCAACGGAGGGACCGATGAACAAATTCCTTCTCCCTCGACGTCCGCCATTTTTTCTACACTATTTGTATCATCCGCTCCAGTTCAGCTGGCAATAAATATCCTAACGTTACAAACATTAGCTGGTAGTAGCAGGCTAATCAGCTTGGCTAGCTAACTGACCGAGATCTCCGGAAAAAGCCGACAGTGTCCGATGATCCGCGAGACCGCCCAGGATGCGTTCCATGTGGGTCACTTCACTAGGCATTGACTGTATAGGTACTAAGTCGCATATTTGTATACAGGGAAAGTCCGCCAGTGTTATTTCCAGGTTGAATTGTAATAAACAATTGAAACCCAATGGTTCCCAACATGTGGATCGCCGTTTCTCGAGGGGTCCCAAGAAAGGTCTCAGGGGTCTACAGGAATAATGGATAGGAAAGAAAATGTGTAGTCCTATTTCCTATTACGTTTTTTGTTGTTGTAAAATATATTGGATAGCTTAACCTATTTATTAATTTAAACATGGAACAATCTTAAAAAGGTCTGCTCACAAACAAGACCCCAAGCTGTGTTCATGGGTCATGAGTAGACTTCGCTGGGTCACATGCTGAAAAGAGTGGGGACAACTGCAACCATTTTAAATTGCCAAGGGTTAAGGACTGGATCGATGACAAAGTAATAGTTAAAAGTCCGTTTTCAAACATAAATTGCAAAACTTATTTATGTGCAGCTTCTCATTTAGTAATTTGCTGCCTTTTATTGTTGTGTTATGTGATGGTAAACTAAATATATTTGTGTTATGCATTGTTGTTTAGATAAAACAAGCAATGAAATTATTTATATTAATTGTTACAAGCCGTGTAGAGGGCCCTTGTGTCAAAGTCTAGTTTTGCATATTCCTATAAGCTGTATTTACTGTAATTTTATTTATTTGACCCAGTTGAATCCAGTTTGGCTATATTCTAAAACAAGAGTTGGTTGGAACTGGTGGATTTTTTGGACGTCTGGGAAAATAATGAAACGGAAATGAGCAGTCTGCTTCGTGGAAGTGAGAAGGTTCAAATCGAGCAGAGGGAAGGAGGTGTGAAGTCATGAGGGGCTGCTGCTTTGTTTTTCTTCAGCAGTGAGGTGACAGCTGGCTTGTCACGTTTTCTACAGGCTAAATAAATGCATAAAGTGTGAATTCATCCTTTAAAAAGTGTTTAAAGATGCACAATATTTGTATTTTGTTTGTTTATCTATTTTTTTATTTTCACAAATAATTTTCTTAATTCTTCATTAGTCACTTCTAAAATTCAAAATGAGTGATAAACACTCAAAGCCAGCAATTTCAACACATAAGTCACATAAACTCATCTATGATTAATCTGCATGTGTTTAACCAAAATTCGGGGCACTTTTTTTTATTCAGTACAAATGAAATAAGGCAAGAAAGTTCAGAGGCACTGTGGCAAAAGTATTTATTTAATACTCAGTGTAAAGCTCAGCGAGGGTTGCTAGCAAAGTAACAAACTCAGTGAAATCAACAACACCATCCCCGTTGCTATCCAGCTCACTGAAGAAATTGTCCAGTGCATCTTCGTCTCTGTGCTAAAAAAAGAATTAAACAGTATGAGTTGTAAGTAGATTGTAAAACATCAAATAGACAAAGAGGCAGCTCACTCTGGTAATAGTGTTGTAGTTTTTGTACTTACTCCTGTTCCAGGAAACTCCTTTCGGAACAGTTTAGTGAGTTCTGACTTGGTCAAAGTGTCTTTGTTTCCATCTTTTCCAGCGTACTTCTCAAAGGTATCCCGAAGGAGAACCAAAAAAAAAAAAAACGCACTGCTTTCTATCTTGCAGCTGAAGGTGTTTAGCTTATTTGCAGATAAAGCTTTTAAACCAAAATAAATTTGCAGTGCATGGATTAAAGTGATATACATGGAGAAGTAGAACAAGTTTAATCACATCAGCACGAATTATGTTAAGTATTGGCTTTTGCTTAGCTAGCCGCGGTATTATGGAACCCATAAAGGTGCTGAGAGCTAATAATTAAGTAAACCCACGGACTAACACCCAAAACAAACGACACACAGCACGAACCCCGCAACAACAATCACGAACAGAACCAACAACAAAACAACTACCACAAAAAGACGAAAGATTTTTTTGGATGCTGCATCCAATTATACCCCAGCAATATGCTGTGCACTATTCATCACATACATAATCTTAAACCCTGGTCTGAAGGAAAATCTAGTTTCATTGCTTGAACTAGCATCCAAAATCAGTTACATGTTATCCTGAAATAAAGACTGTTCATATTAGACAGTAATTCTAAAGTTAGCATATCGGCTTTTTAAATAGAACCTCAGTATTAACAATCTCCATACACATAGGAAGTTGCATCTATCTTTAAACTTGTTCGGCTTCTGGGCATTTGGGACACTCATGAAGGCAATGCTCTCGAGAAAGGAAGTGACAGGAATCAATCAAGGATCCAGAGAGTTAAAGGATGGAATCTGAGAGATAAGAATTAAGGTGTTCCACACTAACAGGATCAGACCGCCACACTAGAGTTTACCTCGGTATTTTTCCTTCAGAAGCAATATCGAGGCTCTCTTTGGATAGAAAAACCCTTTGTAGTTATTAGTTTTGGACATCTACTCGCATCAAATACAAGATCGATACCTCAAGTGATAATCATACTCACAGGCTAAAGCTTGATGCACTCGAAAGAAGTCCATCATTCATATTCTCAACGGAAAATTCTTCGTCCACTAATAACATTCGTTTCTGACTCGACCTTTGGATATTCAATAGGAACCATAACTATTGACATTCAGTCTTCCAACGACCAAAGGACTAATAAAATGACATGTCGAAACATCTAAACACACAGAAGCATTTGGAGTTAGGCTGACTACTAACAGCAAATCATCATGTGGATAGACACGTCAGTCCCATACCATTGGCTGTCAACCACAGCACTCACACAACCACACCCAAAGAAACCACCTCACTGCACCTGATACAAATATTGTTTTTCATTGGATGGAATAAACCTGCTAATGGTTTGCAGAATGAATCCCTATCTACCTATACTTCAAAACTTTGGAATCGAACAGTGCTGCTAGCACCTTTACGACACATAGTGGGTCAAGCTTGCACGAATTGCAAATAAGCCAACACTTCCACTGGGTGTCAGATACCTTAGACAAACGTAGGACAACTGAGAACAGGCTGTAAAGACTCATGTAAGGGGTAACAATTTCAAACTATTTGCGTGATTTAACAAAAAAGGCGGAACGGCCCTAAATTTACAGTCAGTGTTGTCTAGTACATTTCAGACTACTGGCCAGAAACTATGGATGTTGTTCAATGTTGGCGACCATTAAAAGGCAACCACAGATCTGACTAGATTAAATGATTCCTTCCTGACGGTAATTGAACACACCAATATACATTATCAAGTGTATTATACACAATAGACAACAGCTGAACTCAAGTGTACTTCTGTTTTGCTTGATAGATTTCTCCGTACAATGATTACACAGTAGGAACCTTTTAATCAAGTTAGTTGTAGCCACTTATTTTATGGAACACATTGTGATTAAATGAAGACTGTTTGCCATCTCCCTCAGTAGATATACTATCGCTTTCTATTGTCGCTCACATTATTCCACTGTTGCACAATAATTATGAATGTATCATACTAAGAAGGATGGTGCCAGAAATGCAATGAAACATGTTATTTGTTGGAACACTCGCTCTCATGGCCTAAAAGGCCTGAAAGAAGGGATTTTAAAGGCATTTCTGCTAAGATGCTACAGTGGAAAATGCCTGAACTTTGCAATTAAAATCTGTTACTAGGGATTTATGAATAACACCAAAACAGTATGATATAAAATGCAGCAACCATTCATTGTTGTTTCTTTATTAGTCACTTCTGAGCATTCACTAATTAGTTAATAAAATTCATGCCAGCACATTTCAAGGTCATCAGACGAAATATCATCGCTAGTTATTGTGTGTGTTTTCCCAGTTTTTTTTCGCTTCTGAGACATCTGATTACTGACATGTATATTTTAAGACTTGCGCTGTACTGGGTGGATGTTGGGGTCACTAGGGCCCTTGCGGGACACAGATAATGCTACATATTAGGTATTCATTATTGCAAATGTAAAATGCTGTATTTTAAAAAGGATTTACGAACAAATTTCCACTTACCGAATATGGATAAAAACGTCCAATGTTGAGAGAGTGGAAGAGAGGATTTTAATGAAGAGAGCATTGACACAAAGCTTTTTAAATAGAGGTTGACACACCTTATTTAAAAGCCCCCACCCCTCTTTCTGTCTTTTTTCTTATTTCTGTCTTTATTCCCTCCAGTAAAACGTAAATGTCACAATAACATGTTGACTTTCCTGCTTTCCCTCCTATTTAAGCTCATTTTCATATCTAGCAGTTTGAGAAAAACTACAAGTAAATAGTTGCACGCCTGCATGTAAATATACTTATAAGGATGGTCATGCAAACAGATGACATGAAATGTGAGTGGAAGGCCGATCAGTAACTCTGACAGGCATACCACAGATAATGACACATAATGCATTAATATTATTAACATTAATATATTGCAGCATATACACAGCTCAGTCGGACCATATTGTCTTAAGAACTATACCTGACTACAATTCACGATACTGGAATTGTTATTATTTTGGGTGGGAGCTTTTTACACCACTGCTGCTTGTTATCTTGCAGATGTAGGTTTCTAGCTTGATTTTTTGCAGATGAAAGCTTTTAAACCCGGAGAAATACATTTTGGCAGTGCATGGAGATTAAAGTGGCAATATACATAGCAAGATAGCAAACAATTTCGAGTGCAGGGCATCACATCACATTGTTTAAGTCGTTCTTTGTTTGATTGTTAAAGTGGTGCCTGACTAAAGTTAAGTAACAAGATTGCATGCTGCCATCCATTTACAAAGCTAATAAGTGCTGTGTTTTTACTAATCTTGAAGCCCTGGGTCTTGAATTTTTGAAAATCTAGCTGTTTTGCGTTGAATAGTTAATTACGAGTGTTCCTGAATAAGCTGCTTTAACAGTAAATGTGCGGGATTTATATCGGGCTATTTTCACAATATTCCAGCTGTATTATTCCAGGAAGTAGGAATTTTGATTGTTAACGTTGTTGGCTTTTCTGGCATTTTGGGCGAATTAATGGAAGCTGCCTCGGAGGAGAGGAAGTGACAGGGGCTCGGAAAAAGATCTCGCCAGAGGGGAAGGTGGAGGTCGGGGGTGATTAGCGTTCCCTGAAGAGAGGGAGAGCCATTGGTTGCCTGGTGTGTGTGGTC
>NW_023339807.1:15432963-15442173 GCF_004916995.1 Morone saxatilis | reverse complement strand
CACACAATTCCCATATTCAAGTTTATTATACACAAAGACAACAAGAATATTACATTCTGTTTTTGCTATATATTCTCCTAAATGATACCGGGACCTTAAGCCAGTCTACGTTGTAAGCTTTTATGAACACATTGTAGATATGAAGCTGATTTGCATCTCCCTCAGTGTTACTTCCTGTTCTATGTGTACTTATCCAAAACTGTGACATAATTATGAATGTTAACTAAGAGATGGTGCCAGAATGATGAAATGTTATTTGGACATGTTATGTAAAAAGGCTGAAAGAGGGATTTTAAAGGCATTATCTGTCGTAGATGTGCAGTGGGAAAATGCTGACTTTGCATAAACAATTGTATTTTGTTTAATGAATAAACACCAAAACAAGTTATTGATATAAAGAATGCAGACATTCATGTTTTGTTTCTCTTATTGTCATTCTGACATTCATAATTAGTAATAAACATTCATGCCAGCACATTTCAAGTAATTCAAGACCAACTACTCCACGCTGATTATTGTGTGTGTTTTCCCAAGTTTTCCTTTGAGAACATCTGATACTGACATGTATATTTTATAGATTTGGCTGTATGTGATGTTGGGGCACTAGGCCCCTGGGGCACTTTTTATTCGTATAAATGAAATAAGCAAGAAAGTTCAGAGGCCACTGTGGCAAAAGTATTATTTAATACTCCAGTGTAAGCTCAGCGAGTGCTGCAAAGTAAAAACTCAGTGAAATCAACAACACCATCCCCGTGTTCCAGCTCACGAAAAATTGTCCAGTGCATCTCTCTCTGTGCTAACAAAAAGAATTAAACAGTGATGAGTTGTAAGTAGCATTGTAAAACATCAAATAGACAAAGAGGCACCTCACTGTAATGTGTGTAGTTTTTGTCTTATCCTGTTCCAGGAAACTCCTTTCGAACAGTTTACGTGTAGTTATGACTGGTCAAAGTGCTTTGTTTCATCTTTCCAGCTTACTTCTCAAAGGTATCCGAAGGAGAACCATTGCGTGCACGATGTCTGATCATGGTGGCTGAATAAGGAAATATTGTTGACTATATACGTTCAGTTTGCTGATTTTTCATTTTAATACTAACATGTATAGTGACCATTGGTTTAAAGAAGGAGACACTGATTCAAATATTGGTGGTCAACTGAAACAATGGTAGTTTGTTGTGGACAGGAAAGTGCTGTATTTATAAAACAATTCAAGAACATCCTTGCCTACTGTTTGTTCTTCTAATGTATTTGGTTCATGATCAACACTGTCCACACTCCTAATTTACAGTCTCTCAGTTTTCCCACTCCACTAAGTAATCATATTTTCATTCATTTTATGGGGTTCTCCTGAAATCCTTAATTATAAATTTTCACCTATTCATGATTTATGTCTATAATATTGAAATTATCCATCCATAATTTTCAAAATGTAATATATATAATTTCCCACCATAGATTACATAGTTTAATTCTATTCAGAATCAGTGCACACACAAACACAAACCACATCCAGAAGCTCATTCATGCATCTCAATGATCTCATGCCAGATAATGCTAAATTAGGTATCATTATTGCAAATTAAAATGGCATTATTTTAAAAAGGATCTTCGAACAAATTCCCTACCGAATATGGATAAAAAACGTCCAATGTTGAGGAGTGAAGAGAGGGTTTTGATTGAAGAGAGCATTGACAATGCTTTTAAATATGAGGTCGACCACTTATTTAAAAGCCCCCACCCTCTTTCGTCTCTTTCTTATTCTTCTGTCTCCTTCCAGTAAAAGTAAATGTCGCAATGACAATTGTTGAATGTTTACTTTCCTGCTTCCCTCCTATTTTAGTAGAAATTTATTATCGTAGCATCGTTTGTGAAAGTTACAATAATTTGTTTGTACTAATTAGCACTGTTATTATTTTTTTGTTGGAAATATTAGCTTTTTACACCACTGCTTTTCTTGCAGCTGTTTATAAATACTTTATTCGCAGATAAAGATTTTGAACAAAAGAAATGTTGCCAGTGCGGTGTCGGGGTTCATTAGGTGTTCCTAACAAGGTTAAACCAGCCATGGTCCTGTTTTGTCTTCTTGAGCTTATGACGTTTGGGCACTTGTTTTTAGTTTGTGTTTGGACCAACTTCATTCAAGTTTTGTACAGGCTTAATTTGCATAAAATAAGTCCTTTTTCACCTTTAAGAACATTTGGCAAATGTGATCATCACCTTTTTTAATAGGCTAAATTGTAGTCCTGCCCCCAAGACACAGGGAAATAAATGACATGGAAACGTCAGGAGTGAAAAACAAAACACAAGAGGGCAGCATTGGAAAGGCTGTATAAAGCATCTACAGTGTGATAACCTGTAGTACGTATACTGTATGGTGAACACAGCACCAACACAACACACACAAGACCCACACACACAATATCACACATCAACACACACAACACAACACACACAACATCACACACACACACACAGATCTTTTACCAGCAGGTTGCTCGGGCTTATTTAAGATTTTAGTTTTGGAAATGGGGATGACTGTCTTAAAGCCAGTTAGTTTTATGCTTTTTATTTGACCACAATTGCAGTTATAGCTGCTTGCATCTCTCTCAGTATTATCAGACATTTAACAATAAGGGACAAAAAATCTTGTGTAGAACAAATTGCCCAATTGACAAATGTCCCCTTGCGAAATAGTTCTATACTGCCCTTAAAAAGCCCCAACCCCTCTCTGTCACTTCGGGTTTTCCCCTTTTTTTTTGTTTTTAAACGTCACTACCAAGTTAACAAAAATGATGTACTATCTACATAAACTATTAAAAATTAGTTGTTTTTACTTCTATGGATATATTGTATATATATGCAGTGATGACTGGACTGACTTTTGCAAGCTGACGAGCGGAATGCCTTAAAACTAAAAGCGACTGCCTTCCATTGTAAAACATACAACATTTATATTTATGCATTCTGATACTAATAGTTTAGGTAACTACTCATTAACAAATTCATCAATTAGTACTCTGATTTGTCCCGTCGCTCGTTTCTTAATGGACTATCATTAGGTAGTTTCCTCATTTATTCCTCCACTCTTGTGTGATTGTAAAGTGTTACCGTTTATTTCTTGTTCTATGTGTGAAGCATTCAACAGTGACCCCCATAAGTGAAGTTTAACTTATGAGCTATGATCCCAAATGTGTCATCTCTGTGAATCATGTGTGCATAAGGAAGCCAGGGAGACTTTTTAAATAGAATTTAAGCCATTTGTCCCAGATGTGCAGTGGAGTGGGTGGGAGTTTGTATAATATTTTATTTATGTATTGTATTTTGTTTTTTATTGTCACTGAAAATCAGTGATACACATTCAGGACAGCACAATAAATCCTCAAGCCAACATAATAACCCATAATCTATGTCCGTCCAAATTTCCTTCTCCGGAACACAGGATACAGAACAGATAAAAGGTCCTATGTCAGACAGCTATTTGTGTAGAGTCTTATGGAGTATCCAGGTTTAATTACGAACTCACTCAAACATTCAAACCTACTTTCGCATATGATTCTCAACCAAATCGTTCCTACTGTACTTAAATTGCTTTGAATAGCAAAAAATAACCAATACGCGGGACAATTCGTTGTAAAACTTAGTTAGCGTTTTGCTTTTTTTTTAGGAGGTATTGCTAGCCATCACGTATCTGTCTTTTGGTATATAGAGTGATCCTGATGTTGATGGTTTGATACTGTATTTGATGTTTTTAGCCACGCTATATGTCCTATTGTCTCGCTACATCAGTATTGGTATGTTTGTAGAACTGTGATGAATGTATTGTTCAGTGTATATTACATTATGACTCCTAGAATCCTCCCAGAGTTGACATTTGTGGTTTTTGATGTGAAACAACAACTTTGTTATGGCTGTGATGGTTTCCACAATAATTAGGTAGTGTGTTATTAATTATTGTTTCATTCTATTAGCTAGTGAGAAAGCTATAAATAATTCTTTTGTTACTCCAATTTCACTGTTTATTCTTTATTATTTTGTTGAAATGAGCTTTTACATTTTCACCATTGCTTTATTCTTGCAGTGTAGTTACTATTTTTTGCACATAAAGATTTTAAACCAAAAGAAATGTTGCATGCGAGGTCGAGGGGTCGTTAGGTATTCCCTAACAGGTTAGGAGCCAGCCAATGGGTCCTGTTGTGTCCTTCTTGAAGCTACTGACACTTGGCATCCGTTTTTAGTTTGTTTTGATCCTCAACTTCATTCAATTTTTGTACTTTTTTAGGTCTTTATATTTGTGCATTACATATAAGTCCTTTTCCTTAAAACATTTGGCAATAATAGTGATTCATACCTTGTTTTAATTAGGCTAATTGAGTCCTCAGCCATAGACCACAGGGAAATAAATGGACATGGAAAGTCAGAGTGAAGAAATTATCATATAACATCATAGAGGGCAGCATTTGGAAATGTTGTATAAAGGCAGTCTACAGTGTGCATTATACTTGTAGTATCATATACTGGTATGTGAACACAGCACACACACACAGCACACACACACACACACTACACATCACACACAACAGATTTTTACCAGCAGTTACCTCAAGCTTTTTTAAATTATCAGTTTTTTGGAGAATGGGATTTGTTTTGGAATGTATTTTATTACATTCTTAAGCTATATTTCTATGCTTTTAATCTTGCCAACTTTGCGGGCTTATAGCTGTAGCTGTTTGCATCTCCCTCAGTGTTATCAGTAACACTTAACAATAAGGGACAAAAAACTTTGTGTAGAACAATTGCAGGACGAATGAGGAACTAACTGCTAGTGAACCATTAGTTAATGAGTAACTCCTAATCAAATTTTATAGAGTAGCTAATGATAAGTCAATTAAGAAACAAGTGGGAAACGAATCAGGTACAACTTGATAATTGATGAATTTTTAATAATAATTAATTCCTAATGGATGACTATATATACTTATTCTACATAAACTATAAAAATTAGTTGTTTGTTATCTTCTATGGTATTATTGTCATATACATGCAGTGATGATTGACTGACTTCTGACATCTGCAAGCTGAACGAGCCGACATGCCTTTAAAACATAAAAGCGGCTGCATTCATTGTAAAACATCAACATTCATATTATCATTCTCTACTATATAGTCATCCCTTAGGAATTATTAGGGAACTACTCATTAACAATTCATCAATTATCAAGTTGTACCTGATTTGTTCCTCCCTCGTTTCTTAATGGACTAATCATTTGCTAGTTTCCTCATTCATTCCTCACTTGTTGTTGTGATTGTAAAGTGTTACCGTGTTATTTCTTGTTCTATGTGTGAAGCATTCAAACAGTGACATAATAGTGAACATTTAACTATGAGATGGGTTTCCTTCTCAGAACACAGGACAATGACATTTCAATTTTATAGATGTGGCTGTAATACTCATGCAAGTTGGAGCACTTCGCTTTTTTCAATGTATTACAAATGAAAGAAGAGACAAGAGGCAAGAAAAAATTCTTAAGTAATCTGGCCAAACCATTTATTCCTGCAGCATCAGGCTTAAGGCTGCAACCATAGTAGTAAACTCAGTAAAATCGACAAAACCATCCTTGTTGTTATCCAGTTCACAGAGGAAGTTTTCCGCTGCTTTGGACTAAATAAAAAAAAAAAAACAGTATGAGTTGTAAGTAGACTGTAAAACATTAAAATGGCAAAGAGGCAGCTCACTGTTGTAAAAGTACTATAGCTTTTCTACTTACGTCTTTCATGCCAAACTCTATGCGGAACAGTTTACCAAGTTCTTCCTTGTTCAGTTTTTTATCTGCTCCAGCATGCTGTGTAAAGACAGCGTGGAGCATTCCGATTGCTTGCAGAATCGTTGACATCGTGGCTGGAACATGAAAATATCATTGACTGTGTAATCCAGTGTTAATCTATTTATTACCTTAACTTTCTGAATTCCCACCCAATGTAATTGTTGTAATCTTAGATGGACATGTTAATCCTTGTCAGATGCATCAATACACAAACCACACCCAGAAGGTAATTCATTCATATATCTCGTTACATTTAAAAAAGGATTTTAAAACATATTTGCACTCACCAAAATTGTCCTCAAAAGACCTTGAGAGGGTGAATAGAAGGGATATGAGAAGAGAACACAGACACAAATCTTTTTTAAATAGAGGTTGACACACCCTATTTCTATGCCTCCACCCCTCTTTCTGATTTTTTTTCTTCTAACGTTTTTTTACTTCACGCAACCTTTTAGTTATTGCAGGGCAAATAGTGATCAGTCAAACAAACAACTTAAAGGCTCTATAACAAACTACTGCATGCAATAACCATGACTGAGTTATTAATTTAAGACTATTATTTATTTTTTCCTATTTGATTTAGATCTATTGAATTTGATGTACTCCTTGATTGTTGTGATTATTTATACAGCCCAATTTCTCTTAATTATCTTTTTATTGTCCAGTCAAATGTCACTTAATAAATTACTTTCTAAATATTTGAAAGACCTCCATGTGTGATGCTTGGTAACACATGTATGTGTCAGTATGGATTAAATGGGATCATTGTAAATTGTGTATTTTTAAGATATATGCTAATTTTGCTACAAGTAACTTTTATTTGTTATGGATTTCCATTGTGGTTTACTCATTTTAAGTAAAAGGTCAAGGTGCTTGCACTGCCAGTAAACTGTTTGACTACATCACAAGACAGCTTTGCTGAGTTACAACAGCAACATGGAACAGCAAATGTAATACTAGCTAAAGCTGCTTCTGCCCACAATGTGTATATGTCTTTCTGTACAAGTTTCTTCTACTACTTCATGTTAGCCCAACTCTGTCGCTTCATGGCTTCCAATACAGCTCTCATATTCAGCAGAATACAGGAGGAGAAGATTACAACTATTATGAACAAATTATACGATGTACTTGTCGTTGGTGAGAAAGAACCTCAACAACTTGTCTCTGCCTGCACAGGCAACATGTTGCAAATGTGGGTTATCTTAAACTGGTGGCTGTGTGCTGAAACATTTGACAGTCAGAGTGAAGGGATGGTATTCATTAAAGACAGATTCCAGTACAGTACAAAGAAGGAACAAGCACAGACGAGGTGTGGTCAAAAGACACCATGACTCACTGGCACAGAATGTTTGCATCTTTGCACCAACATCATTCTTTTGTAAAGAAGATCCTGATTTGATGGTTTGATACTGATTTGATGTTTTTAGCCATGCTAATGTCTATCTGTTAGTCTAGTCTGTCAATATTGGATGTGGTAGACTGGTTCAGATGAAGCATTGGACAGTTAAGACTCCCAGGGAACCTCCCAGAGGTTGACATTTGTGGTTTTGAGTGAAACAACTTGTTAAGACTGGAGATTCCACAGAAATAGGGAGTGGTGTAATACATTCCTGTTAGTGTTTAGAGCAAGGCTCTCTATTTTTGCCTAAACAGGGTGTTGTTTGCTCTGCACTCTGTATCTTTCCACTACAACCCAGTGGTTGATTGTGTGTGTGTTTGTTTAACTCTAGCAGATGATTTTACAGAGAAAGTAGCTATAATTTTATTATAAAGCATGGGTTTCAGCTGCAGTAAATAAAGGAGGATGAAAAAGTTGAACAATGAAAAGTTTTTTTTTGCTTAAATATACAATGAAATTGCAAAGTTATATAGTTATGTGATGTACACATGATGATGTGAACAAATCAGTCACGTCCTGATTTATGTAAATCAACAAACAGTATATGCAATCAATTAATGTAGTGTGATCAAAAAAAGCCTGGAACCTTATGCAGCTACATTTGTGCAAGAGTGTGTCATAACCTGTTTGAGTTCATTATATTGTATGAGCTATGGATTGGCTGAAGTGAAAACCAGAGATTAGTTCTCTTGGCAGTTGTGTTCTTTTAGAAAAAACAATGCTGGTGCTACCACACAGCTTGGTTTACAATGAGTTACCATTGGAAACCAGGAAATATGAGACACAGAGAGTGCAACACAATGAAATCCAAGTTTGTTCAGCATATGACCCTCTCCTTTTCTTTCTGTTTGTGCTTTAGTGGCTCTGGTTTCCATTGTTTCTGTGCTTTGTCAGTTTGTATTATGACTGAAGACATACTCTACTATACTATACATTTGACTCCTTTCAGTATGTCATTAAAAGTCCAGTGTGTAGCATTTAGGAGGATCTGTTGGCAGAAATGGAATAAAATATGCCGTTTTCACCTCTAAATTTAGAATCATTATGCTCTTAGAATGAGCCATTACGTGTCTTTGTACAGTAGAGTAGGTATTATGGTTAATTTATGCTTACACTTTTGGTGTTCCTTGCAGACCACATATTAACTTGCTACAACTGATTTACACAGAAATATGTGAATCTATATCTGGAGGTTTCATAAGATAGGATAAGATAAGATTAGATTAGAAATTTCCTCGCTACAGCAACTCCAGATACAACACAATAGATAAGAAAATACACATTCATTAAGACTATACATTTCAAGAATACATTTAAAATTTCACTTACAATAAGATACTTTAGTGGACTAGTGTTTTTGTTTCGGGAGGCAGACACCCTCTCCACAAGAAAAGACATTCCTCTTTGATAAAGCTTATAGTTAGGGCTGGATCAGGTGAGTCCTGAACCATCTCTTAGTTATGCTGCTATAGGCCTAGACTATCGGGGGATTAATGATGCACTGAGCTTCCTCTCATCCTCTCCTCCTCTTTCTGCACACATTATTTAACTCAACCATTACTAATATCACTGATATTTTATTATTTTATTTTATTATTATTATTATTATAGATATTATTTATTGCGTAATCACTGCTCATTGTCCCCCATCGTTTGTCTAACGTCATCATCTTCTTCATGTTCATTCATCATCAGTCCCACTACTCATTAGTTGTATTTGTTGCTACTTGTTGTTGCTGTTGCACCTTTATTTCTGTCTTCTTGTCTCTCTCTGTCCCTTCTCTTGGGTCTCTATAAATAATGTTATAAGGACTTCGGTCTATGACTGCTCATTTGAGGAAAAGTGTCCTGGGATATAACTTCTGTTATGAATTGTGCTTTACAAATATAAATTGTAATTAGGAAAATTGAATTGAATAGTGTGTGGGCAGATGTTCACTTTTGTTCCCAAACCTGGTACAAGTATTTTATATTAAAACTTTTCAACCA
>NW_023339807.1:15427257-15432938 GCF_004916995.1 Morone saxatilis | reverse complement strand
GTTGATAAATTAGATCCTTAACATTGGAACACATTTTAATTAACTTTTGCCACAGTCTGTAAAAAAGAAGCTTTTAGAAATTATATCAGAAAATAAATGAACATGCATTAGTTAACACTTTGTTGTCAGCCCTACAGACTTCCATCCTTTTGTTGACTAGCTACATAAAGCAACAGGTGATATGAAGTCAATCTTGGAACAAAATAAATATAAAAACTTAAATCCCACTGTTGCCTTTACTGCTTTAGGCTGTTATTCTTTCTTATGCAACACTAATGGTAAACCTGTGCGACCTGTTCTGGCTGCACAGCTGTTTTCTCAGTGTAGGCAGTGTCACATGTGACATTAGTACTTATTATGAAGGTAATGCTTCAGATATGTTGTAGTCAGTCTTCTGGTTTAGTTTTACATTCTTGGCTCTTGCCTGTCTTCTTGCTGTAGTATTATACAGAAATGACATGCCTTTGAAATATAGATGATGAATTCAAAATAAACACTCCTCAATGAAAATAAGGATTTACCTGCCTGATATTATCTGCTACACCTGTAAACAAAACACTTCACGCATCAATGTTACACACATGTAATCAATGTCAACAGATAAAAGACCTTTTCTAGAGACAACACAAACCTCTGTCAGAGTCATTATAGTTTTGTATCTTTCACTAGTTTTGTGTTATTATTTTGTTTGTAATTGTTGTTTTCAATTCAGTTGAGCATTTATGATTAACTTGTAATAATTTCTTTTCTGTTACTGGCAGAAATGGATTTTAATGAAGAATACTTCAAAAGTATTTGGTTTAACAAGAGAAATACTGTTTAAGAATACACTATATGGAAACACTTCACTCATTTGTGTCTACACTCCTCTGTATTTTAAGGTTAATTTATGCTCACACAATTTAAAGCTAGACACTAGGAATGACTTTGCTTCCACAGCCAAAAATATATCAAAATATGTATTCTGTAATTGAAAGGGACAAGTACAATAATAGGTACATTTAAACTCACTTACAGTGAGAACATGACAAAGGCCAACAGTGTGCTGGCAGATTCGAAGGATTTACAGTATTTTGATACAATTGCTCCACCTGTCGGGCAGCAGAGAGAATGCAGTATACAGTACAGTAATATATGGGTGAGCAGTGGGTGTGAGTCTAATCTGTCAACTGTACAAAGTGGAAGTGATTGAAGTTTAACATCAGTGAATCACCGAATTTCCTCCAGTGTTGAATTTGACTATTCACAGCTTCCAAACACAAACTTTTGTACACAGGTTTAGAATCTATTGTTAGCACTGTGCACATATACGCTACCTCTGAACTGTATAACAGAAACATTTGTCATGATCTTAGGTTGATTAATTAGATCCTTTACATATAAACACATTTAGTTTTGCCACATTAAGTGAAAAAGAAACTTATAAAAATGATATCAGAAAATGAATGAACATGTGGTAGGTCACACTGTGTTGACAGCCCTGCAGACTTCCATCCTTTTGTTGACTTATCACATAACTGAAGTCAATCACACGTTAAATATCAGGTTGAGAACTTCTTTACTTGTTTAAAAGAGATTTTTCTGAGAGACAAAGATATAAACGTAGGATTTATTTCATGTGATCTTAAAATATCAGTAACACCTCACAATAAGAAACAGCAACATTTTGAGTATTTACCAGGGAACTAATGAGGAAGTAATTGCTAGTGAACAATAGCTGAATGATTAGTTAATGATTACTTAATGATTACTTAATTAAGAAACAAGTGAGGAAGAAAATCAAGAAGGACTTGATAATTGATGAGTTGTTCATTTCTTCTTTAATTTTTCCTTATGGAGGACTATTAGAATAATGATGAGTTATAGAGAGGCAGTTAGGTTACTAAGTAGTCCATAATTACTTCACCATTATCTTATGATTGCTTACTCTTTTTGTGACAACATAAACATCTACATACATTCTGTGTTATCCGGCAATCATCAGTGCAAATCTCTATATGACAAAAATTTGTTTTTATAACTTATTTACAGTTTTTTGAGTTGGAATGGAATTTATAGAAGTATTTCCGAAGTGGCAATTTGAATCCTCTGCAAGGGCCTGTTCATAGTAATGATGAAGTAATGATTCAGTACTCAGTAGCCACTGAGTATGATATATCACTTTACTTTAGGGGCCACAAAAAGAGTAAGTATAAGATAATGGTGAAGTAATGAGGGACTACTCAGCCTAACTAATGTCTGTTCTCTAGTATCTCATCATTATCTACTACATAGTCCTCAATTAAGGATTATTAAAGAAGTACTTTTTAATAACTCATAAATCAAGTCGTTCCTGTTTCATTCCTCACTCATTTCTTAATTAAGTAATCAATAATTAATCATTAGCTACTCTTTAAAATACGATTAGGAGTTGCTCATTAACAAATTGTTCACTAGCAGTTAGTTTCTCATTTGTTTCCTGGTAACTACTCAAAATTGTGTGTCCTTTATTACCAATAGACTGAAAAAGACAGTCAGAGAGATACTGTTATTTTCAGTGACTTTCATGACATGAAAAAGATCTGATATTAGTCAAGTTTAAACCTGTGGGGGACTTCAGTCAATAGTATTGGAAAGAATAGACCAGACATTTCCATTGATGAAGCGCTGACAGTGATATGTGCACTGGAGGACACAGCAAGTCTGTTGAATGTTTGATGAGCCCATGTTTGTTTCCTTTCACAGCAGTGGCATCAGATACCCAACACCTACACATCCAGTGATTGCCATAAACAGACAAGGAGGCCCACAACAAATCAATTTTCATAGTTTTTTTTTTTTCAGGAAGTATTGATGGAAAGATCTTTGAAAACCAGAGATCTACAAAGACAATGAATATCACATTTTGCATTCATGTTTAAAACACAAACTTTATGATAGATCAGCAAATGGCCTAACACCAGTAGCTTATGTTTTTCAAGATCAGCAGTGTCATATATAACATATACATACTGTAAAAAATGTTTTTAAATGCATTATGGTGCTACAAACATTTTAAGGGTTTGTTGTTAACCTTCTTCAGTCTTCTGGTTCATCTCCTTGTTCTTTCCCTTTGCCTTTCTTGCCACCCTTGCCTGTCTTCTTCTGGTAGTAAGATTTGGCCAGGACAGACACACAACGGCAAAACTCTCGGAAGTTGACCTCGCCGTCGTGGTTTTTGTCCAGCATCTCCATGGCTTCCTCGATGTCACCTGCATTTATTTTATCCTGAAGAATACAACCTCACAGTTAAACAACAGCATGAAATCCACAAAGCACAGCTGAATGGTTGAATGAAAAGTGGGATGATGTCATTTTTTTGTTCATGAATAGATGTGCATGTGAGTGTTTTGAGTCCCTTACTTTTAACTCGGGGCTTTGTATTTCTTGCTCCAGCACCTTCTTCAATTCATCTTTGTTCAACTTGTGTTTCTTGCCTTCATCGTCAGCATAATCCAGAAATATATCCACAATGTTTGTAATGACTTGTTCCAGACGAGCCATGGCTGTAGCTGGAAAAAAAGATTGTTATTGGTTGTGAATAATTAACAGAGAGGCAGGAAGAAATACATTCAAAACATACCGGATGCACAGAAAATACTTTGTGGTCTAAATACTCTGGTAGAGACATATCTTATGAGACTAATGCTTATAGACATGAGCACAAGAGTCAACATCAACACTATAAGCACAGCAGCACTATAAGCAGCAGCACCAAATAAAGCTTTAATAAACAACTCTCGACTTTGAATAAATAATAATAATGCCAGTTTACAGACAACATTGTGGCATTTCCATTGCATCTTTCATGCTCAGAATCTGTATATAATGCTGCTATTTTCTTTCCTTCAACAGAACTCCCTTCTCCAACATCTTGCTTTTCATCGGTACTCACCTTAGAGTTTAGGTTCACCAGGTGAAGAGAGATCACGTCCAGAGTCAGCAGCCGTCCCAGGTCAGACTGCTGTCAGACTGAGGGGAAACCTCCTCTTAAAGAGTAGACACATACTATCTGACACACACACACACACACACACACACCAACAACCAGATACACATACCAGCAGTGATTCATGCACTGGGGGTGTGTCCCACTCTACCAGCTTCACCACTTCTGTCTAACAACTGTACCACATTGAATAGAATATTAACTAACAACAATGTTTATGTCTGTGTTGTATAGAGCAAATTGACATTGTGTGTGTGTGTGTGTGTGTGTGTGTGTGTGTGTGTGTGTGTGTTGGTGAACAGATACAGTAGACCGTCTAAGGTGAGGTAATCCTTTTCCTCATTGAGGAGCTGCTCTGTGCAGCCATCTGGCGAAATTATGTCAGACTAAACGGAAAATTACAGCGAGTAGGTTTATAATACAGTTAGTCTCTATGTCTGCATGACAGCCTGTTATATCCTGTTTGCCTTGGAGTTTTGCCAATGCTCTATTAGTAATAGGGCTTTAAAGTTATGTTTATTTTATTTTATAAACAACTAAGAAATAAAAAAAAGGGTCTGGACAGGAGTGCCAGTTTTAAACTTCTGCCATAAACAAGGATCACAGTGTAAACAAATTCTATACTTTATTGCCCAAGTGTATCTTTGCAAATCCCATTTTAGTTCAACTGAACTACATAAAATCAGCAGCAATTACAAGCCTGCTAGATATAAGTCTCAAAGTGCGCCACTGTGAGTGTCTTGACTGTGTGTTTCAACATGTAAGATTCCAATGCAAGTTACTCCCAACTGTTATGTAACTCATCCTCCATTTTCCACTCGTCTGTTCCAAGGCAGCAGAAAGGCAGCATTTTCTTCTTCTCTTCCCCTCTCTTGCCCCCTGCCAAGTCCCTTTAATAGGTCATTTCAAACAGTTCAGTGCCAGCATCTCTTCACTTTGGCCATATTACTTTCACTTACTGAATACTATCAGATTCTCCTCGCAGGGGAGGAAAAGAAAATAGAGACGAACAATTGTGTGGTGTTAATTACAAAAAAAGTTCATCTTTCCACACTCTGCTGACTGAGGTATAAGTTACAGTTTCACTGCTGGAGAGGTTGTGTACCTTGGCAGTGGTAATTCTGCACCATGAACACGAACACTGTATTAGGAAAAAGTTACTTATTAAATAGAAATAGCTTTGAACTCCATTCTTCAGTTTTGGAAGTACATGTTTTAAAGACAGTTAGATAGATACACATTACATTATACGTCTATTAAATAATAGAAAAGCAAAATATTGACCTGTCCAAATAAAAAAACAACTTCTGGGTGTTGGGTACAGGTTTCTCTGTATTTTTGCATGCACAAACCAAAGTAGGAAGGAGTTAACAGGCAAACTTCTTATGTTCATGTTCAGTATAATCTATATTTTGCAAGTTATTATAACACACATTACAAATCTTCAGTGAAATGCTCTATAAAAATATATATTAAAACAAACTGTGATGCAATGCATGTTCTGACACTTTTCTATCCAACCAATACAAAAGAATAGAACCAGCATTAACTTTTTCAGTAGTTTGAGCAGTAGCTCGTCTGTTGGATCGGACCACACATGCGAGCCCATGACCCTGTCTCCGGTTCACTGCTTTTCCTTCCTTGGAGCACTTTTGATAGGTACTGACCACTGCAGACCGGGAACACCCCACAAGAGCTGCAGGTTTGGAGATGA
>NW_023339807.1:15423539-15427157 GCF_004916995.1 Morone saxatilis | reverse complement strand
AACCTAATTTTGTACTTTTTCTCCATGAAGTTGTGCATTATATTAATTTGATTTCTGGCTCCAACAACAAAAAGGCGGTTAAAACTGTCAACATATGGTCCTCTTTCTCTTTTCAATAACATATAAGCTTCCCCTGGCAAAGCTGTATTTCCCTTTGTTTGTATTTTATATGTTTGTATACTGTTTGTATACAGATATATATATATATATCTGAATTATAAGCCCCTTTTTGCAATAAAGATGACTGAAATTGAAAAAAGGTTCTCTGCTTCCTGTATTTATGGCCCCGCCCACTGGTCCCACCTGTTATTTGGACCGGGTGGTGAGGTTTTTAGTTCCTAGAGCCGGAGACAATTAGCTGTCTCAACGAAGTTAAAGCTAATTCACCTCTGTTTAACTCCAGGGACTCTAATTTATCATTGAATCATGGGTATGTTTTGCACGATTAATTTCTCATTCAAGTAATCTTACTAAGCACGTCTGTATTTGCATATTGTGACACACTAGCGTCTATGGTCGAGCTAGCTAGCTAAAGCTAACGTTCAGATTTCCCTTGATGACTTAAAGCAGCAGTCACTTTTACAGTGTGTAAAAAAAGCAAAGAAATACATTTTGATGTAGTTTCAATATACTATGCATGGAGACGGTAACATTAGCTGGATATTTTTGTGGCTGGTTAAAGGGTTGTTTAGCTTAGAGCTAGCAGCGATTTGTCGGAAACGTTTATGAACGAACACTGACGTGGCGTTACGTTATAAAGAGACTACATGTTTTAACTGGACATTTTTAAGCGGATATAACCCTAAATTGACGATATTGTAATCTAAATAATGATGCTAGGCAGCAGAAAGTCTTTCCAACACTTGCTCTTACTATCTTTAGAAAACCCTCCTCGGTTAAAACTCGGTAGTTAGTAGCTGAAATGAAGTAGATTAAGAGTTAATGTACTGTACTGTGCAGTCTTACGTCTTATTTCGCACCTACAGTGGTGTCTATATTAAATATCTTTATTTTGGATCAAGTCAAGCAGATGAGATCTGTTTAGTTACAGCTGAAGGGATCTGTGTTTGAAAGGATATACAATAAAACTGGCTTCCTTTGCCTTGCAGCGGTGAACACAGGCACCTCTCTAGTGCTCTCCAGTCTGCTGTCAGTGCTGGTATTTGCTGGGATGCAGATGTTCAGTAAGCAGCTGGGATCTACTGAGTGGCTCACCATCCTGGGAGGTTTCCTGGGCTCAGTCCTCTTCATCTGCTCCCTCACTGTATCCTGTTTGTGACAGCATGGATTGAACTGCCTCAATCCACGTTGCTCATCATTAATCTACAGTATTATTTAGTATAACATGTATTATTCAGTGTAGCTTTTGGTTAGTGAATATCCTATGCTGCCTAGCCTTATTTCTTTTTAATAACCTGGTTTCTTGTGTGCATGTAAATGTACAGACCACACTGAGGAGGGTTGCACCTTAACCTTATTTCCAGGCATTTAATAATCTGGAAAATCTGATTTTTGGGAAGGGATTCCAAGCCAAGATATTCCCAGAGAGTAAGTGGCCACAGCACTGAAATCAAACTTTTGCTTAGTGTTTTGATATATATATTCCAGCTCTGTCCTCACTTGTGTTTATCATCCTCTCAATTTCTAGTTCTGTTGTGCCTGTGCCTGTCACTGTTTGCCTCTGGTCTGGTACACCGAGTCTGTGTCACCACATGGTAAGTGACCTCGGGATACTACAAATCCCTACTTGAAGTTCCTACAACCAAGTTAGTCTCTAAATATATTTTATTTTTAAATTTTTCTTTCTTGTTTCTTGTTCCAGCCTGATATTCTCCCTCTTCGCACTGTACTACATCAACAAAGTGTCTGCCGCTCTCTACCAAGCAGCTGTTCCCGCAGTAACACCAGCCAAGGCTGCCAGCAAGGGCAAGAGGAAGAACTGATGAATCTGTTGGATCCCACTTGCATCCAGTTATTCAGTCAATATTATCCAGGCGTCGATGGCCAGTGCAACACAGCAGTTGCATATTTTGTCACAATTATTTCTAACTCGAAGTCATGATCCTTGGTGTATTTCCACAGGCTTTTAATAAAATGGTTTGGGAATATTACTTAGAAAGTAATAATCAGTTCAGTGACTACACATTTGTAACCATTATAATGACATAGTTATTTTTTTACAGTGATCTTGAATTTGAATCATGAAGAAATGTCCCCGCTATATGTAAGGCCATTAAAAAAAGCTAGACAGCTATGTACATTCCACTGATAACCTTTTCCTAAGCACTCTTTTTACACTGGTTGCAACGAGATTCATACATCCCATCATGTTATTTGTGTATTCATCGGCACATCAAGTTGCTTTTTTGTTTAATTCATTTTGTAATTAAACACTATAAAAGACTTTGAATGAGTTTTTTTTTTTATTCTGTGAAACAAATTTTATCCAGTTGGCACACGTCGTCATGTTTGTTCAGAAAGGTGTGGCGGTATCCTAAAATTGTGGCTGTTTAGGAAAAGGCAGGGAGGGATGAAAACCGTAGCTTGTTTCTCTTTCTCTTCCATCAACTGGTCGAAATGCCCCTGATTACGTAACTAAACCGTGGCTACTTCATGGTTGTCAGAAGTAGAGTGGTTGTGGACTAACCCAGGTGTGTGAATGTGTGCTGGGACGTAACATGAACATCTTACTATGATAAATACAATTAGACCAAATATTTCTGAAATGTATGATTGTAATGCACACAGCTTTTACAGTCTTAAAAAGTTTTATTGTTTTTATTTTTTTTTATATTGTTGACAGGTGTTGTTAAGAGATTATAATTGTGTGAGAGTTCAAGATCAACTCTGATGATGGGAACATGGAAGTAGACAGACTGCTTCAAAGAGGGGTGGGTGATGGCTATAATCTTGTCAAGGTGATTCTTTGGGTTGGTAAAAAGTGCCAGTATGACATGGATTTTCATGTAAAAATGTATAATGTTGTATACATTTTTAGATTTGCTTTAGTTTAGGATAGATCAGGTTGTTGTATTGGGCAACTTCGAAGTGTGATTGTGTCCGCGTGAACAGGGCGTTCCTCACAGAAAGGGAAACTTCCTTAGATAAATAAAGGCTATGGAAAAGATGTTTAACTGTCTACCTCTATCAAACTGTTGATGCATGGGAGAGTATGAAATTAAAATGTAAAATGATTTTTTTGTCAAATATATCCAGGGGAGACAGATGTAAAGAAGAAGCCACCAGAGCCTAAAAGACAAAATATGTTACCAAAAGATCTTGACTCAGGCCCAGGCTTGTCCATAGACAGCTGTCCCAGCATCCTACTCAACAGCTTTGTGTCACTTTTCTGTGCTGTTGCCACTTTGATGATGTGATTATGATTCATATTAGAACAACACCTTTGCAAGACATGGCGGTTGGACCTGGGCATTTCTGTCCAGAGATGAAATCATGTTAAAACTCTAGAGAACAGCTATGAAAATGAAAGTGTCAAATTTAAAGCTATGACTTCATCATCTCTATATCTTGCAGCGTCAGTCTCGTGGGAAAACATGGGCAGGGATGGTGTTGGTGCATGACTTTATCCCCTGTGTTATTTGCTCTCTCTCTCTCTCT
>NW_023339807.1:15407731-15423439 GCF_004916995.1 Morone saxatilis | reverse complement strand
GACGGCACGGGACACACCGAACCGACTCGAGCCACCGACCTCGCCTGACTGTCCGACGACGTCCGACGGCCGATAATCGGGTTGGTGTGCGGAGGCCTTTAGAAGGAGCTGTTTTTAATCTACAGAGGGAGCAGGTCCTCTTCCATAGAGGCCCTGATGTTGGACCACCACACTGACTCTATTTACGCCCTATTTAGGGTCACAGGTTGTTTTTTTTGTAGTTGCTCCTACCTGCTTGGAATGGGAGGGTGAGGCGGGGATATCGCAATCTGCAACCACACCGCTAGATGCCACTAAATCCTACACACTGGTCCTTTAAGCACATACACTAACCTGCAAATGACAAGGATCCACCAGTAGATGTCACACTCCCACTGCTCAAATAGAAAGAAAAGCAGAGCCACTGAGGCACTGGCATGGACTCCAGTTGCTATAGTAGGCGAAGAGGCGAGTAAGCAGGAGTTTGGAGTCATGGAATTGTAACTGGAAACTAGAATGACTTTTTAATATCACGTCTTTTTTTAAAATACGTTTATATATATATATATATGTATACATATATATCATTTTTGATTTGACACCAATTTCCTGGCTTGTGTTGATCAAAATCAAATCAGATCAAATGTCCACCTACCATTTTTTGTCCAGGAGGCAGATGCCATTGCACTTTCTGTGTTATCTTTTTTCTTTGTGGGACTTTTTTAAAAAAAGATTATACTTTTGGCACGTTTGCCTTTATCGAACAGTTGGTAGTGAAGTGTCAGACCGAAAACAAAGGGGGTGAGACGGGTTCAAAGGTCCTTGGCTGGAATTGAACTGGGGATGTTGTGGTCACGGGGCACTCAATGGAATATAATTACAGACATTAATATATATATATATATATATATATTTACTGTTGACCTCCACTGGATATTAGTGTCTGTTTGTCAGTCCATAAATCAACCATCATCAGTGAGAGACCACAGTGTGAGTGTAAAGGATACACAGGAGACCTTGGCTGCAGTTGAACATGGACACTCCTGAGAAGAACCCGGCCAACTCTACAGCAAACAGACCGAGGGTGACCGCCAACGCCACCACCAACCTGAGACACAGAGAGAGAGAGAGATCAGTGTATGGGTGGGGATGCATTTGTCAAATGTTTTCATACTCTGTGTGTATGTGTGTGTCAAATTATGTCTCACTTTCTGTCTTCATTGTCATACGCACTTTAATCCAGAAGACAGGCCTCACTGTTCCAAGAAAACTTCAAACGTAAACTCAAGAGTAAGACATGAACAAACCACCACAACGTACGTCACCGACAAAAAACGAGACGAGAGAGAACTGATGCGAAAACCCCGATCCGAAAGGAGGAGAGCCAAGGTGTAGCCCGTGAGTAACGTTGTTAGAAACGCGACAGGTCTCTGGGAGATCACGTCTCCGGGGATTCCCTTCTGTCCGACAACGCTGTTAGAAGAACAATTCACAATAGCGCAGTTTGATAGGTGGATAATAGCAAGAGCGAGTGTATATCAATCCGGGCGAATCAAGACGGTGCGCGCTACACCTCGCACTGGATCTATGCACGAGGGAAAGAAGTTTGAGTTTTGACTAAAGTTGTTTTATTATATGTGCCATACCACACGCTCTTACAAAAGTGACTCTGCCAAGACTGCTCAACACAGTCATAACGTCAAGCTGGTCGCCGCGTCGTGTGCTCCGACCTCTCTATACCGGCACCTCCACCAGTCTTTCCTTCACTCCGTGGCTTTTCTTAAAGCACATGCTCTGCTGTGTGCTCGCTTTCTCCATATCGATTTCTAACTTCCTATAACTTTATTATCCAGCGCACACGCTTACGTCCGAAATTGAGAGAGGACCGTTCGTGTTTTTTTTAATTTTTTATTCTTACACAGCACTGCCATCTAACGGCAATACTAAAACTGGGCCATAAACAATTTGGCATATTGTGATTATGATTTTAGGCTACAGGATAACAACCAAGAGGTTTATTTTGAGAGTCTGAGCTGCTGCTTGTTTAGGCTTGTAAGGAAAGATGCACTTCAAACACATTTTTTTCCTATAAGTACAATGCTTATTATAACCGTTATTATAGGACTGTCGTGGTGAGACCAGACAGGGTGGTTTTACATCGTCAAATGTGCAATATAAATATGCAATATAGTAACATATATATTGCTGTAACATAAGTGGCATTTTAACTTAACAATGTAACATGTAAATCATTCCTTAGGCAATGCGGCTGTGATATATCCTAAACCAGACCCTTCAAATCCCCCCCTCCCCTCCCCTCCCCTCCCATCACATCACATTTCTACAACGACTCGACTCCGTGCTTTGAGACAGAGCACAGGATCGGTGTGTGCGCAACAGCACGCAAGCAAGCACAGAAACCAGCCGACAGAAAATCTGTTGTAGCGGTTCAGCAGTCCAGGCCCAGGGTTGCTTTCCCTCAGTACGACAGACAGCCTGTCCCTGGCATCCCCCAGAATAAAAAAAATAAAAAGGGTTTAGTCGTTGTGTCGCTTGCATCGTGGAGGCATGGCAGAAGCGGAGTTACAAACCTTTACCTCTATCATGGACGCGTTGGTTCGCATTAGTGTAAGTATGACGCTCATATATATATATATTTTTTATTACGCTATTTATTTCAACCACGTGTGAATATTTAACGGGATATCACCGATTATCTTTTGTCCTCCGCCTTCATATGTAATCACACAATTTTAATTTCCTCTCGACCCATCTGAGTGCACAGGTTGCGTATGTGCTGAAGGAATGTGAGGCATTTCTCTGCTTTTGAACATTTTGGGTTTTTTGGGGGGGATTCAATTCAATTCAATTTTGGGATCAGGATCAAAGAGATGTTTTCGTCAAAGCTCTAGCATCTGTTGGTGGAAACATAAAAGCAGGGCCACAAATAGCATATACACCAAATCCCAAACGTTGTAGCAGATGAAGCAGTGTGTGTTTGACGTTTCATTGCCAAAATATGTCGGCTAGCAGTAGCAAAAAGCTTGCTTACGGGCCGCACAAGATGAGAAGGCAGAGATGATGCCCGTTGTCATAGAAACGGGATGCTGCGTTTAGTAGCTACCTGCAACACTGGAACTGGGCCTCCCAATCAGTAACACTTGCGTAAAACCGAGGCCGCAGCTACAAATCGGAGCAGAAAAAACCGAGAGCTATATTTATTTTATTGATTTGAAAATGTTTCTCTCCCTCTTGGATAAATATCTCCTACTAAGTTACCAAACCATGGTATCCTATGCCAGAGCTCGCTAATTCTATCTGCATTTTTCATTCTAGATACTGGCTAACACCTGAAGTCAGGGCAAAGATATTTTTTCCTCCAGATTTGCCCTCCCTGTGCTCTGTATGTCCAACATCAGCCTACGTTATCCGTGTCTGCTGCAGCTCCCCTTCTCGCTTTTTACTCCCACACATATCATATACGTTTCTTTTCAGGTCAGAGGAGGTGCAGAATGTAAAGAGCACTGGGTTCTTTATTTATTCTAGTGACTAAGAGTTATCGAATCTGACTCCTCATTCCGTTCCTCCTCTCCTCTCCTCTCCCTCTCTAGTCCAACATGAAGAGCATGGAACAGGAGCTGCATTGCCCGGTGTGTGATGAGATGGTGAAGCAGCCCATCCTTCTGCCGTGCCAGCACAGTGTCTGTCTGCTGTGTGCGGCTGAGGTGTTGGTACAAAGCGGTTATCCTCCTCCAGACCTCCCTCCAGAGCCCAACTCGCCGGCCTCCACACCCAATACTCGCTCCCCTCGACAGGCACGAAGACCCACACCCAGGACCCCTGACCGCCTGGAACGGGTCCTCAGAACAGGTGGAGGAAGGGTGTTTATGTGTGCATGTGTGTGTGCATCTGATGGGAATTTTAAGCAGCCTAGCAAGCGCTTTGCTCATATGTGAGAGAAAAAACTGAACGAGCTCAGCATTAAGCCACCTTAGAGTGACATCATCTTTTGAAAATGAAAAGATGATGGTGCGATATGACGCCACTGCCCTGTTAGTTTCATAGATGATGTAGCTGACACACCAGTATCCCACTGTACATCCAGCTTTGTGCATTCATGTCATGACTTATTTAAGCGCATGTAGAGCAAGGGCCACGGGGGCACAGAGACTCAAGGCGGTAAGGATCTGTCGAGCAGGTGTGCGTGTGTGTAAGCAGATAGTGTTTCCTCCACAGAGAACTAACCTTTATTTATCACTGTGCTCCCTCTCTATATATACATATATAAGGAGGGACAGCCAAGAGTTCTACTTGTTACTTTTTTCAGCAGTCTGTCTCTCCTAATTCCCTCATTAACTATCTGTATGACCCCATACAAATCTTCCTTTCTACAAACCCTCACTTTTTTTTCTCCCCTACCTCTCTATTCATGTCTCTTTCTCCTTCATCTCCTCTCCTCTACACACCTGCGTCCTTCTCCCAGTGTGCGGGACATACCCTGGGCGGAGGCGGAAGGATGCGGCCCATCCCCCCATGCTGTTCCCATGTCCTTCCTGTCAGCAGGACGTGGAGCTCGGAGAGAAAGGCCTGACAGACTGCCTCCGCAACCTCACACTGGAGCGCATTGTGGAGAGGTATGCATATGCACAAACATTGTAGATGTAGTATATACTGTAGCAGGCGGAGTCACAGGCACAGCCAGGTGTAGACAGAGCTGAATCCACCGTCTCAAACATGACATATGTTGATTATTACTTATGATAATGTCTCATCATCAGCTCATTAACAGAAGTCAGAAACAAAGTAATCATGGGTTTGGAAAAAAATGCCTTTAACCAATCCTGCATGCAATGAAGAAAGGCAGCAAATGAAGGGCTTAGTCAATACTGCTTTATAAACGAGACAGGAAATCATTTGCTGGAAAGAGTTTCAATAATGAATCTTTCTTTTACTCCTGATCCAAGGCTAAACCTGAGAGGAGATTGCAGGGACAGCTCAAAAACTGCAGTGTACTGTACGACAATGACTGTGGTAAAACGGTTCTGCCAAAGTTTTGTGGAGGAAGTTTGGAGTGAAATACTTCACATCCTCCTTTAATGTTAATCACCCTCTTCTCTTATCAGTTCAAATAGTAAAGATCAAAGTGAGAGCAGCTGCTTTTGAAAAAAAAAAAAACTGTTCTGAAATGGGGAGAGAGAGTTATGGGGATAGGCAGTTTCCCAGTTTCACACGCAGCAGTTTGATGAGTGCAGCTGCTCTCTCCCCAGACAGTAGTTGTGTTGGTCAGAAAAGTGTGACGGTGCATGTTTTACTGCGCAGGATGCACTAACAAGGCAGCTGCTGGTGATGTATCCAGGTCAGGCAGTTAAAGAGTTGGAATCCTAACTACTGAAAAGAGAGCAGGGCAAACTGAGATGAGCTCAATCTTCATTCTTGCTTTCTTTTCTGCTGCAGAACTGCTTTAGCCCTGCCCTTATCTCCCTGTACCCCTGTCTGCCCTTTAGGTATAGGCACACAGTAAGTCTGGGCAACGTAGCCATCATGTGTGGCTTCTGTAAGCCTCCTCAGTCTCTGGAGGCCACCAAGGGCTGCGCTGACTGCAAGTCCAACTTCTGCAACGAGTGTTTCAAACTCTACCACCCCTGGGGAACCCCTCGAGCTCAGCACGAACACATTCTACCCACAAACAACTTTCGGCCAAAAGTTTGTCTCTTTTTTTGTTTTGTGCATCATAAACAGTAGCTCCTCTTCTATTGTCATTGTGCCTTAATCCTCTTTTGTGCTCTAGGTCCTAACGTGCACAGAGCATGAGCAGGAGAGACTGCAGTGGTACTGCCGTAACTGCCAGAGGTTACTGTGCCCACTTTGTAAGCTCCGTCGTGTCCACCATGGACACAAAGTGTTGCCTATTGCACAGGCCTACCAGGCCCTCAAGGTGAGTTTCTGTGTAGTCTGCTTTGACAGTGTTAAGATCCTGATGTTAGCATCTCTAAAATGTCTACTTTTGCGTCTTACAGGACAAGGTCACCAAGGAAATCAACTTCATCCTGGCCAACCAGGAGACAATACAGAGTCAGATCACACAATTGGAAGCTGCCATCAAACAGATGGAGGTGAACTATTTTTTTCTCTGTTTTGTCATAGTACCTGTAAGTGTAATCTTTGTACAGGTGCAACAGTATTTGTAAGAGGCTCTCCTGCAATATTTTGTTCAAATTCAAGGGAATTGACCATCCCATGTGGCTAGCAGGAATTCAAATATCAACACTGTGCTGCACATTACTTTTCTATTGAATGACATGTTGAAAGCAGTAAGTTGGCTTGGAATTGAATCCATGTTTCTTTGCAGAGAGCAAAATTTTTGACACTAATTGACAACATGCTGTAGTTTAGATGAAACTACCCTTTTTTAATGCTTTAATACAATGGGAATCCACCCCCAGCCAATTTACTTTAACTACAGCTGCAACTGAAGGGGCAGGTAGTATTAGTGGGCCCTCTAGAGGCCTGTGGCTCTACTGCAATGGCTAACGTCTGTGCTTGCAAATAGCTAAGACATTGTCTATGTGTTTTATCATTCCTTATCTGCCCACTCTTGGGGGTCCCCTCTGTCATTCTCTCCAGGCGAACAGCACAGTGGCTCTGCATCAGCTGACCCACTGTATCCGAGAGCTGGAAGCGGCTGTTGCTGAGCGTCAGGGGGCTCTGGCTCTGGCCCTGGAGGGATCCCGCAGCAGGAGGGAGGAGGCCCTGTCTGCCCAGGTCTCAGAAAGGCGAGGCCTGCTGGAGCATGCAGGCCTGATAGCCTACACACAGGAGCTGCTCAAGGAGACCGATGCACCCTGCTTTGTACAGGCTGCCAGAGTCACTCATAACAGGTAACGTGCACTTATTTAGCTGAATCATAAACTCAGGTGGAATGAATTAGACTTTCTGACACTATATATTTCTTGTTTTTTATATCTGGCATTTTGGATATTTTTTTCTTACTGTTTTATTTATCTCTTTTTCTATCTGTTTGTTTCTCCCCCTCCAGGCTGGTGAAGGCCATAGAAAACCTCCAGTGTTTCTCCCTCTCTGCTGATCCCTCCTTCAGACATTTTCACCTAGACGCATCCAAAGAGGTCAAGCTCATCCACAGCTTGGAGTTCATACGTGGTAGGCTGCTTTGTTTTTATGATATGAACCATTTAAAAGTGAAAGTAAATGAATGTAATCAGCATTTCTCTGTCGCTTTGTCTCCCCCACAGCCCCACTGGCTCCAGTCATTGACACTCAGAAGACACTTGCTTATGACCAGCTGTTTTTATGCTGGCGCCTCCCTCAGGACTCGGCTCCAGCTTGGCATTTCTCTGTTGAATTCCAGCGACGAGCAGGAGGAGCTGCAGCCACATGGGGCGGCATTAGGTCCCCTAATGCTGCAACGGCATGGCAGCGTCTGGATGAAGTGAGAGGGACCAGTGCTGTGGTTGATCGACTGCAGATGGACAGTGTGTATGTGCTCAGGGTGAGGGGCTGCAACAAGGCTGGATTTGGAGAGTACAGTGAAGAAGTTTACCTCCACACTCCACCAGCACCTGGTAAGATATGTACATGTATTATATTACATCAATTTTAAAAGTTTTACATTTCATTCACTACAAAAAACTCTTAATTTTTCCATTCTTCTTAAAAGGCCATTCCTTGTTTCCAATGCAGTTTCACTGAATTCATGAATTTATAAGAAAGAATTGTAAATAGCTTGTACAATAGTAAAAGTAATATAGCACAAGATTGGATTTTTTTTTGTTTCAAAATGTGTAAAACAAGTTGGTTTGCATTGGTAACAAAGAAAAAAGTGTTGGCAGATTCAGTATCTTAAGTTGGATATATTTTCCGGTATTGTCATTTTTCGATTGATTGACTAATCTTGATTTTTCTTTTTTCTCCATTCTTTTACTTCCTCCATTCCCACTTTATTTTATCTTCTGCACCAAACCTTCCTTTTGCTGTTCTGCATTCCAGTTTCATCCCAGTCAGAATCTTTCCACTTCTGTCTTTCTTGCTACAGGTCTGTCTTTCTGCATTTGTCATTGTCCGTTTTTCTTGCTGTCATTCCTTCACAAAAAAGCATTTAATCAAAATTACCTGATCAGCTAAAACAATATGTAGATGAAGTGAATGTTACCTTTACTCTGTTTCTCACGTCTCCTCCTCCTGGTAAAGCCACTTATTCCTACTTTTCTTCTTTAGCTCTTTTTCCATTATGTGTTCAGACTTGCTGTAGCCTGACTGTCCCAGCTTCAAGATCTAACCCCTCCTCCCTCCTGACTCCTTTCTGTTACCTCTCTCGCCATCTCTCTCCCCTTTAACCCCTCCTTTCCCTCCTGGTATGCCTCCTTTTCCTGTCCTCTCAGTGTTGAGTTTCTCCTTGGACTCACGCTGGGGGCTACATGCTGACAGGCTGGCATTGGGTAAAGGCCAGACTTATGCCCGCAGTGTGCCAGGCCTCTCCCTCCTGCAGGCTGCTGACCGCACACTTACTTCTTGCCACTTAACTTCTGACCTGCTGGTGGCCGACTTGGCTGTCACTCAGGGCAGACACTATTGGGCCTGCTCTGTGGAACCTGGTTCCTACCTGGTAAAGGTGAGAGGGATGCTTCTTGGTCAGTCGGTTCGGTATAATAATGTGTTGTATGTATGGAATCAGCTTTACATGCTGACTCAAAATGGATGTGAGCCTTGTGTCTTCCTGATTCCATCTCTTACAGGTGGGAGTAGGGCAGGAGACTAAGCTACAAGAGTGGTTTCATCTCCCTCAGGACATGGCAAGCCCTCGGTAACTAAATCTTTCTCTCTTAAATATAGACTTTAGATTATTTGTCTCCCACAATTCTGTTTCAGAAACTAATTTGCATTTCTTATAACAACAATTAGAATGCATTGAACCACAAATACAGACATGATTGGGATTTATCTGTAGCATGACATCGCCAGACTAATTTGCAGACTAATTTGTAATCTGCAAAATAGCATGGAACCTCTCAGTTTATTTTGATTTTTCAGGGGTGTTATCAATGGCTGCAGACAAAAAATTCTCTGAAAGTAATTGGATAAACCTACAACCAATCAGAACAATGAAACATGCAAAGTTGATCAATTAAACTTACCAAATCCTGTCGGACGTACAGCACGCACATCTTTGCTTTAAGTGCAGTTGTTTGTTCTTCTTTTAGAGAAAATATAATGTCCAGTTTGTTTAATATGTGTAGTATATATACGTGATAGCAGATTCAACAGAAACAGTTCCACACAGTGGCAGCCATCGTGGTTGTAAATGAAAATGTCTTAACGGCCGCTAAGGTTGTGCTCCTCTGTACAGTCACTGTATAAAACCTGCCCCATATCAGATAAATGGTTGTGATTGGCCTGACTAGATCCAGGACTGGTAGAAATCTGTCTGACTGGGAGGGTGTTATGTTGCATCTGCCAGAGCAAACAAAACATGAGCTCAGAGATTTGTCTGATTCCCAGGCTGTCTTAAAACAGCATTAATTGGTTTTTAAACACAACATTGACATAAGTATTAGTGCAGCTTTAAAGTTTGTTTAGACTAGTGGATAGTACATGCTCATAATGCATACTGTTTGGTACATAAAAGACCATGCACCACATTCTTTAACTCGGTCCATTCATAATTCACTTCAAATTTTAACACAAAGTTATAAAAAACATATATGTATTTATCTTTCACACACTTTCACTGCTGTTGTTCCATTTAGGAACAATTTGAGTGTCTAAAAAATGATGAAACACTGAATAAGGTCACAGTACTCATGTTTTTGAGGGGACAGACTCAGAATATTCTCTGATAATATCATTATATTAGTGTGTTTTCAATGTTTTTTCTGTGCCGTTGCAAAAATCAAAAGATTTAAAATATAAATGTTATATTCAAGCTAGCATTGCAAGTGGCAGATTTCATATCTTCGGGTCCTACTGTATTTAAGTATACTATTGAATTGTAATGGTTTTAACACAAGTTACATTTTCCTTCTTTGCTTTTCTCATCCCCTCTGCCTCCCCCCAGCTGCGACCCAGACAGTGGCCATGACAGCGGGGCGGAGGACGGCCAGGACTCTCCTCCTTTCTGCTTCCTCACAATGGGCATGGGCAAGATCCTGCTTCCTCAAGGACATGGTCACAGTCAGAGCCAGGGGGACAGCCACAGCCAGGGAGGAGTGCACTCCCACAATAGCAGCCATAGCAACCTGCCTCACCCTCATACTGCTCCTCTGCCACCCCGACTAGGAGTGTGTCTGGACTGTGACAAAGGACGTGTCACCTTCTATGATGCCCACTCATTGCGGATCCTGTGTGAGGGACACGTGGACTGTTCAGCTCCAGTGTGTCCGGCCTTCTGCTTTATTGGCGGGGGTGCCCTGCAGCTGCAGGACCTTGTGGCCAATCGGAGCATAGAGGAACCGCCGCCACGGAGGGTAACTATCCAAACGCGTGCAACAAATCTCAGCAAATAAATTGTGGTGAGACGGCAATTAATGGGCACAGTTCACTCAGTTTTTCTAATGTCTGTAGAGTTAATGGTGGTTTACATTCACCACTTAATGTGAGGGTTGATAATTAATTGCCTTGATCTTCGATACTTGATTGAACTGTAACTGCTAAATATGGTTACATTTTTCCTTTCAATGTGGTTTTTGAGATCTGACTATAAATATCTGACGTTCATTTGCATTTGCACTTGGCCTGGAAATATTAACTCTGCCTTTTGGCTTTAATTATTTTATATTCTTTCGTGCTTTCTTTCTCCTCAATTTTGCAATGCTCTTATGGACATTGTGGCTGAAGTGATTTTAGACTATGCAGAATTCTGTTGACAGGGTTAAACACCTTTATAACAGGTTAAAAAAAAATCTGTTTGCAATGTAAGAAAAACCTGCTCTCCTTCTACACTTGTCTTAATTTGTCCCAGAATGATCGGACAACAAACGTTGCATGCAAGTGTAACTAGGATTCATAACTTACATATATGCAGATAACTGTCACCTTGTAAAGCACCTCAGATGTACTGTATGTCTAATTTTATATCTTAATTTTTTTATGTAGCCTCAACAAGTGTTAACGATGTGTAAATAATTCAGAATTGGAGAATGTGAATATTTCTCGGTTGTTGAATAGTGATGTTCTGCTGGCTCATGTCAGGATCACGTGTCTCTGTGTCTAAACAGTCCCAGTTGGTATTTTATATAGTCGCTGTTTTGCATTTCAAAAAGGACTTTCGGCTGGGTAAACATGCTCACAGTTGCCTCAGTGTTTTCAGATTAAAAAAAGGTTCTGAGGAATATTGTTCTCATTATACTGTTTTACATTTCAGTGTTTTACATTTTGACGAAAGTTAAAAATGACGATGGCCTACTTGTCCGGTATTAAACTGTGGTGTTTGAGTCATTTGCACATAAATATTAATGATGAGATGTGACGTCAATGGAAGTGGATGGATGACAAGATAACCAGCTGAAGTAGGCTAATGAGAAAAGGTCTATTTTATGAGATCTGGGTGACTTTCATTATTTTTCCTACTGCAAGTTGCAGTAGCTCATTTACTTATTCACTAAGCGGATTCACAGTAATGTTTGGGGAATGTAAAAGCCCAGTTATACATAATTTCAATGCAAGAGATTGTCTATATTGTAATATTTTCAAATAGACTGGCTCCGACTGTATTTTGATATATAATATGATTTTTCTGGTGTGTATGTGAGCTCTGGCTGTGACTTTCATGCTTTCTGTTGTATGTATGCGTGTGTCTCTACTTGTGTTACAGCATAGCACTTGAATGACTTTAGACTGTAGCATCACAGAAATCAGAATCTCTTAATTTAGATTTATCTTTGCTGGCAGAATGTTTCTATCATGTCATGAGAAAACAACAATAAATGACTGATAACTGTAACATGGAGTCACTTTGTGTCAAATAATAACCGTGCTATATTATCATTAAATGCTCTGATGTCTTTTCCCTGCACTCAAAAAACACAATTTGTTTTCCATAATACAGTTAACACAGAAACCTTTTGTCTCTGTTTTATATTTTGGGCTCTCTTGGTTATAAACTTCTTTTACATTCATCATTGCCTGTCATTTCCCGCTCTACAACCAAAAGATAAACATGTTTTTGGTCAAATATAGCTGTCACATGCTATAAAGTTGTCACATTTTGATTGACTGTACACAACAGAGCAGCACTTCAGAAGGCATAATAAAAACCGACTCTCCTTGTTTAAATGTCATGGAAAAAACTGTTGTCTCTATGAGTGTGTGGTGCTCGCCTGCATGTAAGGGCAAGTGTGCCCCTTAATCACTCGAGTGTGCCAGAGCTGCATGAACACGTTAAGTGGATCTTTTGTGCCACAGGGTTTAAATATAATCATCCTATTTTGTACAAAGCCAGGACACACCTTATGGGACACCTGATACAGAACAACAGCAACAGAAAGAGGCAGGCTAAGAGCTCAACAGCTGTATTATATGTGAACAGAAGACATGGCAAGAGAAGGGGAGCCAGTTGGACTGGTAGTTGGAACATTGTTTTAACACCCAGACAGTGACAAATAGGAATGTTCCACAAAGGTAAAAGAGTTCATGGATATTGTGTAAGACCAGAGTGGTTGTGTGTTAGTCATTGTTTTTTACATTAACAGATGCTGTTGCAATCATACTAGTGTTGGAGCTCTCTAAAGTCTGCTGGAGGAGTTTGCAATAATACAAATTTACCATTAGGGGGCGACATTGTTTGTGCTTTGTTGATTATCCTATGTATTGTGTAAAAAAAAGGCTACTCAGCAACAGGTGCACTTAATGTCAACACTGACTTGTCTGGCCACAAATCTGTGATGACAGGTCCGATATTACAAGTTAAGACCTTTCAGCTTCTGTTTGGCTCCATCTTTGTGCTTTTCATTGTGTTACACCTGAAAGAATGTTTCCCTCCCTCTCCTTCTTTCTCTTTCTCTTTTTCCCATTTCTTGTACCTATTTATTTGTTTGTGACACGACATATAAATCAACATTGATTCAAATGCACATATGCTACAATTAGTCAAGACTGATTCCTTTTTTATGTAGTTCCTGAGAGAACAGATCTGCAAAGTTCTGGTCACATATTAGTTTGCATTTTCACCGCACATACAGATGTAATTCCACAGCGAAAGAAATAAAACCTCCCACAAAACAAAAAAAGAAATTCTACATTAACACCACATTGGCCCCCATAGTTAACTCTAAACACAGTCAAACCTCAGTGCAAGATGTGCTGTTGAAAAAGCATTTCACTAAAGTGTTTTTTTCTCTCTAGTCCTAATTCAACCTCCATGGGGCTGTGTCCCAGTGTGGTTGCATTGTGTTTTGGTTACAGCTCAGTTTAGTTTACACGTCTACCAGACAGAGCTCCTCCCCACAAAGGTGTTTGTCTGTTTGCACGCAAATGTGTTAGTGTGAAATTCACCTGAATTTCCATTCTGTTGTGAAACTTTATTATCTGTTATGGAAGAGTTGGCAGATGGTCTGATGATGAATACAAAATATAAGACAAATAAGGAACTAAACTACAGTATGTACAAATAAGTGAGGAATTTCCGATGAATACAGATTACAGTGGAAGTAAAGAAAAGGAATTTTACCCGCTCTTTAGATATTTGCTACCGTCACTGGCTACGTTTTTTTTAGTTCTTGATCTATTATCATTACCTGAGATGAAACTAGTGTATTTAGACAGGCAGTAAAGCTTTGTTTCACGTGTTGGAGTCAACTGAAGCAAAAATTGCTGAGTGCCATGCAGACTTGCAGAAGTTCCACATGCAACGAGATGTAATAAACTTTTAAATGTGCATACAGTGCAGGAAGCTACAGAAATGTTTGCTAATGCAAGCACAGACACTCCAAGTCCCCTGAACAGCTGTGTCTCCTGTCTTTCCTCAGCACCTCTGCACATCACAGTGGACGTTTATGTCCTGCACACACACTCAGACACGTACTCCTCCCACAACATTTCAACTCCCCGAGTACCTCCACAAGTTCCAACCATGGTTTACACCTTTTTCCAAAAGAAAAAAAAGTCTGTGAAACTGTCAAACAAAATGGATCTCTGCTGCTTGCAGGGGTTTGTGAACCTCACCGAAAACGTTATTGTGTGCCACTGCACTGAAATCCACATACACCCCTGCAATCAAATCCAAATCCACTTTACATGGTTGCCATTCAAAAACACTCACAAATCCTCACTTACACATGTACACACACAAATCTGCTATGTGTGTGTGTGCTCTGGACGGATGCCAAAGTGAGAGAGCATGCTCAGACAGGACCACAGCCCCTCAGGCTCTGTGAGTATTATGTGTGTCATTTTTAGACAGGAAAAACATTACACCTCTATAAAGTCCTTAACTGTACTGTACCACCTGTTTGGCTTGGTTTTTAATTGTATTCTTCACAACTATAACCTGGCTTTACTTCACTATACAAGTAGAAGTGATTTATAGAACATGACCAAAAAAAAGAATCTTGTGAATTTAATGCAAATGTATTTATTTAATTTTTGAAACCAGCAAAACATAAGTTAAATTAAACTTACTTGCTTGTAAAGCTGTTGTAGGGTCCAGTTACTGAATATGTTCTGGTGGTAAAACAGTAGGATACATATATATCAAAGGTGAAATATGTACGTGTGTATGTGTTCATATGTGCTTGTTTTGGTTCATAGGTTGTCCTCTGACAGCTTAATGACTAGCTGTCCACATATCACTTCACTCACTGTTCCCATATGAAGGGCAGCAAAAGCAGAGGAGGAAGAAGAGGAAGGAGGAGTGAGCCAAAAAACAATCTGGACTGACTGAGACAGGACATACTGAACCGCACTATAACCCTCAGGACACACCGGAGGGCTGCCTGTAAATCTATTTCCGTGGCAGAAGAACCGAGCAAAGGTCTTTCAGCACCAACTGGTAACAGTGTAAGAGCTGAAGAGTCACATTTTTGCGTGTGTGTATGAAAAACAGGAAGGTGGTCTTTGTGTGTTATCTACGATGCACGCAAGTTCTTGTGTGAGCCCCTCAGCTGTGCAACCAACAGGCTCTGAGGAGAAAAATGCTGATTATAAAATCAAAACAAAGGTGGCGAAGCTGGTAAAACTGGGAATAGAAAGCCACTTGCTGCTCCCTGCACATGGTTCCCCATAAATACCTACAGCACCAACTGCATCTACAAACAGGGCAGTGCATGCATATACATGCACACCAATAAAAAGCTGTCATAGAAAGCTTCAGTGTTAATTGGGGACTTTTATGTGTAAATCTGCTGCATATCACGAGAGCTTGAAGTGGTTTTCTTAGCTGAGAAAGCTTGTGTGCTCCTCTCTCCTCTGCTTATAAAATCTATATAAATCTTAGACTGGCTGACAGTTTCATGAGACAGACCTTATTATCACTGCAGATGATCTGAATGTACAAAACATGGCTGCCATCTGTGTGACTATATGATAAATGTAGGAGCAGGACTGTGGGACCACCAAGTATTTTAGAGGAATGCAAGGTGAAGGAAGGAGAGTGATACATTGAGAAGAGAAGGTGTAAGAAGATATGAGAAAGAGATGGGATTTGGGAAGAGGTAAAGAAAAACACAATGAGGAGAAAGAATGAAATCAGATGATATTATGTTTTGTGTGTGTTTGTGTGTG
>NW_023339807.1:15403772-15407697 GCF_004916995.1 Morone saxatilis | reverse complement strand
TGTGTGTGTGTGTGTGAGTAGAGGAGGAACAATAGCTGGCCATGGGAATAATTAGATAAACAAGTCGAGGGACGAGGGCGACAGAGAAGGCTGGGAAGGGTGAGGGGCTGACAGGAAAACTGATAGAAGCACATTCCTTCTTTCCCTCTTCTTCTCTTCAAAACAGCAGCTGGGACAGGTGTGGTTTTACTGATGGTAGAAAGTGCACAAGCTGCTGACTGCCCCCCAGTGTGTATGCCGTGTGTGTGTGTGTGTGTGTGTTTATATGCTGAGTATGCACACTGTCTGGCTGCAGACTGCATGTTAGCAGAGACTTTGTTGTGTGTAATTACGGGGGAAACAAAACCCATAGATCCGAATTCGCCCCACAATGACAAAAATAGACATCTGAATGCACACATGGTGTTTGTGGGGGAGAGATTGTGGGAGTGTCTGTGTAAAAGACAGCATACTGTACATATAATGTGTATATGCCTATGATTAATAGGATGTGTGCAAACATATTAAAGTCAACGTGTGTGCGTGTGTGTGTGTTGTTTAAAGAGACTCTACTACAGGAAACAGAGGGATCCTGTTTGTGAGTTGTACTCATTGTTCAGCTGATTACGCCCCCTCAGTACCCTTACTCCTTCACACACACACACGCCTACAAAACATAGGACCTCTGTCTCTATTTGGCTGTCGACCAAAGACGTGTACACATCAGGGTAAGGACCATGCTTTGATTTCCTGCCTAACACTTAACATGTTGTCTCTTTACAATAAAGCCCCAGTTTATAATGAGGGGAGTGTCCGGCCAGTCTATCTGACTCCATACATTGTCTCTCCAACCTCATTAAATTGTGTCTCTTTTCACTAGAAGAATAGACAACACCCAATACTCCCTTATCTTCTCCTGGACTCATCGTTTACTCATTTTTCTTCCCTCTACCTTCCTGTTCCTCCTAAATGACTAATTTCTACTCACATGGCCCCCCACTTTATCTCTTATCAAGGTTGTTTATCATAACATATTTATGGTCAAGAGCAGACCTGAATCTGACTCACTCGTCTGCACTATCCTGTCTCTATTGGGTTTTTTTATAATACACTTGTTGAAACTGAACTTTCATTATAACTTAATTACACAATAACAAGAGAAATCCATAGAATTCCCTTATGGTCCCTAGAATTTACCCTTTCCTTCTGCTTTATCATCTCCAACTCATATTCTTAGCCATTAACGCTGGCTCTGGTATACCACAAAGGTCCAAACTTAAATATCTCAACAACCATTGGATAGCATGTCATAAAATTCTGTACACACCCTTGGTCCGCAGAGGATGAATCCTACTGATTCCCTGACTTTTTCTTTCGTGCCACCAGCCGATCACAGTCTTTCTCTATCCCGAGAAATATCTCAACATCTACGGGTTGGATTGGCAAATAAATTGTGTACAGTTCACTGACTGACTATGATGAGGTTCACATTTATGATTCAGAGGAAAATTACTCCATTAGTGTTGTATGGAAGACTCATGTCTCCCTCAGGATAAATTTTGGTGACGTAATGATCTTTTATCTACCATCATCAGAGTAAAATTTTAATTTGTCCAATACTTTTTTATGACCAAATAACCAAGAGACTAATGACATTCCCATCAACCTAAGCTGTACTTTGGTGCTAAATGCTAAATTAAGACAGTGAACATGGTTAACATTAATACTTTATACATATACTAAAAAGAAATTGTCATTGTGAGCATATTAGCATGCTGACATGGCTGGTAGCATGGCTGTAGATTCTTAGTGTTGGTTTATTAAACATCGTATTACAACAGAACTAGAGAACAAGCTAACCTAAATTTCTCCTTTGAATTGTTTTATTCTTGTTCCAGGTTTTACTGTTTCCTACCTCATTTATACATTCTTCTCTGCTCAAAAATGTCCCCTTTTCTTTCTTGTTCCTTCTTTCAACTGTAGCTCATTTATCTCCCACCTCCAGTCCTCTCAGCTTAGCTTTTCTACATAACACTCAATTCCAGCACAATACAGTGTTGTGTCTGTGTGTTCTGTCAGGCGCAGGCTCTTTGAGCTCAGGAAGAGAGGCCAATGTAACACACACACACACGGGATGAGAACCTCTGGCGTGGCCTTTCCCACCACTGCCCTCTCTGTATCAACACACTCACACAAACAAGCTTGTTCACACTGCTGCACCATCAAACAAGCTTTTGTCTCTTCTTGCACAACCACCCCAATCACACACACACACACACACACACACACACACTTATCTCCATCTGCATGTAAGCTCATTACTGCGTCCAAAACAAAACCTCCAAACTACAGCACAAATCTACTTCAAAGTGTCAAGTGCAGCTTCCTCACAACAAAATCTTTCATGTCCACCATGTTCACAACTTAACAAGCAATCAGCGAATAAAAGTCATTGATGTTTAAAGTAAAAATTTATTTACATGGCACCTTTAAAGATCTTACATCCTTTAGAAGTGTAGTAAATCAGCATTGACACTCGGCTGTTTAATTTGCATAACATATGTCCTTATTACAGATAATAATGAGGAGACTAAACAAAACTCTATTACCCATAAAAACCAGCCACCAGAAAAACAATTACAATCATTTATTCTTGTAAAAAAAAAACCTGTGGTGTTAATTTATTTTCTAATTTTATTTAATCCCATATACAAGAGCTTACAAAAATAGCATTAACAATGTAAGTAGACAATATATGATCTTGGACATAAGCAAACATACACATTCTGTATCAAAAAGACGTAAAATATGTAGAAAACAATTCTGAACAAATATAATTTACTGCCACTGATATGACTCAATATTCTGTCAGCATGGCGATAGAGGCATGAGTTCAACCTCTAAAGAGATATGAAATCATCATTGCCTCACCAGACTGTGGAGAAAATATCAAACTATATACTACCTTATTCCATACATGAGTACCAGAGACCAAAGCCTCTATATGTAACATGAAAATAGCAGCCAACAAGTGACAACTCCACAAAATCTTTGGCTAGTATGAGGTGAGGGAGATTCAATCCAATTCACTGGGTTGTGAACAGAGAGCAAGACATGTTGGTAGATCAGAAAATGCCGTTAATCTTTAAAGGCAAACACGTTCTAACAGAAAGCACTTGAAGGACACGGAGAAGAGACACAGCTCACAAATTTAACAAATGCAGAAAACGCCCCGAAAAACACAAAAATGATGACATCATAGTTTTTCCCCACCCAACTGAGTAACTGATACACTTCCCTGAAATGATAAAGTCAATAGACATTACGTCCACACCGTCAGTGGTGTCATCCAATGACAGCTTCCTCCATGTAACTCCGTCTCTCTGTATGATAAAAAAAAGACGAGTGATGGGAGAGCTTTGCTGCGGTCCTCCATGGATTCAACAGATCCGCAAACCCTTTTATTTTTCTTAACTGAGTATGTGTGTATGTATATATATAATCTCATATATGCATAGGCTTATAGGAAGGTGAGCTTTGATTGACAGATGCAAATCTCCAAAACAGATAAAATCTGATGAGGCTGGTGAAGATTCCCGGCGTGTTCGGAACCTGGAATGAACGGAAACAGGAAGAAGATTATAGCTTTAATTTCATTTTAATGAAGAAACTGTGTTTACAGGTGTGATTCATGTGCATGTTCTCTCCGCCTGTCTTACCACAATATAGTTGTCCTTCAACTGAAGACCGTAGAGGACCCAGGAAGTTGAAGTGAATAAAGTGGCTACAGTCAGAGGGAAGGACAAGCACTTCACATTACCACTACGCACTATTTCTACCTAAAAAGGAAGAGGATAACAACAATTAGTTAACAAAAACAAAAAAGCTGTTTTAATAATAAAGTGAGTTTTTATATTATATACAATGGATCAAATCACTATGTGTA
>NW_023339807.1:15402203-15403672 GCF_004916995.1 Morone saxatilis | reverse complement strand
ATGAGTGTGAGTTTGATCTTCTCTCTCCCAAGCTTTCTTTTTTTATTTTTACTATTTCAGTCCAGATTTTGTTGGTTTTCCAACAAGTGCATACTAAGAAGCATGTCAGTACAAGCACATCTGGAATGGTTTGTAGAATAGATGCTGATAATGCCACATATAAATCATGTAAGCTGTAAGCAGAAACAGAAGTACCAAGGGGATGAGCACAAACAGAGAGACTGAGAATAACAGGAGAACAGATGAGGGAAAGAAAGTGCAGAAATGACTGCGGAGTCATTCAGAGCTGTGCTACAAGATGGGGAGGGTGGAGACAAACAGGATAGGAGACGAGGAACAGACAAGATGACACAAAGAGAGAAAAAGGAAAGAGAGAGAACAGGGATTTATTCCTTCATTAGAATAGCCTGCACGTGCAGCGATGACTGAGTTACAGAAGACGTGCTTGCTGTGTCTGTACGATGTTCAGTGAGGGATACAAAAGAAAAGAAAGACTTAATGTGCCGATTCCAGTTGTACATAACGAATGTTTGTCCGAGTGGATTAAGTTTAATATAATCTGTTGCAGAAAAACGCACCTTTGCTTTGACATTATTTTTGGACTACTTTTTTCTTTTAACAGGATTCGTTGTATTTGACATTTATATGAAGAGTCTTTAACTTGATATGAACAAGCAAATTGATACTATATTACTACGTTAATAATTTTACTATATACTATATATTAAATAATCTCTTTCGGGAGAGATTATATTATATTTTTAACATCACGTCACATGCTGGAGGGAGTGGATGGAGGGCCAGTATGTTTGAGACCCCTGTTCTAATAGTTGAATCACTTATGTATGCCAATTTGATTATTAGATCATATTTATTCACAATTATTATCATCATCAACTATAACTCTATTCCAGAATAGACGTTACAATCATAAAAACATACTGTCCCTACATTATCTATGAACCCAGTGAGATGATAGTAAGTTACATGTACATGCTGTGTGTAGTTTGCGTTTGTCTGTAATGAATGTGAGCTGTACCAGGTCGGTGAGCGGGGACAGGTACATGCTGACGGTCACCACACTGCAGGTGAGGCCTAGCTGGCTGAGCCGCGTGTCTCCCTCAGGAAGAAACGCGGTGAAGTAGAACCAACCGACGGTCAGCACCGTCCCTGCTGCAAGGGTCTGGGACGTCACCAGTCTCTGAAACAAACACACCCACACAGATGCTGAGAGAAAGCTGTGCACACAACAAACTCAAATAAAGTGAAGTTATATAGTTGATGCTCAGCTGACCTTTTGTTTTGTATAGTGGAAGTACACGAAGATGTACAGGATCTGGAGTAGAGCTCCAATAATGTTGACCAGGACGATCGTCTGATCTCTCTTCAGAATCCCATAATACAGCCAGCCTAGGTTACTATGGAAACGAGACGAGCATAGATGTTCAGACCAGAGCAAGATCAAGGAT
>NW_023339807.1:15394740-15402190 GCF_004916995.1 Morone saxatilis | reverse complement strand
ACACACAAACATATACACACACACACACTAACTTACTTACTTAAGACACGTGGTGAGGAAAGGGAGAAATTGGATATTGTCAGCACTTTTGGATTCCCACATCTTCTTCAGGTCGGTCCTAGACACACACACACACACACACACACACACACACACAAACAAGTACACAAAGAGAGAGAGACAGCCAAAGGGTCAACACACACACACACACACACACACACACACACACACAGATACTTCTAAATCAAATAAACTTGATCTATCTGGGTTCATATACTGTGGCATTCCTTCACTGTCACCAAGTTACCATCTCTGGCTTCAGACAAGCAAGTGGAATTAAATCAGAAAACCTGCTTCCTGTTTTCTACCAATCTTAATCAAATGAGGAGTTACACACTGCCATGCAGCATGACATTAAAGAGCAATACAACTTACAGTCCAGTCGAGAACATCCCGACTGTAAACACGATGCAGGCCCATGACAGAAGCTGCAAGAAATCCATAGAACGGGGGAAAAAAAAATAATAATAATAAACGTGTGCAGCTATTAAATGTGCAAAGTCTGCTTTTAATCACAGATGCTTCAGTTGCATTAAAGTAGAGATGGATAAAAGCTACGCTGACGCCTGTCTCTCGCACTTTACTTCCGTGTTTGCAGTCAGTGTGCTCAGTGTTTCTACACTCTGATTGGCTGTGTGATAAAACAGGTGGGGTGGATTTGCTCCAATAAGGCGCTGAAATGATGGCGGACGTCGCGCGTTACGTCATCACGTTGAAATAAGTTTGTAGGTCCAGTGAGCTGGCTGTTTGAGTTTAACCCCAGTGTGATGGATGGAGGGCTGTCAGAGGAGCACTGTACTGGGGTAGCTTGTGTAATGGGAGTTAAACTCAGTTCATCCCAACATTCAGGGGTCTCACACACTGGATACATCTTATAACAAAAACAGAGAAGATGAACAGTTCTCAAAAGGAGCTGGTGTCAAATTGGTGGTGTAGATTTAAAAAATGTAGATTTCAATTTATACTTTATAGTATTATGCCCATCTTAACATGTAACATGTACGTGTTACTTACTGTCTATCTTACTTTCATATCATATCAGCTCCTAATCTGGTGTTCAAATCGAGGCACTCCTGGGATTTTAAACAAGAAATTCACTCTTCATGATGAGTACTATTCAGCCTGTGAAATTATTAGTCTTCTGTGCCTCTGTAAGAAGCTTTCCATAGTTGACTTGGGCTTGAAGTGTGCATTCAAGAGGGAGGGGGGTTCTAATGAAAGACATTTTTGAGTTGCATTACTTGATTTAAACTTTTCTTGTTTTAATATGACTTTTGTGAGATCCCCAAACTTATGGAAGTACAATACTAAATTACTGTAATATCCCTTTAAAAGAGTAGGAAAGCAGAATAAACATACTTCTGCTACACAGAAGCATATTTCTTGTTTCAGTCTTCAGTCTTTGTTTTTTTTTTTCTTGTAAATTACTGGATATTTATATATCGTCAGGAGCCTAAAAAGTACAGTCTTTGGTTGAATTGGCCACCACATGCGACCTGTGATGTGGGTCCACAAGCAAACAAAGCTTTGTTTTAAGGGGTGCTGGGGACCACTGGTTTACATAATCACAACTTGTAAGGAAGAGTGTGCTGTCGATATTGCACCAGTCCAAGTGCCCAAATAGGTCTAATGAAGTGGTGATAAAAACAACTTGGCAACACTAGCTGACTAATCTTCCTTATATCACCATTATTCCAGTTAGTTGGCTAATGTTACAGGCCTATAGCTAAGGTGGGTTTTTTAAAACTCACAAAGCAATGGTTTACTGTATTCCATTGGGATGCAGCAGTGTAATTTGATTTATTTAATTCCACATGCATCATTTTTCAACTAGACAGTATTCAGACTACAGAGTGTTATTTAATGGATATTACATCCAGTATTTAAGATGAGGAGTCATATTTCAAGTTGTGAATTAAAACCTTAAACTACTGCTGCCTCCCAATTTAACACAGTTCAGTTAAATTAAATGCTAATCACCTCAAATGTCCTTATTAACTTTCTTTGCCCCTTCTAACCTCTCTTACCTCCCCCACAATCATGGACCCTCCTGCGTCCAGCTGTCAGGACGGAGCATCAGAGGGGTGGAGGAGCCTTTCAGCGGTGTAGCCTCGTCGCTCTGAAGCTCTTTCCACAAACCCTTTTTCACGCTACACTTTCCAAAAAATCTCTCAAACTTGACCTTTAACAACAGTGTTTGATATGTAATTTTCTCCCTCCTTCTCCTTCATTTTCAAGCCTTTTTTTTAAAGTTTGCATCTGTTTGACATTTCGTTTCTTTCACTTCATTTTTTATGTCATCATTTTTAATGTCATTTCTATAAAGATGCTGAACATTTTCCTATTTCTGGTTGATGTTTGACATTCTGTTATGAAATTGTAATTCCTTTTTCTTTGTGTGACAGTGTTTTTGAAGTAAAGCTCCTCTAGGTCCTTTAAATGGTATGCTGCCTTTGGTAGTTTCTAACATATTTTAAATGTAATCCAATCATGCATCATCTATTTTTGCTGACGTTTAAAATTCAAATATGTTTTGAAAGTACATTTATTTAATTTTCATTCAGTGTAGTTATAAATTGTCAGCGATGGAACAATCAATTTTCTTTTTGTGTGTTTTGTACTTTCGCTCCACTGCATTGCAGAGGGAAACATTATGCAGGTAACTTTGCATCTTTCTGATGGTTAACTACAAGGCATTTTCAAATTAGGATTTTAAATACAACATTAATATAAAATCAAGTATTGCAGAGTTTAGAGAATTTTTCCTTAGCCGGTCTGAGAACATGAAATCATCCAAATTATCTTAAAAACGCATGACAACCCTCATCGATTTGAGATAGGATCAATTCTGGATCTCCAGGTTTGGGAATTATTTCATTTTTAGGGATTTTTGTTGTTTCAGTATATATAATTGGTGTATATTTATTTGTTATGCATGTAGATGTACCATACGCATTAATGTACCTAGGTAACTGGTTTGAATACTTCTTTATCACCTGGCAATAGCAGGTTTTATAGGTTATTAAATGTACATGTTACAGTTCCAATCTGACTGCATTTCATCACTCTTTGCACATTGCTGCATGACATCATCTTAAGCTGAAAAATTACCGTGAATACTGCCATGTTTGGACCCTTCCATCGGACACAGTGAAAGGCTGTCCTGCATTAACCTGCTGTACAGAACTCTACAGATACATGGGTGCTACATTGCAACAATATTTCTGAGACTGTATGATCATCTGCAGTGAATTTAAACTATGACGTGATTATGGAAAAACAAACAACTGAGTTTTATGTTCTGGTTTTGAACGTATATGTTGCGTGGTTTTTGCAGGGGATAGTGACTTTTGACAGTTTTCAGTCAGCTCTGAGGTTTGTGCCCTGTGCTCCTCTTCATTCCAACATACTACTGTGTGGACGGATGTTCAGCTTTCCCTCCAAAGAGGATGTACAGAGCAGTAAAAGAAAGGGTAAAAAAAAGAGTGAAAGAGTGTAAGCGAGGAGGCGAGAGTGACACCTTCACACCCAGTTGTCAGTTTGCTTGTGGGCCTCTCTTGCTGCACTATCCCGTCTTCTCACTCCTTCATCGTCCCCCTCTCGGCTCTCATGTTTGGTTTTTAGGCTGTGAAATCTAAGCCAGAGCAAGCGATGTCACCAGGGATGAAAGACGGAGAAGGCAGAGAAGAGGGGATGAGAAATAGAGGCTGGGAAAGACATGGAGTTGGAAATGTTGAGGGTGCTGGAGAGATTTCATCGGACAGGAGATGGATAGCTTTGCCAAAATATTGTGTCATCCAGTGACGTCAGTGGGATTTCAAAATCCAAAGTAGTTTAGTGCAAAAATAAATGCCACTAGAGCTGATAAAAACCAGACAGAAAATGTTATAACATCACAATTTCTTTTATTTCTCATATTTTTCACATCTTAAAACAGTGTTTTATAGTTTTCTCTATATACAAATTTACATATAAACATTTACAAAATGACACAAGAATGTTTAACAAGACAACAATTGTATTCTGGGAAGTCCCTTCAGTTTGAGGTTCGACAGTGTATGAGTGGGATCACATCTGCACATGAGCCAGTGTACCATGATACTGTTGAGACAGTAGAAATGAGAACAACCATAAGTACGGATGAAGCTCAGCTCCCTAAAACCCCTGTTAGTGTATCTGTTTGGTTCTCTTGATCAGTGGCTCTCAACCTTATGAGAATATGTACGTATGTATATATATAATATAAAAGTGGAGTGAACATTCACACACACACACAAAAAAAAATGAATATATATATTTCTAGGATCCAAATTAGTTTGGGTGCATTTCTTCTGAAATACATTACCAAATATGAAATATATAAATTACTGTTTAATCTGCATGAGCAACAGTAGGCATCACTTTAAAGGCTCATGAGCCAAAAAAGGAGAAAAGAAGGTTGAGAACCGCAGTTCTGGATTAGACCATTTGTTGGCTTGTGTGATACTTCTAGTGATGTTAATTTAAACCGCAGCACCTGAATCAAAGTGTCTGCTTTTGTATTGGTGTTAATGTGACATTGGTGCTTTGACAGAGACTAAAGAGATATAACAGAGAGCTGAGTGCTACACAACAACAAAAAAAGACAAAAATCCTACATAATGTATACCAATTTGGCAGTAGCTGACAACAGTTTTCAAGACACAGAATTAATATTTTCTCTACATGTAGAGGAAGAAAAATGACATTAACAGTTGGAGATGAGGAGTACAATGCAAATCTGTACCAATGGTATGACAATTTGAAAGACAATGTAATCCTCTTGTCATTTTCAATTCGATATTTTGACCAATTTGCTTGCAGTTTTGTTCATTATGATTGGAAAAAGTATGCATCTTAAATGATCAAAATAAGAATGTCCATCCTCACAATAAAGTAATTTAAAAAAGCATTTTTGAGGTCCTCTTCTTTGGAACGATCCACGCTCCACATTCACGCAAACAAACACACAAACACACACACACCAACAGCGCTGTCCATGCTCGTATATATAAAAAAAAAAAAAAATCGGTATAAAAAAAGTCTCTGAGTGTTCATGGTCCCAATGACCAGCATTGGATTAGAATTGTCTCTGCTAATGGCGTCTCCGTCAGCCTTAGTGGAGCATCAGGGCTAATAAGACTGCGATCATGGTAAAGAAGAGTGGAAAGGAGACCAGCTGTGCTCCTGAACTGCCGATACTCCTCTGAACCTTTGGCTCCATCACAGCAGGGTCATCTGAGGAAAGGAAAGGGAGGGAGAATTAGTATTGGTTTTCACCATTCCTTCATGGTAAACACACCCAGCTGAGCTCCTCTTAGACATGGAGCTGCTGTCACTAACTTGAATCCTCACCTGCTGGGAGCCGGTTAGAGGGGTTGTGAACTCCTCCAGCAGCAGGAAAAAATCCTTTTCCTCCGTCAATGCTTTTTCTGGTATCATCTGCCTTGGGTGATACCTTGGGCTGGGTCTTTTCAGAGCCTTTATGCCCGACAACATCCACTCTCAGCCTTAGACAGTCCTGGCCATGGTGATGCATTGGCTTGGCTGTGGAAAGAGAATAGAGAAAAGTTTAATACAGGAAAACTTCTCAGGATCACAACATGTTGATAAAAAATGCCAGCGTTATTATTGATACTTACAGATATAATAATAGCTCTCTCCCTGTTTAAACTCCTTGCCCAGGGTGAAGGGAGTAAAACGCTGGAATTTCTCAGAGAATTTCTCTGGAGCATGGGGAGCGAACGGCCGTGAGCACTCCCAACGAAGCTGGTCAAATGAGTGAGGTTTACACACGTCGTAGTCCTCCTTCTCCACCATGTACAGCACATAGCGCTCAGCTGCATGCGATGACACCTCGCCATGGGTGTAGTGGGGGCAGATGATGTCCAGATAGTCGTTGATGCGCACATCCACTGTGTACTCATCCCACAGGAAGCTGCAAAGAGACAGGAAGAGAGAGGAGGTTACTGACAAATGTCTTAATTTTCAGCATTTTTTTCCTCTCAATAAGGAACAATGAATAACAGACAGTCCGTTCAACTCACACCCTGACAGCTTGGCCCATACAACATTCGTGTTAAGAATACTAATGAGGGCTAATCACACACAGACACGCACGGCAACAGAAAACAGACTTACTCACACAATAACGCATGTTAACACACAGGTTCGACTACTTTGATGGAATTCAGGTACCATGTGACGATGTTTGTTTTGACGTGTTCAGTGTACTTGTGCAAACCAGTCACTGTGACAGAATTAGAGAGCCTGATCAGGCTGGGCTTGTTCACTTTGTTTATGGAGGAGAAAACACACCTATCTCATAAAGCCCTACCACCAACCCACTCACACACACCTTCCTGCTCTCTTCCCTTGTTTTGCCTTGAGCAGAAATTCACTTCTCACCTGCTTACAAGAAACAGCCCTGCAATCTCTCTTTTCATCGTCGCTGCTAGTCAACTTTTACATCTGCACAACTCAGGGACTCTCTGTTTTAGTATTTTTAAAACTGTTTTCCAGTTTCTGGTTGTTTGTCTATCTGTGTTGAATCTCCTCACGCTAATTTGCCGCCTCTACCCGTCTCTCAATTTCTGTCTGATTTCATCAAAGACAGAGACAGAGTGGGTGGAGACAGTCAGACAGTCGCTCTCTTTCTCTCTTTTCATCTTTACCCTTCATTTAGTTTTATGGCTCTTTTTGAGCCTTCTTCCCATCTCCTCTTGGCTCCCTTCCTATCCACGTGTCCTAATCAAGTACAGCGAAATGGTGAAAAATCTGTGCTGTGATGATGTTCAGTACAAAAGTAGTTCAATCTTCACCTTAGTCAAACTTTTGCTTATGGTTAATAAGTAGCTACTATTCAGTGAGTAATTTCATGACCTCTAACCTAGTGTCTTCACTTTCAATTTCGCGTAAGTAATAGGTCTTTCCTTTAAAGCAGGAGGTGAGGCCTTGCTCTGCCACGACATGTGATGTGCGGCTGGCTGGCACATTGCAAGTGATGTGAGATCAGCCAGAAGGTGAAGAAAGACTGATATTCGCGTCTTACTCCCATCCTGAGGCGTGACAGCCTCTAATCTTCAAATTTAGTCTGTGCTTAAACCGAAGACTGCTTATGTTTGACGTGTTGTAGAGAGTGAAAGTGACAGGAAAACAGCTCCTGTGTGTCTGCCATTGTTTATGTGTTCTGTACGTGTGTGCCCCCCGCATCAAAGCATGGGACGTGGTGACGCTGACCCCCCACTTCTGTTGTTGTGGACCCCCTGGCCAAGTCACAGACATAGTGGCTCCAAATGTGGGCCTCTAACCCCTCCTTCCTGCCTCTCTATGTGTGTGTGTGTGTGTGTGTGTGTGTGTGTGTGTCTTCTGC
>NW_023339807.1:15391096-15394640 GCF_004916995.1 Morone saxatilis | reverse complement strand
TCGTCGCAGTCCTGACTGAACAGGTTCGACTCGGGAGAGTAAAGAGTCGACACCCTAGACGTGGATCAGACGGCTCATCCGTCCTTTGCGAAAGGTGGACGCAACCAGGTGTGTCCGAGTGTGCCCAGCGCCACTACTCTCAACAGCTTCATGATCTCTCCCCCGTGTGTTAGTTTGGGTGTGTGTGTGGGTGTGTGTGTGTGTGTGTGTTGTGTGTGGTGGTTGTGTGTGTGTGTGTGTGTGTGTGCATTCATGGGAGAGGGATTCTCTGAAGACCCTTATTCAGGGCGTCTCATGCCCCGGGCTCATGAGCACATCTGTTTATTAAGGCCTATTGAAGCCTCTTGTGTGTTTGAGTGTGCGTGTGCGTGTGTTTTTTTTTTTTTTGCATGTGACTGAGGTGTGGGTAAACAGCGAGGGTTGAAGGTGCCTGTAGTGGATCTTTCTCTCTGCCGCAAAAAGGTCATTTCTCACTATGGAGCTACTCCAGCTTTTGCGTCAGTGTTGTGTGTGTGTGTGTGTGTGTGTGCATATGTGTTCTTTATAAGGGTATAAAATAGTAAAATAGCCATAGTACTGATAGTTATGACAGTAGGTGAGTTATTCAACACTTGGCCTCCTCACTTTGGCTTTGAAGTCTTGCCATTGTCCTTGTCTACCACCTCTTTCCTTTTTTCTTTTCCTGACATCCCTCTTTCCTCCCCCCCTGACAACCTCGCTGCTGTCCCTACCATTTGTCCCCTGGGCTCTCCCTGGTTTCGGTCAAACAACTGACGCAGGAACTCTGTCTTTCACTGTCCCCCTCTTGTGAGTGTTTCAAACTGGCAGCCAGGTCAAGGGGTTAAAGTTCAGGGTCGCAACTTCTCACACACACTACCATCTGAGTCAGCACTGAAGATGTTTGTTTCACACACACAACACATTCAAAGAGCGAGTCAGCATGACTGAAACACTAAACAGATGCACCCCCCCACCATTTGCTCTGCAGGTAATCAGTAGTAAGTGTGCACGCGCTGGAATGCCACAACGGGGGGCTGCGGTTTGGATGGTTTACTATGTTCACTCATCAAATTTCCAGTCGCACTCTCACACACTTTTACTTTGAGGTGTACACCTAATACCCTATTAATTTGCTGTGGTATGGCAGATTCACACCTCCTCTACACGGGCCAAGGAGCTGTCAGTGGGTCTAATGGGTTTAGCTGCTCACTAGTGGGATACTCCATTATAGCCAATCTAATATACACCAAAAGGTCATTCTATATTAGCTTACAATGTAATCTACCTTCATTCTTCCTCTTTCTCATTGTCTTGCAATAAGAAACCCAGTGGGAATTTTTCCTGTACTCTGCACCAATACAATCTTCTGCCTCAACTTGGACTATAAATCCAACACTCAACTCTGTATCCACTTATTGCAAATCCCTGTGTGCTTATGCATGACATAGTTAAGACACTGAGAGCTTTTAAATTGTCAACACTGTCGTTTCTCACTTAATTCAATTCAAAACTTCTCCCCTCCCTTCATCCATCACTGTCCACTCTCTCCACCCTCCGTCTGCCTCTCCTTTATTCTTCCAAAATCAGCCCATCCCCCCTCACCCTATCCTCTATTTTGTCCTGTCTCTTAACGCTGACATAATATACCAGCGCTCTTCATCCAGGCTAATTTCTCAACAAAAATCCCTTTCTCCAGTTCACCCTTCTCTCACCCTGCACCCTGCTCCTCCTCCTCTCTACCCCCACAATCTTTTCACCCGGTCTCCCCTTATTGTAACCTCCCATTCTGTCTGTGATGAATAGAAGAAGGCCAAATGGTATCATGCTCGGTTTAATATGTTGGGGGGTCATGGAGAGTTAATCTGTGTGCCTGTGTCTGTCTGTCTAGCTGAGCGATAGAGAGGGAACACGCTGAGTAACTTAAAAGACTTTACACAAGATATTCATCTTTTCTAATTTATAAAAAGTTTTGAATTAACTGATGCATAACAAAAACCATCCTCACATACTTTAGAAGAAGTCCGTCTGACAGAATATGTTGCTAATTCTGCCCTTTAGAGGGCGATGGTGGGCTATGAGGGGACAGCAATGCTAAACTATGCCTGAAATGCTATGAATGAGCAGTGTACACATACACACACGCATATGCTTGGCCACACATACTACGATAACGCTCGGCAAAAGCAGGCCTCTCTAATGTTAGCACAGCCAGGGCTGAGAGGTGCTCTGTCCTCCGGTGGAAAACTACTGGGGCAAAAACAGAGGAAGGTCTGTGAGAAAAGAGGGGGACTGATGGAAGGAGGGGGAGGAAGTCTGGACCATAGATAAGGAAGACAGAGGAAGAGCCGAGAGAAAACAGAGGTACATGGATACTGTAATTGGGGGGGGGGGCTGTCTACAGACCTGAACCACAGATATAACATATATGGCAGTTTATAAAATTCCCAGCTACTTCTGTGTGCTATGGTGCGTGAAAGTATGTGTGTACACAAGTGTGTTAGGTAAGAGGACAGTTATATCAGCAGGGAATACACACAAAGCCTTCTGATATTAAATGTTGCATAGCGAGATAAATAGAGATGTCCTGTGGTGCTTGTAATTGATTGTACGGATGATGTAGTATGGATCCCATCTGGGAGATTATGGCAGGAATTATCCACTGTGACAACTATAGGTTTATTAAGCAACGTATATATATATCGTAACAGTTACACAATAACCCACCTACCCAGATACACACACATTCAGAGTATAGAGGCCATAACATAATAAAATAGACACGAGTTACATCACAGGATCACAGAGGCATAAATATAGAATGAAGCCAGGAGGTTGATGGTTTTGTGTCTATGGGTCAGATGGTCAGATTACAAGCCGTCTGTAATCTATGTAAGTCTGTGTGTGTGTGTGTGGTGTTTGTGTGTGTTCGTGGTGTGGTGTAGGTGTGTGTGTGTGTGTGAGTGTTCTCATTCTGGTAAGATTAGAGGCCAACAACCAGACGGGACATGGGCTCGGGAGGGGTAAATAATGAGTGGAAAGAGAGACAGATAGAGGAAATACAATGTATAAAATGTGTGGGTTAAAGGACGGGGGAGCGGTTGAGACCCCGTCAAACCCCGTCACCCCAAACTCATCCTCTTGGCCACATGTACGTGTTGACGTAGGCCCGGGGGGCTTCAATAACAGCAAACGGCAGACGGAGCCAGACACAAACGGAGATAAACAGAATATTACCTTACACTAAACTTATGAAACAAATAAACCCAGTCTAGTCTTGACGGATGAAAGCAGCCAAATAACAGTGGATATAGAGAGATATCGCGGATATAAAGGAGGCTGTGGAGGGCTGTGGTAATAGTATCCACATCTGTGCAGAAAAGAGATCTTGAATCAGTAAGGAGAGCGAAAAAGAGAGATGGAGGTGCTCAGGGCCAGCGGCCAGTCTGGGAGGAGACCCAGCTGTTAAAGAGAGTGAAAGGAGTGAAGATGGGGAGAGGAGCAGACAGGTACAGTGAGAGAATCTCATACATACATACATACACAC
>NW_023339807.1:15390722-15390996 GCF_004916995.1 Morone saxatilis | reverse complement strand
AAGTACATTTACTCAAGCTCTGTACATAAGTCTAATTTTGAGGTACTTCGACGTACTTTGAGGAGTATTTCACATTTATTTGATTTTGACTTAAATTACTTTGCACTCTCTCTCTCCAGGTGAAGCAGCAGGTGCAGAAGGTGAAGGATAAAGCTCAGCTCATTGTCGATGAGATTGAAGCTGATAAAACAGTAGCAGAATCCAAACTGGAAGCTGCAAAACCAGCACTGGAGGCTGCTGAGGCTGCATTACAGGTCTCTCTCTCTCTCTCTCT
>NW_023339807.1:15389747-15390676 GCF_004916995.1 Morone saxatilis | reverse complement strand
CTCTCTCTCTCTTACACTCTCTCTCTCTTACACTCTCTCTCACACACACACACACACAACCAGCTGAGGGCAGTCTATGCGCAGTAAGTGAAGAGGTGTTCACATCTGAGCATTGTAGACTTAAATTTTACAGCACACATAGGGAATGTGACGCGTCAGCGTTATATTTTATATAACATATAAAATTTTGCATTATTAACAGTAGAAATGAGAAACCAGGAAAGTACTTTATACTCTTTATAAGTATCTAAACCTTTCTTTGTGTGTCTACAGACCATTAAACCAGCAGACATCGCCACCGTGAGGAAGCTGCAGAAGCCTCCTCATCTCATCATGAGGATCATGGACGCCGTTCTGCTGCTGTTCCAGAGGAAGGTCACGAGTCTCGCCCGGTCTCACATATTCACACGGATGTCGTCATGACACTTTGCTATCGTTTGTTCATCAGTCTCACTTTGTTCTGTCTCAGATCGACACGGTGACGGCTGACCCCGAACGGCCTTGTCCGCGACCTTCGTGGGCCGAGGCCATGAAGCTAATGCAGAACTCTGGCTTCCTCAGCATGCTGCTCAACTTCAGCAAGGTGTCTCATACATACATACATACACACACACACACACAGCTGACAGAGTTGAGTATAGTAACAGCGGGGTGGAATGCTGGCTGTAGCTAATATTAACATCCAAGTCCTCCCTCTTGCCCCCCAGTGTGTGTAAGCGTGAGTCACACATTTATCATGTCTCGGTAAGTCTGCCTACGGTAATGGCCACTCCTTACTTTACTCTGACGTTGGGGCACACACACACACGTGAAGACACACTGACAATCACGTACTTTCAGTCCACAACAAAAACAAAATCACTTCCCGTTAAGAGCTGGTAAAGGGCAGCACAAGTTCAAACTCTTTCTCTCTCTCTCACACAAACACA
>NW_023339807.1:15385737-15389724 GCF_004916995.1 Morone saxatilis | reverse complement strand
ACACACACACACACAGGCTCATATAACTGACACAGGCAGAGACATGAACTGTGAAAACAAGACTGGACCAGACGGGGAAAAACATGCCTCTCCACCTGTCATGGAGGAAAACTGTACAAACACACACAAACACTCAAATCCCTACAAGGACTTGATGTGTGGGATAAAGCTCTAATCATTAAGTCACACTGAGAAGTTGGTGAAAATCAAACACATACACATACATTGTGTTTAGAGAAAAAACACACACAAAACACACACACTCTCTTAAGCTGCTTCACATTTATCTACTCCCCAACATGAATGGGCAGACTGCTGCCATCTGGTCACTGTCGTCCACCTATAAGACAAATCACTGCTGCTCACAATCAGACCAAAAATCAATTAGCATCAATTATACACGGCCCGCTGCTGTCAAAGCCCGCTGATGGATCAATGTAATCCCCAAAACAGGTGACTGATTGATCACCAGGGACGGTTCGGGGGGCAGGTGGGCTTTTAGTCAACGCTGGAAAACCAGAAGACGCAAAAGAGATGATGGAAAAGAGAGGATGAGACAAACAAGTGAGACAGAGAGGCATTTATAGAGGGGGTGAGGGATTATAGAGGAGTAATGGAGATCAGAGTGTAAAATGTGGCAAAGAATATTATTCAAGTGGCATGTAGAGGTCAGCAGATTATGGTTTCATTTTGGCTTTTAGCTGCCATTATCCTCCTGATACAAATTTCTGTAGCTGTGTAACTTTGCTTGTACCTCTTGAGTGTGTGAGTGTGTGTGTGTGAGAGAAACCGGAAGTTTTACAGATATAAAACAAGCAGAATAGCCACATTTTTGTGATGTGTTGTTGTGTAAAGTGAAGTTTATGTCTGTCTGTGGGGGTCTATGTTTAGCCATGTAGCGAAAAGGGATTAGTGTTATATTATGGTTTTTCTTCTGGTTATACAACTCCCATTTGACAGCAGAAAATAGTCCAGGGCTGGATTAGAGACAGCAGACATAAAATCTGACTATTAGACCACCCCCATCCTCTCTCTCTTTCTCTCTCACTCTCTTTTCCTTCATTTTTGTCTCTACCAGCCTATCTTATTTGAACTAGAATTTGGAGCTCCAGTTTCCTGCTTTACCCACACCAAAAAAACACTCTGGCTTCACATTTCCCTCTGGATAGTTTCTTTTCTGTCTGAACCTGAACCAGAGTTCCTCACCTCTTGTCTGTGGTGACTCAGGTGTAAAACTCAGGTGGGTCAAACCCAGGTGTTGAGTCACACATGGACTAACCCATGACACAAGCACTGCTCATGAGGACAGGACTTTCCATTAGACACCTTATCCAATTATCAGGACAATTGTTTTCATTGTTGCAGTGCTCTTTTTTAGCCCCTGCATCTATTGTCATTCTTAAAGGGCAATTAGAGAGCCAATAATGTAATCAAGACAAGACTAAAAGGCCATAATGGCTTTTGCCCTTGTTGGGGATTTTAATCGACCCATCTCGGCAGCAGAGAAGCGGGGGGACCGGTCCTTCTGTTTCAGCTCGTTTATAAAATAATACTGTCTTTCATGCGTCGGGATCACTCGCTCCACGCTAAAAGCTCAATAAATCGCGCTGCGATATTGCGCGTCTGTCAAGCTCCATCGATTCAACTGAGTGGCCGGGTAGCATTACATTTCTGACCTCAAAACAAAATAATCAGCAATATGCGCCTCTCTTTGTGACACACACACACACACACAGAGATATGGTATCTGTATAAAACTCATTAAATTAACCCACTGATTCATTCTCATTTATAGACTTTCCATGACACACAGGTGCAGACCCTACAGACAGCTTCACTGGCCAAGTTCATACTTGTCAGTCTATTTTCTACTATTAGAGTATGTCTGTGTCTGTGTGTTGCGGTTAAATATAGTGGGGAATCTGTCCATCTGTCTGGGCACCCGCTCGCAATCTCCTGATTCTCTACAACCCCGCTGCGAGCCGTGTAGTCTAACAACCTGATCACTATCCTGTTAGGTGGGTTTAAAAAGGTGGACTACACATGCCCGACATTAAACGTCACATGAGCCTTTAACTGTCACATGAATGAAAACAACAGGCTTAGTTGTAGCCGGCTTAAAGAGCGCAGGCAGCCTCGTGGGCCTTAGTGACAGAGAGAGTGTGAGATTTTAACAAAGTAGGAAATCACATCCACTCGCCTCTGGAGACATCAGGACATACAGTCACATGGATAAAGCAGTGGGTGATTTGACCCTTCACACATACTCACACATCAGACAACTTCCCGCACTGCAGGCAAAAATACACACACACACTTATACACACAATATACAGATCAGCACTTACTGTGGGTTTGAACTGTTCCAGTAGACGCTGTGTCTCTCCGCAGAGGCGAACCAAGCACCGATGCTCAGCGCCAAACAAACCAGATGCACAAAATCCATAGCTCTTCTTCTCCACAGGAAGCTGACCAAGTTCAGTTAGTCAACGATAATTAAAAGATGCTTCTGTTGTTGAAGATTTCAGTGCGTAAATACGCGCACGGAAACCAGTCGTGGCTTTTACGCGTCTAGTGTACTACTGAAGGCAGTTTAAAGTGATGCAGTTCACCAAACACTGTTCCAACTCCTGACTGGTTCTCCGAGGCGCAACTTGTCTGTTTTGTCTGGGAGTGGCCCCACCCCTCGCTGCACCGCCAACCAATGGGAGCAAAGAACGACCCGCACAGTCACTGGAGACGCTCCCTCCAGCTGCTCCCACTACACCGAACACAAAAACAACTTTACTAGGACTACTATATCACCTTAGAGGTATAATAAACACATATAAGTCATATTTGAATTAAGGTGATAAGATAATAAAATTATGAACAACAAAAAAACAAAAACACGGCTGAAACACTCAAACATTCACTCTAGACAGGGCAATTGGTTATTTTAAGATTCAAGAGGGACTTAACTAGAATCTAGTGAAGTCAGCTCAACATAAATGAAATACATGAACAGAATATAAGCTAATATCTACCATACCTTAATAACATAAAATAATCTAAATATAAAAATAGCAGTGGCAATAGAAGTATTCAGTATTATTATTTAAAGGGAAGATTGGTCATTTAAATAAATAATTTAGGTGAACTCCTACATCCATTGTGTTATATTTGTATCTGTTGTTGTTGTTTTTTTTATGTTGTTGTTGTGTTGTAACACTGTAATATGTTGCTGTTGGTCTGTGTTGCATTGCTTTGTGACGTACTGTATGTTGCAACTCTTTGCATTGTGTTGAGTTGTTGGGTTGTTATTATGCATTCTAATGCTCTTTGTCAACTTGTACATTATGTATTGTGCTAAATTGCATTGTTTACACTGTTTGCTGTTGTGGAAACTGAGCTGTAAGTATGTTGCTGCACTAATGCTGCCAAGACTTAGTTTACTGAGGAGATGTTGGCTCTGGTTGCCCCACTGGTTGTGTTTCAATCATCTGAGACCCCTGTATAGAAGAGGTGTGTATGTTCTTGCAGGCTGTTGTTGTCTAGACACGTTGGTGTGCTGATTATGCTCTGTCAGATAATAAAGAATTATTACTGCCTTATCAGTCTAATCTTGTGGTCTCCGCTTAGCCGCTTCACCAGACAGGTGACTTCACAAGACAACCTCACAGATGGAGTGGATAAAGTCCAGACCACAGGGTGTCAGTGGGATTGTGGCCCCAGCAGGAGAGGGCTTCCCTTGGGCAGAGATGGAGCCCAGCCTGGGTTAGCTGGTTCAGAGCTCCATAGCTGCAGGGAAAGAGGAGGGGGCATTGTGTGTGCATGCTGTGTTTATGTGTGTGTGTGTGTGTGTGTGTGTGTGTGTTTTATATATGTCCTGAATGTGCTGACTGTCCCCTAGGCTATGGCTGGGCAAGCACACAACACAGGTTCTGGACCTCTGGAGAGGATCACAACACACACAAGCACACACACACAACACACACACACACACAC
>NW_023339807.1:15372282-15385712 GCF_004916995.1 Morone saxatilis | reverse complement strand
ACACACACACACACACTGTCTGTAGATCCCGTAGGCATTGGGGGACTAATCACGGCTGAGGGTGCTTTTCCATTCTATAATGTCTCCCCTCAAAAAATGACGGGAAATGAGGAGGAAGAGAGGTAGCGGTAATGTGTAATGGCTACAAGTGGTCTATTTAACAATTTCTGACAACGCAATTAAAAATTCCAGTTCATGACAAATTCTCCTTGTGCAAAACCTCTGGATAATTCCACATATACCAACGTCTATTCCTGTAATGCCCCACGTCTTTCACTTAGCTCTACTGACATTAGAAACAGCTTTAAACACATGTATTGATTTCCTCTAGGGAATGACTGAAATGCAAATACTGTTGCTGCAAAACTAGCCAGTGATTCACAGGCTTCAGACTACCAGCAACAGGATCCTCCTGCTCATACACAACACAAGTGAGTAACTGTCAGTGTCCCTCATTGCCAGCAAACTTCCGCTGCTCAAACATGGGATCTCCTCATGAGGCCTTCATCTAACATACCAACCGTGTAGCAAGACAGAAACACAAATTTAGAAATTCACAACCCACAAATACACCTTCTCTCTGCTGCTGCAGCCAAGAGTCAGATGGCTGGGCTCTCCCATCACATACAGTACATGTAGGCCTACACAAACACACACAGAGAAATATGTGTGCAAGCTAACATTTAAGTCTTCTCTGCAGGCTCTTATGATAGTGTTGTAGCTAGTTGAAACTGTGGATGACTCCCAGAGTGAGACTTAATCCTCCCACAGCCCATACAGGCTCACACAGATACACTCAGAGAGGGAAGACCATGGCTTCTGCGAATGACAGTAAAGCAGAGAAAACGTGATGGCTCAAAAAAGAAATTCACAGAAAAAGCGTTTGAGACGATGGAAAGCTCAACAGTTCTAAAAGTGGATTAAAGGAAGTCGGGGGAAGACCTGACAGCCATACAAACCTTTCAGCAAATGGAAATAGGCTTGTTTTTTTCCTAGGGACTTGTCTCCAGGCGTCACAGTATCTGCCACAAGTTGTTCAACATGCTATGGAAATCCCACAATTACATAACTTGCTCAATTAAGTTAAAGAAAACAGAGAGTGTGTGGAGCTACCTGGAACTGGCAATGCCTGATTTTCTCTTCTCTACTCTCTCAACCGTAGCAAATGCAAGTTTTATTGGAGAGGAACGTGTAGAATAGTTTTGCGGAGTGGAGAGATATATAAAACAAAAACAGATGGTGTCAGAAGCAAGAAGAATAGTATCAGCCCAGCTAGAATAAATGTTTTGATAAGAAGAGTTAAGATATGTGGGAGAAAGTCCCCTCAGCCTATTAAATTTTCAGTCTTGCTTTTCTCTTCCACTTCTTCCTCTTCACCCTCATCCTGTCGGCCTCAGGCAGGGATCAGAGCTGGTCAGGGATCTCTGTCTCAAGATTTGGAGGGGTTTTCTGACACACAGAGGAATATGAAGCTGGAGTGTTTAATAGAGAGTAGAGAATAAATCAAAACGAGGTGGAGTGAAACTTTGTGAAGCAGAGTTTTACAAACACTGGAAACACTGGGCGTCAGCCACACAGAAACATAACAAGGACAAAACTGGGATGGTAGACAAACTGCTTCGTAGCTATTCAGATGACTGTACACATCTGTCCAAACACAGGCAGGTGCTTGCACAGGTTTTTATTGGAGTTTAAAGATGTGTAGGAGTGCTCTGATCCCTGCTGCTGTCTCTATTAGACAACGTGAGATGTTATCCTGTTGATCACATTTCTGCCGTTTTTTTTGTCCTGGTTTTATCACGTCATCACTCTTCGTGCCCTCAAGCCTCAGCTACTGATGTGCCATTTGTTCCTCCCCTCCCTGTCCTCTCCCAGAGAATCACCTTAGCTGACACTAGACAAAAAAAAGGTCATATGGATGATCAACATTATTATACAATGACAAGGGTATAAAGGGGCTTAAAGGGGATAAATTACTGTAATATGCTCCATATTGAGTGTTGATCACAGATTGCATTTCAAACAGTTGCCTTTTGTTCACCCAACCTCTGTCATTACCGCTAGCTTAGGCTTGTTAACACTTCGCATTGTTTCATCTACACATGGACAGCTTGTCACCCTGCTGCCCTCTGTCCCTTTATCCCCAGCCTCCTGTGGGTCCTTGGCCCTCTGGCTCATAGCGACACACTCCGACAAGCTGCTCCTTCTCTGACACCACAAAGGCATGTCTCCCAGCCCCTATTCACACTCATTCATCTGCATACAGGTGGTCCCCAATTCAAACACAGGGAGGCACACTTCTGCTTAATAGCGCTCCATGTGTCTAGATTTAGCCCGGTAGGGGGGCAAATAGTGATTCTTGCAAAGACAAACTCATAATGAGGTGGTCTTTCTGCTCTAAGCATCTTCTGGAAAGTCACCAATGAGGCTGGGCTGTTACCAAACGTGTAACACACAAGCTAACAGTGTATCAAAGCAAGTCAGGGACACGCATGCGAACAAACTAAAACAATGTTACATGTGTGTGTCAGTAGGGGGTAAATGAGCCTCCTCCCTCCCTCCTGGACACTGTCTCACTATTCAGACCACAGGAATCATTAACTCGCCCAGTCAACAGGCACACTTCACTCGTCGCTGCCGCTCTGTCCTCCTTTCTTTCTCCCATGGACTCTCACTCTGATGCCCACGCACACACACACACAAGCACACAAAAGCACAAGCAAGTCCCAGTGAAATATTTAACCACGCTAGTCAGCTTGCATTGCCTCTGCCATCATTTGTTATACTGTATCTCCTTGTCTGTCCCCCTGCCTGTTCTCTCGGCTCATCTGTTGTCTCTGCTGTCTTTCCTTTCTTCCCTTGCTTCTGTTCATCTGTTCAGTTATTTCCACAGAGCCCTCATCAGCCCCTGGCCACAACATACTGGGTACATATCTCCCTGATTACTTTATATTGACAAGCTCTTGAGCATCCTCCCCTTACTCTGTTGTATGCTCAATTGCTCCCTTTCAGTTCCTACTACCCATCGTCTTGGTCCGGTTTCCTTCTCGCTACCCCCCCACCCTCTCCTCACTTTCAGTCTTTTCTTATCCATGCCCCCCCCCCAAAAAGTACCTCAGGCAGTGCATTTGCTGGGAGAGAATCCATTATCCTCCTCCATCCTCCCACCTTCTGTCCTCTTTTTTTCTCTCTTTCTCCTCATTTCTTTCTGTATCTATCTCACTCTCTCTTTCCTCACATGCCCCAGCCCTATATTCATTAACATAGTGTTAATGATCCCAGATGGACTGACATGTACTCTATGGGGGCGAAGTGTGAGTGGCTTCTTCCAAGGGTGTGCGTGGGTGGTTATGCGTGTGTACGTGTGCATGCACGGCTGTTGGGTACATGTGTGCATAATTGTGTCTACATGTGTGCATGTGTGTGGGTATATGTGTTCATATCAACATTTGATTAAGAAAGAGATCGCTTGTTTCTCTCCCGGCGGTAGATTGCTCTGTTATGATGATATTCATCTCATACACCCTTCTTTCAGAAAGCCAGCAATAGAGTTGCTCAGACTGCAGCTGAGGGAAAATATAAGTTTGTGAGCAATTTCCTCTGCCTTTGGATATAAAGGTAGTGAAGAGTTGTGATCCTCCTGTACTTAACCATAAAGTCAAATGAAAGTAGGCTATATATAGTCATTTTGACAAACTGAACTCAAAATAAGCAGGTCTGAAAGAACAACTTAGCAATCCATCACATTAACATTGCATTCGGGACACCTAAGGAATTCAACTGAGAAAAAGCTGCTGCAGGATTTTAGAGTGTGTTTCCAACTTTGGCAAGATTTTGGGAGAAGACCCTCAGGCCACAAAGAAATGGTGTGAGTTAGTGTGTAAGAACTGAGGAAGACTGGGTTGACTCTTGACCTCAAACTCCTCTAAGATAAACTGGAAGGTCGCCATCAGTGCTAATGTTTCCTGAAGCTGAATGGAAGCAAATCTCTTGTTCTAAAGTGTTTTTTAAAGCCGCACACTTTTAGCTTATGTTATACATTTTTAGAGTTACACATCAATAAATCCTCAATAAGCAACATGGTTGTGTTTTTTGGTGGTGAAGTGACCCTTAGACTCATAACATGCAAACTATGCTGAATGTGTTGAAGGCTCAAAGGATCAACAAGTTAGGGCTGGCAAGAAGTTAAAACCCTGCTGCTAGCCAAGTTTAGGTCCTGTGGTGCACACTCACACACAAACACACAGTCTGCTAAGGTTACAATGTTACAGGTGCAAGGGCAAAGTGCATGTATGTGTGTCATGGATACGTTAGCATTCTCTAAATGCATACACACATTGCCTGACCCCTCCAAATATAGTGCACTGCATGTTCACTTGGAGCATAAATTCCAGCCTATACACCATTAAACCAAGTTTCCATCCACCTTCAGCCAAACAGCAAAACAAACCAAACAACTCAACTTTATCTTTAAATTCTTCTCTGGAATACCTGTTTTTTCTCTCAGTGGTGTTTCTTTTCTTTTCTCCGTAATTCATCCAACCCTGTCACGCTGTTCTCTTTGCCTCCTGTTCTGTCTCTCTGTTCTGTCTCTCTGTTCTTTCTTTGTCTATCATTGGCATGGTCACGCTCATTGCATAATCGCACAGTTGCTTAATTATCAAGAACGCTCAGTCTAGCACTTGCCATGTCAGGGGGCTGTCCCTGTTCCCTTCTACACATAGACACGCTCGACCCAGGAGCTCACGCACACACATGCACACAAAATCAATTACTGTCTTTATCTAAACCATCATCTCTGCATCTCTTGTTTTCTCCTGTTGAGCAGGATTGTGGCATAAAGCTAATGTGCCACTAGAAAAACACCTGTAGATGCAATTACAGAAAGCAACTTCCAATATAACACAGCCAGAACCACCCACACTCAGCCACTCAGCCACACACCTCGACTTATTATGCTTTTCGGTGTGCTAGATTTTATAAGTAGTTTTTTGTTGCAGGTTTTTGGCATTAAACATCCTCTGCAAAGGATCTCTAAGATTGGGGAAATGCTGATAATGAGAAGAGCACGAAGAGGAATCACTCAGAATGAGATACCTGATGAGAGACTGGAAATGAATTTAGTGAGCACAGTCCATTAATAATTGATGCACTCTCTAGTCAAACAGGGGATGTGTATTTGTTTGTGTTTGTGTGTGCACCTCTTGGCAGTGTGGTCACCATGGTGATCTCCTAAATCAGGGTCTCCTAAATGACAGAGGTGGGCGGCAGCAATGTCTAGTCCAGCTATCCCACTACCACACACAGGCAAATTCACATGTACAATCATAATGATTTTTCTACACTAATAGAGAGCGTTAAATTGACAGTGTATTACAGTAGAATATTAAGTTCACTGGAGGTCTTACAGTTTTTACACTTTTGGTTATGATATTACACATCAAGTTAGTTGTGTAGATCTGAGTATGTTGCAACAGCACTTCAACGGTCCAGCGGGGCAAGGTACATGAGGACACAAGGGTCATTTCTGTGTAATGACACAAAGAGGACTTTACATCCAACACCCTGATTGTGTTGAGTGTAGATAAAGCTTTGAATCAATATTATCACCATAAGGCATAAAGAGGAAATACACAAAAATCTAATTCAACAGCTAAATAAATAAATAAAAAGTACACTTTCGTGATTGTTTTTTAGTACTCTGACTAATTTATAAAGTTTGGTTGGTGGCTAGTCAAAGCTATCTCAAGCTATTCTACTGGGGTGAAAGTTAACATATTCCAAAACTTAGTCACTATCCCTAAATGCACGGAAAATAATCTTTGAGCACAACTTACTTAGAATGTAAGGACAAAGTTAATAAGATGGGCAATTACAATATATGGATGGGTAAACATTTAAATGACTGCATTTGCTTTCTTTTTCAATTATTTTTGGGTTAATTTAGGGTTTTCTTCAGGGGAGGTTGCTGTGGCCTCAGATCTCAGAAATTAGTTAAGTAAGTAAAATATTAGCATAAAACAAAGAAAGGAATCTGCCTTTAACCATGCCTTTACAGCTATGTGCTAACCACCAGAATCTGGCCACAATCCATAGCCCTCATCTCAGAGAGTAACAGCAAAAACCTGTACAAGTGCTCGCCAAAATGTCCTCATTATCAGTGAGCTGTCTAGTCAGTTTGCACAAGTGTACAGAAGCAAAACCAGACCACACACAAACACACACACACCTGCTAGAAGGTTTGGATGGTTTATACATGAACATAATCTTCCACAGTGAAGATGCCAAACCTGGTCAACACAGGGTCATCCACACACATAGATAGGCATGCTTCATTTGAGTGATTTATGGAGATGCAGGCACTGAAATTATCCAAATCCAAGTTAAGTGTGTACAGGCTGTGTGTCCAGTATTCTGATGACAGCAGGTGATGGGTTGAGAGGAGGTCAGGTCAGATTTTGGAGGTTATTGGGAGAGTTAAAACAGGCAGTGAGCGACACTTCAGTTAGGGCGATGGTCTCCTCCCAAGCTCTTAACAACAAACAGATGGTGTCCTCTACCATAATAGACTAATGGAATAAAATACCCTGATTCAGTTAGATACGCACAAACACAGATTGATCCTGCAAGGAAAGAGGTTCATGAGGATCTGAAGGATGTTTTTGAGATCATTCAGTTGCAAGGAAAGGGAGGTTCTTTTGGAGAAGCCTTTCCTTCAGGGACTATACTCATTCAAATAAAATGTTCTTTTCTGATGTGGGCTTTTATATTTTTATGGGCCGTCAGACAGGGAATATGCTCACAACCAAGACGTCTTAGTCACTGTGGCATGATGCACAGTGCACAATCAGTGCAGCCTCAAAAATGAATGTGATGCATTGTAATAAATTTTGCAGAATCCCTTGATCATACTTTATTTTGACAAAGACAGTAAGACTGGAAGTTAACTCCAAACAAAATCAAAACTGGATGGGTGTGTGCAGGCAAGATGAAGAATTCGTGATCACATTTGGCTTTGATCACTGCCATCTGCATAAGATCGGTGGCCAAACCTGTCAAAACCTTTGCATAGTTTTCACGCATGGAATGACAGAATCTGACTGGTCCCAGATTTGGGTGTAACACTGACCTAAGACTTGAGATATTGAATGATAATCCACTGGTAGAATTCCTACATCCTTACAACATTTTGAGGCTTTGTGACGCCTCCACTTGAAGACTACCCACTCCTCATCCTTCTAGTCAACAATGTCTATACAGTAGCATGTAATCTAATACAGCCGTCGAACTGGAGGTAGCTGGGATACACTTAAAGGGCAGGTCAAAAGAACAGTCAAAGAACAGTACTGGACGGGATTACTTAGCTCCTCAAAGTCTCTATTGTTACTCTTACACGATTAAAACTAATCCCTTTACTGTGCCCACGTCTATGAGGGGAGATAAGGTATGAAGACTAGGCACAGTGAGTCTGGTTATAACAGGCTTATGGTTAAGAAGCTTCAAAGTACTATGCATCATTTCTCCGAACTCTCAATATTTGTCATCTTATCTGTACAGCACCTCACTTCTAAGATCTCACATCTGTTATTGGTTTAACTGCAACTGGAGAGGATAGAAGAAGAAACCGAGTATTAGAATCCTATAACATCGCAGAGGATTTATTTTATGGTTATCTCAATACATATGGGACCCCTCTTCTCTTTACTCTTCTCTTCTGCGTCAATAGAATAAAGCATCAAATCCCATTATTGGATCTTATACTTAAGTGAGTTAACAGCAGTGACTACGCCTATCATAGGGATGTGTGTGTGTTCCTCTGTGTGTACATTCAGCCCACTCTACAGTGTGTTCTTGTACGGAAACACTAAAGGGTATGTTAGTGGATTGGCCTAAATCAGTCAAACATAGATGTCAGATTTGGAAACGATTACTGCAAACAAACAAACTATGCCCTTATCAACATTACATCAGACAGATTGTGTGTTCCAAGTGTGTGCAAGTATGTTTGCACTTACATCTTGTGTATGTGTATTTCATAAACACTCTGTTTACTAGTTGTCTTCTTACATTTGTGGGTCTTTTAGGTTGTGTTTACAGTGTAATCTATTGTATATAAGATGTGTGTATTTCTCTTGATTGTTTGCAAATGTCTCCTTAGTATTTTATATTTGCAATGTGCCATTCTGCCTCTCTTTGTGTAGAAGGAAATTATTACTCTTCACAGCAAAATATGAATGTTTAATGTTTGACTGCTTGACATAAGAGGATTTCCAAATCACTGGGAGCCACAGGTGTATTTAGCATTCATTTGATCCACTAGGTAACACAGATATGGATTTCAATAAAATGTCAACTTTTGAAATTGATTTGTCCTGCTACTGTCCACTCTGCACCGTGTATTTCGGGAGCTGAAAAAATGGGAGAAATAAAATGTAGCAAACTTGAAATTTCATTAAAGTAAGGCTGGTGGATGATATGAATGCCAAATTAATCAGTGAACCCTGCCGGCTTGGAAAAGCTCTCAAGCCAAGCTCTCTCAAGGTTGTCATATTCTGTGAGGTGTGTATGTTTGCTGATAAGCAAGTCAACAGTAAACTGGCTTTGCATTTGCAGATTTTGCAGAGACTTCTGAAGTGGATTTTTTTAACAGAGAGAGGGAGTGTGTATGTCCAGCACACACTGCGATGTGTGTTTGTATAAGCTGTATGGTCAGTATATAAGTTGACTGTTTTCTCCGCTGTTTTCTCACTATTCTCGGAAAAATCTTAATTGCAGTCCTTCATTGTGGTTAGCTCACTGCGGTTCAGGGCAATACTCCTGTGCTCACACTACTTTCTGTTTTACACAAACACACACACACACACACACGCACACACAGACACACATGGTCAAGGGCCAATCCCTGTAGTTTTGCATCACCTCTTTGCTAGCCTCCACTCCATCATGACCGCACTGGAAATGATTCCCTGTCTACAAATGGCTGCCAACAGGGTTGCCAGTTCAACTCCCTCTCCAGCTGTTTGTCTTGTATGTCTCTGTTAAAGCAGGGCAGAGAAATGTCCAAAGATACACTTTGGGTTAGCTCTGACATTCTAATTAAAGAACAGGACGTAGCAGAGAGAGGGCTGTTAATACACTGTGGTCTGTTCAGACTGACTGCCATAATTACAATCAGGCTGGCATAGCCAGGACCCGTCTATAGGGCCGATGTGTTAAACCACCCGTGGCTCTCATTAGAGGACATGGGCTAATGAGTGCACTCCACACACATACAGTGGGAACACACACAAACACACACACGGTGTCCAGGGTTCACTGTGCTTTTACTGCATTCTAGCGAGCTTAATTTCACACTTTTGCCTCCAGTGACACACAGATGCCCCTACCCTGAGAGGGGTGTGATTTTAAAGAGAGCTGTTATGAATGGAGCTGGGAAAGAGCCAATTAAGAGTGTGTGATTCTAATTATGCCATTCATTTTACTGCGCACCAGTCCACAAGGGTAACAGAGAATGCAGGAAATGAGTGTGAGGGGGAATTTTAAAGAAGAAATAAAATGGTGGAAATAGGTAAGAGAGGAAATGTTTCCAACGATACAAGGGAGTGGGGAGACTTAAAAAAGAGAGAGGCAGAAACCGAAAGAGAGAGGGAGGAGAGAAGAGGGAGCAGGGAAGAGGGATTGGGTGAGGTTGAAGAGGGGTAACCTGATCTCTGTCCTGATAAAGCCGAATTTATTTTGGAGGGTAACAGAAACAGCTCTGTGTCACTACGCAGATCTACAGGGGCTGAGGAGGAGAGAAAGATCTAAGTCTGAAACTTTTGGAGAGTGTAAATGAGGCAAAAGAAAATGTTAGATTAGAAAAGTGAAATAAGTGTCAAGATATTACACTACTGAAAAAGAGGAAGGAAGAATGCTGGGAGAGAATTAATGATAGACTAAAATGGCCTGCTGGGTTGTCTCAAGAATTTAGGAGAAGTCAAACACAGAACCAATTATTGTTCTCTTACACGAACCAAAAGGATTGGCAGCAACAGAAAATGGGCAGGACACGGGCAGCTGTTGTTTGGAAAACTGAAAACATAAATAACATGGCAGCTAACAAAAACAGAAATCACGTTGACATGGAAAAATTGATGATGTCAGTTCAAAATGTCAAGCCAATGAATTCACTTGCATCGACGTTACTGGTCTCTGCGGCCTCTGGGTGGTTTATTTCTAAGTGTTTGGGTGGGGTGCATTTGCTTTGGGGTTGAGCCATGAGGTGACTCTTGTTGATATACATCTGTGCACTTGTTGGCCCTGTCAATGTTTTATTAGGATTGGTGTTGACTTTCTTGCAGACAGTGACTTAATGTGTGGACATACGGCAGTGTAAATGAGACCTGCATCACATAAAAAAAAACACTAGGCAAAAAAAACAAAAACAAGGGTGTGTGTACACATATGTCCAACTTGGCAGTGTCCACCCAAAGGGACTGCCCTGACCTACATCTTACTGTCCATAGTTTCAGACAGTTAACAGTAGGCTAAGCCGTGCTTATGCACAACATTACAGACGCCTACTGAAGCTTAAAGGATACTGGTCCGTTGCCATTAGTACAGTGTTAATACAGCTGTTGGAGCTGTAAAATGAAGGCTGCACATTTATTTGCGTGAATTAAGCAGAAAGATGGTCAGGACAAACTGTATTTAGGGCAGTTTTCACAGACATTCAGCCTTGATTCCTCTGTCCTTAATGCACAATCCAGTCCATAAGAGTCTCTACAAATGAAGGACTGGTTCAACCCTGGATCGGACTGCTTGGTCTCTGCTGGTCAGGAGGATCAGACAGATTCAGACAGACTCAACTTAATTGACTGAGAGACAGAGAGAGCAGACAGTAAGCACTCTGTCTCACACATCTATCAAAAAGCCACATTCTCCTGTTTCTGTCAAGCCTAGGATGTGGAGAGATGAAAGGATAGGAGAGGTTTATGCAGAGAGAAAAGGACGGATGTTGGGATGGAAAGAGGGGAGAGCTTGGAGGGTGGCAGATTGTAATTAGGTTCTGTTTCCGACTGGCCAGTCAGCCTGGGTTACCTTGACAACAAAAGACACAGCTGGGTGATATTATGGGATGTATGGGATGTAGAACTGGTAATTTCCTTACATCGTACCACCACACAGAATACAAACACTCATGAGGATAAAAGAAGAAATATGCTAATAAATACGTGTAACATTGTACGACTGGTTGATTTATAGAATGGAGCATGTACGTGCATAAGCACTCGCTCCATACTCACGTTAGAATGACGTATCTATGTGCTATTGCCATGCTGAGTCACACGTGTAAGTGTACGTGCGCTAGGTCATGGCGTGCTGTGCATTTGTGAGAGCTATTACCAGGTGTGTGTGTGCACCTTGTTCCAGAAGAGATAAGAAAGTCAGAGAGAAAGATATAAAACAAGAGGGGGAGGGTTGTATAGTTGTAATCGTTATCATAACTCAATAAAACTTTTATCTTACAAGTGTATGTGCAAAGTTCACCTCTGTTTCTCAAGAACGGACTTTGTAAGTTAAGTTGTTTTGGACGAACAGACGATGTAAATTGTAAACCCAGCTCTGAAACCTTTCTTTCTGTGCGTCTGGCTGAAGTGGAATCCATTAAACTCCCACAGAGACAGGCACAGCAAAGCTCACAAGGCTTACACAGGCACTATTGTCCCTTCATCAAACCACCATTGTCTCTGTGTGTGCATGCATGTGCATAGTTATTGCCTTGTGCAGCAGAGTGTGGAAGCTATCTGTTAGTGTAAGCATGTGAGTTTATGTATGCATGCATGATGGCATGCCAGTATGTCTTAGGAGAGGGAGCTCATGGACTTTGGGGTTGGTAGACCCAAAGAAAACACATGCATTGATGTGAAAATGTGAGACAAAGAGAGTGAGAAGCCAGAGAAATACAGAAAAAAAGAGTGAAATCAGAAGAAAAAATAGAAAAAAATCACATTGAATAGATTTTGATATGGCTTGCAAAAAATGTAAAAAATTCATGTAAAAACAGTGCAATCAGAATTTGAACAGTGCAGTCTATGTAAATATTATTCCTATAATACCAAATAAGGAAGAAAGTCAGAAACAAAAAAAGACAGAGCAAACAAGGATCCCAGAGGCCTTTTGTCTTATCACCCATTAAACAAGGTGACATCATGCCTGCTGGTAAGGCGGGTCACTGATACTACACTATTTACCTCATCCAGAAACACTACTCCTGTTTACCTCACCACCTGCTCTGTGTGTTCCTTCATCTGACTCAACCATTATCGGACTGGAGTGTCCACTCCAGCATTGTTCCAGGCACTGAAACTGGAAACCTTCTGCTTAGTGTTACAGCCTATGATACCCATTTAGTATTGCCACTATACCTGCAAATTGTAGCTTTGTCTGTTCTTGTTGGCTTAGACTTTGTTACTGGAGGTTTGATTTGGTTTTAGGAGTCAAGCAGACCGAGCTGAGTAAACAGTGAAAAGCAGTAAATCTGTGAAGCAGTAGCTGCTGAGAAATCCTACTGAGAAGTGAGAACTTCTTTTTGCTGTAACACCCAAGGCCACAGTGAATGACTCTCTACTCTTTGTTACTTTGCAGCACAGAAATACTCATCAAACTGTTATTATCATTTTGAAATTATTCACAATATTTCACGTTGAAAACTAAGTTATGGTTTCATATTCCTGACAACTCTTCCTTGAGTAAAGTACATACTGCATACTGCAACTCTGAGTAAACACTTAAAGAAAAAGACATTTTGGGAAATATGCTTATTGACTTTTTTGCTGAGAGTTTGATAGAAGAGGATTGATGCCACTCTTATGTCTGTATGCTAAATATGAAGTTGAAACAGCCATGTCTTAGCTTAGCAGCAGGGAGAAACAGCTAGCCTTATTCTGTCCAAAAGTAACAAAATTCCACCTTCCTGCATCTCTGAAACTATTAGCAGCCAGGCAGGTTGCTGCTGTTTCCAATCATTAGCTTAGCTAATGTTTAGCATACAGACATGACAGTACTATCAACAGCGGTGGTGCAAATTCAAGGTACTTGTTTTTACATTTATTTCTAATTCTATATTTATACTCCACTACATCTTAGAGGCAAATATTTAACGTTTTACTCCACTACATCCGTATGACAGCTATAGTCAGACTACTATTTCACAGATTATAATTTTTCATGCCTTTCCAATCCAGCGCCACGTAAAACCATTTATTTCTAATGTAATGCCAATTTTTACGAACCTATACAACCCTTTGACCTGGTCATTGTAAAACCATACACAACTGTTTAAGAGACTATTATATACACACAACCTTTAGTCCTGTTTCTAACTACACTCTATGTCCAAGGAAACAGCAGGATATTGAGACTTCACTAAGAAGCCAAGGACATGATCA
>NW_023339807.1:15361815-15372121 GCF_004916995.1 Morone saxatilis | reverse complement strand
TATGCTTTATTTAACAAATAGCCATCACACTAAACAGTTCAGTTAACCTTAAACAACTACAGCAGTAAAATGCACCATACACATTAATGCAACCGCAATAAAATCATCATATAGCATAGAAAAACATTGACAGGGACCATTTCTCTGTGTAATGAGTACTCATCTTACTTTTGATACAAAGTAGATTTTGCTGATGATACTACCTACATAACACTTATTTAAGTAAGGTTTTAAGACTTACAGTGGAGTATTTTCACAGTGTGGTATTGCTACTTGTTTTTAAGTAAATGATCTGACTCTATAATAATATGGTTGGTCTCCATAAGACGGGGAAACGGCTCAAATTACACAAGTTCTGTTCTGTTGTTTTGATACTCTTTTTGAGTAGGAATAAAGAGATGTACCATATCTACACCGTAAGTCTGTAAGACACTGCAGGAAACAGTGTGGCCCAGCTCTTGATTCTAGGTCAGAAAAGATCAAAGGCGCTACTCGTCTCTCCCCATCATTTCACGCTTCCATCAATCACCCAATCTCTGTTTGGCTTCTTTGTCATTTCCTCGTACCACAGAGCTCTCTGTGTCTGTCAAAACTCTGTTTGTTTCTGTTCAGTGATGGATCTGAACAGAATTCTGTTTGTGTCCAAAGGGAAACAATTAGTTCAGTGTATGTGTGTTTGTGTGCTTGGGTTGATGGGTGTGTGTACCTATGTGAGAAGAGCAGGCGTTCAAGGCCGTCGCTGAACAAACTCATTAACCGACCATTTGTTAGAGCTGAGACGGGACCAAACAAAACATAAAGAAAAAAAGGGGAACAGAGAGATTTGAGATTAATCTGGGAGAACGAAAACGAGTAGCGAATTCAAATCAGAAAGAGAAAGTATGTTTGTGTTTGATGATTATGTAACCTTTGCTGATCACTATGGTCAGTTTGAAAATCCTTGTCTTTGCAGTCAGCAATTGCAGTGGAAGCAAACACACACGCACATGCACACACACACTTAAACAGGCATATGACAGAATTTTGGCTATTATTACAAATGATATTCATGTGATGTTACACAGGATGGAACATCATACTAATCAGTTTCTCTGATCCTTTCACACTATGTTATTGTCAAATGAACTGTGACAACTGACTGCCATCAGTGCTTTTAAGTGCAATTTAACTTTATTTTTGGTGGTAAAACAAGCTTAAGATCAGCAAAAAAAACAAAAAAACCTCACTAAATATTTAAGTCCCCAGAAAGTTGGGGGTACATAAATATTTTTCACATAATATACGTTGGTTGTCTATTCCCTTAAAATAACATTTAAATAGCCTTTAGACTAGTTAGTGTAAACTTAAAGAGGCAATTTGTTAATCTATTTCTAACTCCATGACTTGATGGTGTAATTCTCAAGTTAAAAGTAGCTTAACAGTGGCTATTGGTCCAGCATTCAGACCTGTGCGCTAGTTAGCATACACCAAGCTAATGAGGTAAACACAATACGAGTATTAGATGAAATTCACCTGTCGTCATAAAGTTGTTATCAGATTCAACATTCTTAAAATATGTTTGGGAAAAAAATATTATGATATGAGTTTGTAAGCATAGGAACAATAAAAAAACTATAAAAGCAGGTTAATGAAATGTTTAATTCCTCTACAACCTTCCATCACTACACTGGCATAAACCTAATTTTACTCTATACACACAGAATAATAGACTGTATCCTAGTCAAGTGGTAAAAGTCTTATCTACAGCAGATATTTGCTGTGATTAATACAATTAACGATGGCTTTGTTCTATTCATGTGTTTTTATAACTACTTGGAAGACAAAATAAAAAAATAAAATGATAGATAGTTAAGTTTCCTTTAGCTGCTTCAGTTTCAGGGCCCTGGTATTGAAAACAAACCAGAATAAGTCACAGGTTATGAGAAGACCATTGTGAAAGTACTGGAAGGTGGTAAATAGATTTGCACAGAGGAAGAAACACTTGCTTTAAGGTAAGACAGCTCACACTTTAAATGTGTGTTCTGGCTGTTTAATAAATTGTGTGAACTTTTGTCAGGCTGCCTGTCTCTTTTAAATCAGTTGTTTGTGAATGGAGAGAGAGTTGTGGATATGAAAAGGACAGGCATTGCTCCACCAATGTAGGGTAAGTGAATGAAAACATATCGAATGCATTTGACAGAATCACGCAGATGAAAAGCAACATATGCATTCAGGGTTTTTTCCCCATACCAAACTTGCACCAAACTGTAAGTCCTTAACCGTGCTATGAACCGAACCTTGACCTTCTGTGTACCTTTACACCTAGTATTTTCTATCACTCTGCTGCTATCCTGGCTGCTCTACCCGTCTTCAGAGCATTGCCATCATTAATTAGTAAGAGCTTGTTCTACTATGAAAAATCTAAATGTTTGATTGTTTTTTGGAGACCTGCTTCTGTGCGTTTGGGAATTATTTTGTTAATGTTAGTGTAAGTGTCAGTAATTCGATAAAATAATTCATGGCCTCATAACTAATCTACTATACTCTGCTTCTTCATTTCTCACTCTTCGCTCATCTCTGAAATCTCTGAGCTTTCCTGTATTGTTTCTTTCTGTCTTTGAGCTGATGGGCTTATGGGTTTAAGCCAGTTCTTATATGCTTCATGGTTAAGATTCTGAGTATTCTATATAGATTCCGGTCCATTTCCTTAAGTAGTAGTTTTCCAGGAATAGTATATATAGGTTTACTTGTTTTTTTCAAATTAAAAATAATATCCATTAGGACTGCATGCCAGAAGGATTTTAAAAAAGGGCAGAAAAAGAAAATGTGCGAATGGTTTGCCTTTGACTCACCCATTTTCCAGCAGTTCGATGTCACTGATGTGTTAAATTTATAAGGTACACTTGGAGTAATAAAGAATCTTGTATATAATTTCCATGCAAAATAATTTGTTGTTTTATGAATATCTCCTATTACAGAAATCCATTTGTGTTGAATGCTATTGTCAATGTCAATGTTGTGTGTTTTGGATTACACTGCTACGATATTTAATTAGAAAGTTAAAGGTTGCATTTTTCTAGTAGTTTGGTTTTAACAAATAGGTCCTTATTTACAGATATTGTAAAATATTACTCATTATTTGTACTTTATCTAATGTTTCATATTAAAAAATACAAAATATAATCAGCAGAAACATTTTAATGTATTATTATGGAAAAAAGATAATTGATCCCCTTGTGAAATATATATATATATATATGTATATATACAGTAATAAATCAGATCCACCTTAGCTGCAACATTAAAGTAATTACATTAATAATATAATACAATAAAATAACAACAGAAATGGGCCATTCTGCATAATGATAAAATACTTTTTACTTAAGAAAAGTTTTGAAAGCATGTTTTTTACTTCTAACACAGTATTTCTACACAGTGGTTTTGCTACTTTTAATTGAGTAAAGAATCTGAGTAGTTCTCCCATCACTGAAAAACAGTTGTTAATGTTTCTATCTCAGAACTAAAGATCAAGGCCACTTACCACTTCGCACTGACTTTCACTGCTGCCAAACAGGAAGAAGTACTGTGTGGAGAAGCAAAACTATCTAATTCCTCACCGACAGCAGCCTCAGAAGACCATGACTCAATACAGCCAAAATACATGTCAATACGTGTTTTGAGTAATGGACACACCAGAGCCCACTGAGAACCTTGCTGTTACTACCATTATCACCTCCACTATCACTATTGCGGTCTTCACCTACATTACATATAAACAATTGCTGGATAAGTCCAGGCATGTTTGCTGAGGCATGGTGAAAGTGGTTCTGGGAAATGTAGGAAATCACTTACAGAAGATGAATTAGAACAGCAGTTTGAGGATACTGAAAAGCACTTACACACAAAACAACAGTGTGAACAATATCCACAGAGTGCTGCGAAGAGGAGAAAGGCCATTTAAAACCAGATATGTTCTTTAGGTCATGTAATAAAAGTAATTTGTTCCCTGTAGGAAGACAGAACACGCAATAGTGTGTTGGTGTGTGTGTACTGTATGAGTACATGTTTGTTAGTGTAAGACACCACCTCTGTGCCGGCATGTCCAGATGTTCCCAGATTATTACTTTTCTCTCTCTATCCCTTCATTTCTCTATCATCCATCATCCTTCGCCCTTCTGTCCTGCCCCACTGACTTACTGCTGTTGATATATGTAATCCCCACCTTTTATCTCCTTTCTCTCTCTCTCTCCCTGAACCATGTCTTCATTATGTATTTGTCTGTCCATCATTCTTACCATTTAATCTTTTCTCTGAAACAAGTGATATATTTGGACTTGTATAACTCTTCTGTGGAGGGCGTGAGTGTATTTTTAGCCTGTAAACTAGAATGGTATAACCCCCCAATAGACATGTGTGTTAATATGCTGTTGATGGCATAATGAATCAAGAACAGCCTGCAGGATGTGTGTTAATGAGGTGTTTGGATTCATTCTAATGTACTGTACTATATGTGTCCGTGTATGTGTATGTGCACGTGTATGTCTTGACTGTGTTGTTTTATTTGGGTCTGTCTATGAGAGTATGTAATGTATGGGGGTAATATGTTCTTCCTTAGTGAAGACCTGAGGGAGAACATGGTATCAAATCTCCCCTAGCGCACTAAATCACATCAAGAATTTCTGTATAATTAACCTGTTCTGTACGCACAACCCAAAATAGATGTTTTGAAATGACTATCATGTGTGCCAGATAAAACTGAGAAGTTTAAGGACTTAATTTCATGAACTAATGGCACGCATCACAATAAGAAGGCACAATGTCCCTGTGTGAGTTTACTTTATGCTTCCATGATGGTGACAGCCATGGCATTATGTTTTTGGGTTGTCTGCCCATCCGTCCGGCTGTCCCTGCCTAATTATATGAGTCTGGACAGACACGGATGTAAACTCTAAATTGACTGGTTGGGGGAGGAGGTAATTCTAGTTTTGGTAATTAAATAACTAAAGTTGTTGCACCGGTTTACTTGTAAAATGGATTGATGGGGAGGAAATCATTATCGATAGATGCAGTGGAAGCAGGTATCAGTCATGGCAAATCAAATCAGCCTTCTTTTTAAAAGCAGTACGTTGTCTGTCATACAGCCCACTTACTGTAGTCCACATTCATTTAAGATGGGATCAGGTGAGAGAGTATACTCAGTTTACAGTTTAATAGATATGCCCCTGTGCTCAATGCAATCAAATACAACAGCCCAACAATAAATTCTACATTTGGGTAGTGTATAAAGTTTATATTAACACTGTCAGAGAGATATTGATTTAACTCTGATAGAGTTTGAGTTGGTGCTTTATAGCAGTGTTGCAATGGGCTTCTTCATTCTGCATTAACATGTTTCTAATGTGTCTAAAGTTTTTTTCATTTAGATACACAAAGGCCAGAAGATAACTTCTCACACAGAGTATAATGCAGTCCAATACGTCAACACAAACAAGACTGCGTACAGCCATGCTAGCGATTCTTAAAAGGTATAGGCACAGCAGTGCTTTGAGCTAAATGTTAGGTAGGTTGGTATTTATTCTATGGCAATCCAGTCAACATTTAACTAAAACCCTAAAATGTCATCCTCATGGTGCTGCTAGAGGAAAAGATTGATAAAAGTCATTAAGATAAGAAAGAGTTTACTGTCATCCATCTGTATGCAGTGCAGTACAGTACATAGAGGGACAAAACTAGAAGGAACAAATGATGCATTAGGATTTTGCTTAGTTTGTTTTCTATTTATATGGTGCCAAATCATAACAGAAGTTATCTCAGGACACTTTAGGGTACTCTATGGTTTGAAAATACTCAGTACCTAATTTTAATGCAATCCATCAGATAATTGCTGAGAGATTTCTGTCAGGACGAAAGTGGTCCTTACCGAACAACAGACCACCGTTGCCATCCCCAGAGCCACGCTGCTTGAGTGGCTAAAAAATAACGATAGAGTGAATCAACACCACTGCCACGGCATCAACAACACAGTTATATGCCTCACAAACATATGATTAATTGTAGGGCTGTTATACTGGATATTGGATTATATTTGACTGGGTGGATGTACCTAATAAATTGACAAGTCAGTACACAGCACTCCAATTTAAAAATGTGAATATACAGAGCCCAAAACATAAACATACATCCTCTCAGACTACATCCCTGAGGGCAGATCATACCCTTCTGTAAGCTGAAATCACATTTCTGGAAACACTGAAATATTTATCACTATTTTCTGAGTGTAATGATGCACATCATCAGGCTTTTAGTCGAAGACGACACAGTAACCAGATGTGGCAGCACCATAAAATGAGATTCCATTATTTTGCAGACTGTCTATGGTTTATTAACATACCCGATTAAAAAGACTGCATTTGGTTAATGGCTTTATTTATATGAATGTGCACAATAATATCACTACTTACAAAACAGAGGTAATAAGCTGATTAACCACTTAAAATTATTACATAAACTATAAATTCAACAAATCATTCTGCATGACTTACTTATTTATTTTCTAGACAGAACAAAGGACATTCTCGACCACCACCATATAGCAGCCATGGGCTACTGTGTAATACAATTGAAGGGACTATACTATAAGCAGGGGGAACTGTTTACATTTTTTTTTTTTTGCAAGAGCCAGGTGTTGTTTTTACAAGACCAGCGCTGGAAGAGGAAAACATAACTATGCATTACCAGTTCGAAGTTGCAGATAAGAACTGTCCTTCAACTGCTGCCTTTTGGATGGCTATGAAAGGGGATGTCTTTACATATCCTCTCAGCAGTTGCAGATAAGAAATATTATTAAGAATTGCCTCATGTTCTAGCATAGTAAATGTATCTGCTGGTGAAAGTATTTCTGTGATGGTGCATGTGAATTCGCATGATTTTGAAGGGTCTGTCATCATTTAAGAAGGTGATGCAAGCATTATTTATGATATTTGATTGTTAGATTGGAATGGTTGTATAATCATAACAACCCTTGAAACATGGCAGCAGAAAAATACCTGCTTTTGCCTTACATAGTTGACGTATAAAGACTGTATTTGAGACTAGCATTAAAACAGCACCCTAAAGCCCAGAGCAGAAACAAAGCATCAGCAGAAGTGTATCTTTTGATACACAGCAAATGACATGATAGCAGAGAAAATATGACAACCACAATTACAGACAGAAAATGAATGGGGTGCTTAAGTGAGTGTTGTGAGTTATGAGTATCTTTAAGAAAGCAGCTTGTAGGGAAACCAAAATATTGTGAGCAGATCGCTGTCAAAAATCACATTTAAAGTGATGTATCTGGAGAACATTTCACTTAGATTTAATGAGCAACCATTAGGCTTAAATGTACAGCAGGTTGAACATTGAGGGACCTGAGGCCTTGCCTGGAAACAAAAGATCACAAACAGGGTTACGTTGGAAAGATTATGAAGGGGAATAACATTAGATAACATATCCATACATTAGATAATGCATGAGTATGCAGTTCATTACATTTTGCATTTTTGAAGAAAATAATGTCTCTAATACATTTGACCTCTGGGTTAGTGGGACTATATTGCAGCACATTGTTCTAATGACTGACAAGATATGGATTAGCTCAATCTGTGTTATGAAATGCTGTGACCTGAATGCACGCTGTGGCTATAGAAGTTACATTTACTGTACCGACAAAGATTCATCATTATAATAACGATAAATTTGTTATACAATGGTCATAATACTCTCTTTTCATTGTCATTATCAAATAGTTGGTGTATTTCTGGCATCTGATTGATGTGAAGGTCAAGGTTCAGGGTAGAGCAGAGTGGCGAAAAAGCCCAAGGGCTGAGTTATGAAACCACTGGAATATAATGAGCCATAGGCTTCAATGAAATCCCATTATGGAGAAGCAACTTGCATAAACAAGTCAGCGGATTTATGCAGATCGTTAAAAAAAAGGCATTTAAATGTCTATAACTTGTAGAAATAACTCAACCCTAGAAAAACATTAAATCTCCATTTTGTAAATTTTAGGTTTTAACATCTGGCATTCATCCTCACATGCCAAAATCTTGACCCTGATAACACAACTTTATTTCAAAATGTACAAAGGGCACAGATTATGTGTCATAAAGCTCAAGATAAACCCAAATCCTTAGGAGATTTTAAAAATACAACTCAAGGGTTGATTTGAGGTAACTTACCCACATAAAATGAAAGGGCGGTCTAGGACACAAGAAGAACAGCTTTGAGAAACTCAGTGAAGCTCCTGCAACATTAAGCCAATGTTGATTTGTAATTACACAAGATAAGAAGATGAGTGGAGGTTTAGTGCATGTCTTGACTAAATGAGAGAGGTTATTTGTGTTCCAGGGGGCACGGGATGATACACTCATTTTACAAGCTTAGGCCACTGCGCCGTCAGAGCATCAGGGCCAAGGGAGGATGTTTCCCCCTGTCTCTCTGTGCTTCCATGTGCTAAGAAATGCACGTGTAATTAAGCACACAAACAAACACACAGAAGCATGTACATGTACACGTGTAATGACACACTGACATGTTATTTTTGCTGATCAATTCACAGTCACCTAAAATGCACAATAACCTACATTGTTATGATCTAGGTTATAGCCCCGGAGATGTTTAGTAATCAGTGTCTGAGTGTGTGTTAGTGTGTGAAACAGAGAGCGGCACTAGCAGCTGAGTCAACCAGAAGGCCAGAGGCTTTGAGTTTAGATCAGATTTTGCAATATTACTGCAGCTGAGACATTTAGAACATCATGAAAGGATGCAGCAAAATATAGATTTTAAAGAGACGCTTAGTGACAAACAGACAAAGAGGAGAGCTGAGGAGAAAATGACAAATGATTGGCAAAATGACAGCATAGTCAGCGTTGTCTCCTCAAGACTGACAAACAAGCAAGCTTTCTCATTGAATTTTAAATGTGCTGGACTGAATTGAGAATGAATGAAAGAGGGTGATAGAGAGAAACAGAGCGTGTGCACTAAAATCACTCCTTGCTGCAGAAACTGATAAGGTTTTTAATTAACTCCTAAGACCTGGGGTTCATTTAATATCAAATTACAATGACAATTTAACAGCATAAAATAATCTAAAACATGAATGTTAAATGACTGATTTTCAATTCAGTCTCATAGTTAGCATGCCTTCATACATGTATTTTCCAATTAGTCATACAGTATGCTGTCATTCCCAGTCAGATAAGCATAATTCCAACCAGACAGTGAATACAAAGTTCAAAGTTTCAGGTGACTTAATTACTTAAGAAAAAGACCAGAGCTTTAACAACCTGAGCATGGATTTGTTTAACAGTAATTAACATCAGATAAAAAAGTCCAGTGCAGTGCAAAATACGAGCTGTCGAGATGTATTATATGTCAGGCCACAACCCACATTGGTTAGTGTATAACAGCCATTTGAGATCACATTGTCACAGTGTCCCACTAGGACAGCCGGTTCTTTTTTTCCTCATTAATTCCTCTATTTGGCCAAAGCAGTACTCAGTTGCAACGTGCTCACAGCTTCAGTCGTGCTCATCAGCTCGCGCATGTGTGTGTTGGCCAGACGGCTCAGCTGTTAGTTGTTGGGCATTTGAGGGACTTGTGTGGATAAAAGTGGAAATGGGACTCTTAGAGTAAAAAAAAAAAAGGACGCATGCTTTTTATGCAGGACAGAAAAGTAGACGACGAGTCAAAATGAGACACGAGAGATTAAGAGGAAATCTAGGGACAAAGCAGTAGCTAGGCGATACACCATATGCCCCATGGCCCATTATCCACTCCTCAAGTCTATCTTGCACTTGTGTGCTCCCCATGGATTTTCAAGGCTCAACTTAGCAAAACAACATGTAAAGTAGAGCATTAAGCCTTTTATTTTGCTCCTTGTTTCAATATGAATTAATGGGAAATGTATAATGTCATTCTTTCAGAAGTACATGTGGATTGACAGAATTCATTGAGAAAAAAATGTACTCTGTACTGGCTTAAAGTGATACTCCACCCAAAATGTGACTTTTGAGTGTTAAACACAAACCTAAAGGCTTAAAAGGTGGGAGATTTAAAGGAATTGTTAGACATTTTGGGAAATACACTAAAGGGATGGGAGTGGATTAGCTTAGCTTAGCATAAAGAGTGGAAGCAGGGACAAATAGCTAGTCTGGCTCGCCTAGCAGAACCTCTGAAGCTCACTAATTAACAGGTTGTTAATCTTGTTTCTTTAATCCATACACCAACCAAAATGTAAAAAATGACAAGTTGTGGATTAAACAAACAAGACATAAAGTGT
>NW_023339807.1:15361130-15361767 GCF_004916995.1 Morone saxatilis | reverse complement strand
CCCAGCTAGCTGTTTCCTCCTATTTCCAGTATTTATGCTTCGATTGTTAATGCACAGACATGAAAATGATATAGATTTTTTTTGATCTATCTCTTGGAAAGAAAGTAAACAATTGCATTTCCCGAAATGTCCAATTATTCCTTTAAGTTTGTAGTTTACTCATTGGTGGTAAAGAGTGGCTATGGTCAGCTTCGGTTCAATGGTGACACGTTTTCATGGTAGTATAAAAAGATGAAAATGTCCATAGAAACTTTTCCCATCCACTTTTCTGGCCAAATACACAAACATTACCAAATTTTGGTACAACAATGAGTAAACTATGCTGCATGCACTATGCACATTTTTCCACCATGATCACTGGTCACACTGGAATCTGTGATGACCGACAGACTGACCACAGCAGGTCTCTGCAAGTAAAGAAAGAACGTAATAAAGCCGCCTTTTAAGTCCACAAAGGGGTCGATTTGACAGTTACAACATGGTTTAGAATCACTCTATTCAACTATTCATCTGTGACACTGCAGTGGTGCAGAATGTAAATTAAAAAGCATTTTAATTTAACACGCTAAAAAAAATCTGCATGGAAATTGCCACATTTAACCAAACAAGCACAGATTTGACACATTCCCATGCTGAT
>NW_023339807.1:15348181-15361030 GCF_004916995.1 Morone saxatilis | reverse complement strand
AGCCCCCCCTCCCCCTCCCCCCAACCCCCTTGCATGTGTGTGTTTGGCATTATCACTGTTTGTGTGTGCATATGTGAACTAGTGTGTGGATGCGCACACGTATCATGTTTCTGACGACAGAGGTGATTCAGACAAGCTCATCACATATGTCTCACTCGCACTCAAAGGTGCCAGCTCATGAGTGGATTATTTAAGTATTGTTAGTGTCTTATCAGTAGAACTTTGAAAAGTTCACTCTGCGCCTCAGGAATTTAGAAATGTTGTTATTTCCTTGTAACCTGTGTTTTTCTTCTATTTGTATTAGTTAGAGCTCTAATTAGTAGTTTTCCATTATTAATTACACTTAATTTTGCATATATGATTGAAGATCATTTGTTAACTGATCCTCATTGAGGTTTTAGGCCTGACAAACAGTACTGATAAGCAAATCCTAAACAGCAGCAGAGAACAATAATAACGCCAGCATGACAGTTTATTCTTGACCTTGGAAATTGTTACTTGACAAAACAGTAAGTTCAGCAGCTGTTCTGATTTCCTTTTAGTTAGGGCTGAACTTTATCCACGATGAAGACCATGTAATACAGCTGAAACCTCTCTCTCTCTTTTGGTCAAAAATAATAACTTATATTAAGCACTAGATTTTGTCTAGTGCTTAATATCAAGAGAGCCATTTTCAGGCTTCCCCTCAAAAAACATACTTGAGCCTTATATAGTTTATGTTTTTCTCCAAGACTTTTCTATTTTTGGATTTGAAATCCATAGCCTAGTTTGGGAGACTCAAGACTACAGTAGTAGCCACCACCATTGTGATTTGGCAAAGTATAGAGGAAAAGGCATCAGGTCCGGACATAATGTATGATGCACATTTTAGTTGATGAAATGTTTCAACATTGTTTCATTTGGTGTGTAATGGCTATATATTTTTACAATTGCAGAATGTAAGGCCGACAGCAATGATATTAAAAAACAAACAGTTGTTCATTTCCATACTTTTTTTTTCTCGAAGCTGCAGGGAGCCACTGGAGAGGAGCTGTATAAATATATATATTTTTTTTTAAATACCTTTCAGTCAATTTGGGAGTGAGTGAATTCTGGTGTTGATTGATTCTTTTGTTTACATCTGGGTCACAGACTGCACCTTTAAAAAGTTAAGAGATATTTTCTATTCTTCGGTAACAGTGCCAACTATCTATAACATCTCAGGAAAAACATAAAAGAAAAGACACAGACATCATATGTCACAGATAGGACAGTACTGTGTGGGCTACACTACACACACCACATAAACAGGCAGAACAAGTTCTTGTTGTTGTCGTTGTCGTCAATACGAAGAAAACTACTGAAAAAACACTAGAGGCCATCAGTCCGGAAATCCAGCAGATAATCTGGTGATTACAGGATAAGAAAAGACAACATGGTTGGTAAGAGGTATAGTTAAACCGCACAGCTCCACCACTCTGATTAATCAATTAGATCTAAATCCATTAAGTCTATCTGATACCTTGTCTGACCTTAAGACCAGCTCCAAGATCAGATTGACACACACACACACTACAAACACATTAATGCACACATTTAGATCAAAATGCTCAAAATATGCACAGTCACAGACACAACACACGCATCTTTAATAAAGGTATAATGATATACTATCCCTGGGCAAACACACACTTCAATTATATATGAGCATATGAAAACACTGTCACATGTGTGATGGTGCATCATAAATAAACTGAAACAGAAACCACACAGGACAAGCTGAAGGATCAAATCACACTCAATTTACATATTTACTTTGCAGTCTCAAGAATTTAATTAATGAGTATTTCATGTCTAGTGTGTATTTAAATGTTTTTGCAGTGTTAAAGTGCATGTTTATTGTATGCATGTATGTGTTAGACAGAGAGACAGGGTAAATATAACCCTCCCATCTGTTAGGGCTGTACAGATGCTGTCTCAGAAATAGAGGATTAGTGCTAAACTTAGAGAAGAGGGGGACATGTGATGAGAGGACGAGGGGAAAGCCAGGCAGTGACTAACACCAAAAGCATAAATCTGGGGGCGACTGACAGCGTCAGAGCAGCCGTTCGGAGGGAGGATGAGAAAATGGAGAGACGGCAAAGCAGGCAGTGCGAAGTTGTGATGGGGCCAAGCACGTTGCATCCATGTGAGGTTTGAAGAATCGGGGAGGAGGAAAATGTACAAATAAGGAAGATGGGGCAACATAGACAGGAGATGTAAAGAGAGAAATTTGTAACATTCAGCATTGTCATAACATTTCATCAAGCCAACATGGTCGGTTAAAAATACCCACTTTCCAATGAAGTCAAGGTAATGTGGCTGGTCTGTAGGGAGTAAATGTATTCATATCTGACTGAGAGTATGCAAATAAAATCACTTTTACTGTATGTGTCAGTGTTTGTCTCCAGAGACAGGATCAGTCACTATTCACAGCAGATCTGCTGGAGTTTTTCAGGGAACAAAATAATTTAGCCTCATGAGAAAACAATGGAAAGGTTGTCATGTCGGCACAGAACTTAAAGTGACAATCCACAAGGCACCATCTTTATTCATTTATTTAGCGTGCTGCTCTTTAGATATGTAGTGAACTGGGAAAGCTTTGAGAAGCTGTGATCAAAATCTCATCTGTTTTGCACTTATCGAGCAGAGAGGGATCCCTACCACATACATTGGTAGGGATGCAAGGAGGTACAAAAGTCTGATTGCCTTTTCATGGCTGATGGCACTGAAAAGTTCAGCTGTGTCCAAACTCTGAGTGGAGAAACTTGTGGGCTGTTCACATGTCGCCCGAGTTCCCCACTGTCGTGCTGCTCACAGTGTGAATGTGAAAGAGTGAAGATGTCTGATTGAAATACTTAAAATATTGTGTAAAATGATAAACAAATCGATGAACTTCATGAAAGTTGTGTTTGCACTAGGGTTTAAGAAAAAAAATTGTATTGCATTGTATGTAGCACTATCATTTTTTTGGTGTTGCATTTTTTGCTATTTCCTTAACAGGGGCAGATCTAGAGGTGTGGCATGGAGTGGCAGCTGCCACCCCTAAATAATATATCTGGCCACCTTACGCCCCAGTTTGGTGTCAAATCCTGTCAAATTTGACATATTAATTGCTATTAATTAAAATGTTTAAAATAACGCTAATGTTAAAATGTTATTGCAGTTTTAGACTGACAGGCTTAAGTCCAATGAAAAAAAACATGTAATGTATTTGGGAAAATTACGGAATATTTGGAAATAAAACAATTTATGGATTTCCAACACCACCGTTTTAGATATTTCTATTTAATGCTTTACCAATTTGCCCCTGCCCCTGTTCCAAAAACAAAGAGAAATCACTTCCTGTTCACAAGAAGATTTTCCCACGAAAGGTCCAAGGTTAAATGAAATGGAAAATGTTCCACAAACAGGTTATGAGATGATTTAATATGAAATGGAAGGCAGAAATGTATTTATATGAAAATTACAGCGAGTATTACTTAAACCTTAAAGCTTTTCCATGAGGTTTAAGAAATGGAATGATCGGCATCAGTGATCAGTGATGAAATTGCATCGTTAAAACCCCTTGGGATCCCTCTGTGAGAGCTCTATTGGCGTCAGCCAGAGAGGGCTGTAACCAGAGTTATGGGCCCTGTGTACAAGTGGGGATTCTTCTAAGAACTTAAACTGAGAAAACAGGAACAAGTTTTAGATCTTTGTTTTTTAATGGAATCCAAATAAAAACATGGAAAACTTTTTTAAAATATATTTTTGGGGCTTTACTGGATAGGACAGCTGAAGATAGATAGGAAAGGGGGAGAGACAGGGGATGACATGCAGCAAAGGGGCACGGGTCATATTTGAACCCATGGCGGCTGTAGCAAGGACTCAGCTTTGGTGCATGGGGCACCAACTGTACCCGGTGAGCTATCAAGGCACCCTGAAAAGCTAAACTTTTATTTAGAAAACTGTGAAAAGTGTTGGAGGAACCCCTGTTGTACCAGAGTTATCTTGGTGATATGGGGGAGGGTTTTCGTCCATCAAAAGCCTAATCAACCATGCCTGAGTTTAATCACCACACAGACACAATGATTACGCAGGTGGGTGAGACAGTTTTCTGAATTTGGCCCCAGGTGCTGCAACGTGACATCAGTGACTCAGCTAGCTTTCACCTTCTGTGGCTCTGGACAACACAGAAACACACACAACACACACCAATACATGAATGTTACATGCACACCACATGAGCACCGAACATGTTGACGCAGTCACCCCTTATGTTCAGCCTTGAACTGAATAGCACATGTTATTGACTGTATTGACTGTATGAACATGCAGACAGAAAGGCGTGTTCACGTGGCAAGGAGCAGGTTTTTAAGCAGAGCTCATAAGGAGTAGGAGGGCTTCCCTTGCCTCGTCGATGCGCCAGTCTCACATACGTGACTAAAGGAGCGTGTATCAACATATGGGGATCATCTGTTTGATATGTGTTGTGGTCTTTCTGCTTATGCGTCTTTGGGTGTTGCAGATGGATGGGTGTGGGGAGGCGGATGTTTTCAAAATGATCAAGACTGTATGTTAAGGGAAAACTAAAGTTTATATTATTATATATTGATTTTATTTTTGTAGCTCAGGCCATTGGTTCTGTTGGTTCTGATAACACATTACTCACCAAAGTAATTGTTGAGATGTCAGAATGTGGCAACACATCAAAATATGTTTAATGGTGGTCTAATGGTCTAGTAGTGTTAGTCGAATTAGTTTGAAGGAAAAAACCAAGGTGAATCGATGAAAGGTGAATCGATAAATGAAGATTTAAGTGTTCTTCACCTCTTTTAGGGATGGTTTTGGGCTACAACATTTGTGTTTATGATTTAGATTAGATTAGAGTGTTTTTTGGGAAGGCAGGGCATTGTGTTTCAAGGTAATCTAGGGTGAGAGCCTGACTTTTGTATTGGTGTTATATTTATTGCTGCACAACACTTTACTTATACTAAAGGTTAGACAGTTAATTGTAATGTCAGACGTCCTCACAAAAGAGAAAAACATTGTGCATGTTTGTGTTTTAGATACTGGTAGAACAAGCCTATTGTAAACAGCTTCATATTTACAAGCCTGCCCATGCATAACATTGGTTTCTCGGTAAAACAAACACAATCAGAGAAGGCAGAATTTTTTTCTCTTCAGCCTGACGTATTGTGATAAATGAATGCAGACAGAAACGCTGCCTTGACGTTCATGACTGGAAGACCCTGAGTCTGAACAGTCATTTGTTGAAGCCTCGGATGGCTGGTTGTTGTATAATTTGTCACCGGTTGGTATGTGAGAGTACACGTCTTTGCCCTCCACAGCCACATTTCCACCTTCAGGGAGCCGCAGCCTCTCCATAAACTCACCTATTTTAACATGCTGCAAATAAACGGTTATATCATTACCCCGTAAAATAAATCTGCATGTTTAATCCCAATGACTTCAGTTACACAATGGCTATTGTGGGTTTAATGGATTTGTATTCAGATAAAGGATTACATGGCAGGGGCATTAGGGAGCAGCACCTCTACTATCCAGGCTGTGACTGAACAGCAGCACCAAGTGGTCATCTTTCTTTACTGTAGCATGTACATTTGTGAGACCCACATGAAATAAGTGATTTCAATTATGTGCTGCAAACTTTGGCCCTTTTACACAATTTATTTGGCTTCAGTCATTCACATTTTTGTGTAAAAGTGTGATGTGGCTTCAAGATGAAGATACATGCACAAAAAGGCTTTTACCTAAGCTAAATTAAGCTTTATCAATTATTCACACCCTGTTACTAATCACTACTCCTGTTAATGTATTAGAGTCTGATGGGTTGGATTTCAGCCAATAGCAAACAAAAAGACAAAAGACAATAGCAAAGGTGGTGAAAAATAATGGCTTGAGTTTAATAAGGGAGTGCTTTGACTATTTTAAAAATTCGACAAAAATGTCTGGAAGCTTGATGTTACCCTCAGGTGAGTCAGTGATTCTCAGAAAAGCCGACTTAATGTTGCCAGAATATGGTTTGTTGGGTATTGCCAGACAGTCATAGCATTCATCCCTCAAGTTCACTTTTCAAATTAGTGTCTGATTCACTGGCTGAATCCTCTTCCACTGGGATGATGAGGTGTCTGTTTCCAAATGGAAATGATAATGTTTTTTTTTTTAAAACACAGCGGACTATAAGGACACCTCTTTGTTTTATATTAATTTATTGCCGTGTAAGTAAAACTACACCACGTACCTCTGTACCCGATGAAAAGTCGATTTGGTGCTTAGAATTTCATTTTAGAAGCTTAAAAAAGAAAATTAAAGAAAGGTTACTTTCAGTTAGTCAACAGACTGATTGACTAATGGTTTCAGATCTAGACTGGGACATATTAGCCATACAGATGGCATAGAGAAATGGCTTATGCTGCGGAAATAGTTTGAGACACTTTGAATACTTTGATAATTGTCTTCCAATGTGATCACTATTGGAGTCTGTTGAAACTGGCTTACACTATGAAAAAGTGCAAACTTTTTATGGCCACCTTTCAAGCCTTTAGGGGTTAAGCGTAGAATATTCAAAAATTAGATTTTTTTGTTTTTGTTAAATACTTTCCTTCCAAAACTAAACTTGCATGACTTTTCTGCCAGAAGACCGTGCATCTGAACACCACAATTTATCTTTCATCAACCAACCTTTGTTTTTGAAAATCTACATCTTCTTACTACAGTATCTACCCAAGTGCTGACCTCTATCTGTCCATCTTCTTCCTCGTGCTGTCCTGTCAGTCGAGAATACCTCCTGTATGACAAAGACCTGTTGCATAAGATCACAGACAGTGAGCCTGGCTGCGCTCGCCGGCGGCTTTATCCCTCCATCAGCCAGCCCAGACATACAGGTACACACTGCTGGCCTGTCCCATTGCCATTCAAATGTTGGGCTGGTGATTGAAGCGCTTATCTCTTCTAATCGGAGCGTGTAAAGGTATTACTGCTGAGGGAGAGCGTCGCCACACCAACTTTGATATGGAAAATCACATCTGTGAGTTCCCAAACAACATTATCTACAGAGAACTGAATATACCAGGTAAAACCTTTCCTGCGACCCCTCCATCTGTTGTCTTGGATTAGCTCCATGCTTGTTCCTTTTTTTTTTCTTCCAAATCCTCAAAGACAGAGAGAGTAGGGAGGGTGAGGGGGGATTCCAAAAGGGAGGCAAATAAAGAGCCGAACACACATCTTGTTAAAAGTAAGATTTGTAAGCTTATTATTTTGTTATCATGATCATTGTTATAACCTCTGTTATGGTTTGTTCAGTTTACAGTTTATTTTCAAGTTCATTTAAAGTCATTCCAGTCGAAGGTAAACATGATTGTAATTGTTGTTTCCAACACTATTAAATGCTTTTTTTGTTTTGCCAGACAACAATCGGTCACACTCTCTCGATCACACGCACACGGAAAGAGCAGAAACAAAGAGACTGTTGCTCGCTCACTCACCCACTCACACACATGTACACGCTGACACCAGTACACACACAAAGACATACAGCATCCCATGCTAAAGCTCCTGCAATCAGACATGAAGTGATTAACAGATATGACCTCTGATTCTTACCCTCCCTGATACACACACACACATACACACACACATAGATGGGCACACAGATAGGCAGACACACACGCACACTTTCTTGCTCTCGTGTCTAAGTTCTTAAGTGCAACTTCTTGAAGAGTGATTAACCCTCTCACACAGCTCTTCAACCCTCCCACTCCACACCAGGAACCCAAAACCCTTCCTACCTCACCCTCCCACCAAGAGCCATATATATACTTGGGTTAGTTCACACACTGTATCGTAACGCACTCAGTGATGCTCCAAAACTACATGATCTACGATCCTTTCTATAGGTATAAAACCACAGAACTACGTGCACACAAAAAAAACTTCTGAGGAATAAAATCCTATATATCAGTGGTTCCCTACCTAGTGGACGGCTGCAACACAAATATGATGGGTCATGAGATTGTTATGCATAGAAAAAAAAAAATCTGCTTTATTATTTCATATTTTCTTCAAATCTGTCCTGTTTCTTGGTCGAAAATTGTCTAAACTGGTAAAGGAGATGTTGACATATTCCAACTTTTGGTCCTAAACTACAAAAACCCCGGATCCAACACACCCTAGAAGCAACTCTGTAACTTTTTCTGTTAGTACGTCCCTAAATGGCCATGATTTTAAACTCCTTGACACTTGTCAGCTTTTCTGTTGAAAATTTCAAGGCTCAGCCAATCCAAACTAAAGTGACACCATTAGAGTTATTTTTTCAAACTTTAAAAAGCTTGCTTAAGAGACACAGGAGACATTTTATAACTATTTTCACAGCTGAATAATAACTGCTCATGCCCAGTGAACTCATCCTAATGTATATAATTAATTGGTGGAGTGTCACATAACGGGGTCACCAGCTAAAAGGGTTGGGAACCACAACTATACATGATTTTTTGTAATTGATATTAATAGAAACAGAAAGAGACACACAGAGTGCAGCCCAAGTTTACATATGGCTCAACCCACCCACATTTCCAACTTTTAAGCCCGTCTCCCCCCTGACCAAAAAATACACCACAGCAAACTCAACATAATAATAATAAAAACAGAAAAAAAACAACCACAAAGAAACTCAGCTTCAAGTTTGTAAAAATGCTTACATCACATTCCACCTTGGCAAATTTCAAGACATTGGAATTCCATTCTTTGTCCGTTGTGACATTTACACAAGTACTTGAACGTCTCACACGCCGGTGGGTGAGCCGCTGTGTAGACCTTGTCAGCCAACGGTCAGCTCACAGTCCATCATCATCTTCATTATCGTTATAATCGTCATCACCTTCATTATTGTTATCAGCTACTATGGTAAACCATGCCCTACTAGAGTCCATCGTTGGCAGGGTGGGGTAACCATGGTGAATAAGGTGCTAGTTGCTATGGAAACGCTATTCTGCAGCAACTGACTGGTACAGTTGTTTGAGTTTTGAATTGCCGTACCTCCCCACCAAAGCACTTGGTTTGTATGTATTACTTGTTGCTTTAGTTGTGTTTTGATTTTTTTTTTATTATTTTGCATTTTCATACTTATAAGATGTACAGTATGTGGATGTATTTTCAGGCTGTTAGTACCATTTAAAATAGTCTCTCTCGCTCTCAAACATGCACACGTGGCACCATTCAGACATATGTTTTTGTCACTCAAGCACACACAAACACTCGTACAGTAACAGAAAAACTGTTTACATGTGGCATCTGACAAATGGGTTTACAGAGATGAGATTGGTGGAGCAGGCTGCTACACCAACACTAATCAGTGGAGAGCTTCTTATTGTCCCGGACTTCTGTTCATAGATGCTTGTGTGAGCTACTGTCCTTCCTCCATTCCGTCCCTCCTCCTTCCTCTCGCTCTTGTCCAAACAACCTGCAGCCGGTTAAGAGGAGGGCAGTATTGCTGAGTGTATCCATAGCTGCTCCGTAGCCATCGTGTGCTTCGTTAACCTCAGAGATGACAGAGGACTAACCGAGTACTTCAAAGACACTACAGAAAAGTAACACAGCAGCTTCTAACATCAACAAACCCTTGTGGATTCTATGTCAATGGCGGTTCTACAGTAGATTCCTTTCTTGTCTTTTCCCCCCTTAATTGATGCTTAAGTGAATGATTTATCGTTCAAATGCTCTGTGTTTTCCCCTGACCTTGTCCTGTTCTGTTGCATTCATTAGAGATGTGCTGGAGACTGATGTTGAACACAGGATGACACAGCAGAGTGGAGATGACAACTAAAACACTGGCGTCTGGAGTCCCAGGGTGTGTTTATGAACTATCCGCTACTTTGACTAGTCTCCTACACAGGACCTGCAGCAGTTTGTCAGCTGGTTCCTTTTTTTTTTCCTCCGTGGACTGGGACAAGTTCCCAGCATCAAGATCAACAACAACAACAACAAAAAAAGGCAATTTCAGTTCAGTTCTGTTGAAATCTATTTGATTCAGTTCATATGAGTTCAGTTTAAGTCTTGTTGCAAGAAACTATGGCAACTAGCCCTAAGGAAGTGTTTCAGCCAATCAGATCCAGGGGAAAGTCTTCAAATGGTTTTCAATTGGGTGGGTGGATTAGATGCTTTTTCTTCTATTAGGATTTCAGCCCCGCCTCTCCTGTTGTATAAATGCTTTGTGTGGTGTGCATGATTCAACAAGCTCAACCTGTGGCCTTGTTCAGACACACACACACACACCACAGAGTCTCGACAGCGTGTCTGTGCGACAGGGTGACTTTAATGGCCAATGAAACTCGGATTCAGTCTGTGTCATCGAGTCCTGAAGGTCTTCACTCACAACCACACTCCCTCAAACACGCGCTGTCCAACACACACACACCCACCTTGAAAACTTATTCTTGCTCCTCTTGTTATTTGGTGGTACTTAATTCTCTTTCTCTCTATCTTATTTCCTTCTCTCTCCTCTTCCTGACTCACCCCGAACCCCCACTCTCCCCCCCCACATACACACACTTTCCCACCCGCTGATACTGTACACCCTCCCAAGGCTAGTTGGCATGGTGACGCTGATGGGATGGCCGTTGCTAGGAGATGAAAAGAGCGGCCAGAAGGAGCATCGTCACGGTAAGGAGAAGGCGATCCCTGGATGGGCTGCTTCCGCTGACGCTCTTCTCCAGCTTGGGAACAAAAGGGTTAAATTCATCTGTAAAAACAGAAAACAGAGAGAGAGAAAGAGGGAACAGATGAGGGAGAGGCTTGACTTTGTATCAGTTCATTACAGTGATAGCAGTGTTTTTCTCTACACTTTTCTAAACTCAAAAGGACAATAAGGGAAATTTTATCTGTGCTTCTAATTGTGCCATAATCTGCTTACACAGCACAGCTTTTACTAAAACACAACCAAATTTTTTAATGAGACACACTGACTGAAAAAAAAAGGCATCTTACAGCACAAAGTCACACTCTAAACATGATAAGTCTGCTACAAAGACAACACAACAGCATTGCCATGGCTGACTGCTGCAGCTGTTATCAGCTCTTATTGTTCTAATAAAGTGACCCAGTCAGGCACTTTTACACACACACACACAGACACACACTGTATATACAGTAACCCCCCCCCCTCCAAATCCCTATGCATGTACACCTGGTGATGTCCTAAAAATAGTTTCTTTTGTTGCAGGCTACATGCCAAGCATTGATGTCTAGTTGATAGTACAAAAACACAAGCCACTAGACAGTTTGCTGCATGTCTACACTTATGAGACACACGTGCGGCCAGACACACCCTCTGTAGTCACTTGATTAATGAGACTGGAGACCAGACAGAAGCACAATTTTCTGTCTGTACACGGAACGACTGATGCTTATTAGGAACTATTGTGTTAACGGTCTGATGGCATCCGAGTGAAGTGGGGATATTCTCAGTGTTTCCACTCGGCGCCGTATCTACCTCTAGAATATTTCCAGCTGCTCCGTGGGTCAGACAGCAGAGTAATGACTGGCTGACACCTGGTTTTAGAGATGGCCTCTTCTGGTATGCTCTGCTGGCCAATCTAATGAGGTCTATGCAGCAGCGGAGCTCAGGTTAAATGCTTTGACCGCTCTGTAACCGAGCATGCAGCCGAAGGGTCAGGACGCTGTTACTTTGGCGCTGACTGACAGAGGAATGTGCTTTTGAAGACACAAACAGCAGACTACCGAGCATCTCGCTGAACCAGTTCTAAAGTGTGGCTCTGTTAATCGCCTCATTACACACATACACGCTTGCCCACTGTCTCTCACTAACTGTCACAAACACATAATTATTGGCGCGCATCTTTGGCACGATGTTTGTGCAGGGGGGCATGTGACGTACATCGTGACCTTCTGACATGTTCCAGAGCTGAACATCAGCTCACACTAGGAAGCTGCATGTGTGTGTGTGTGTGTGCGGGCGTGCCACATTTTGGAACAGAAAAGCAGGCAACATGTGCCTGATAATTAGAAAACTCAGACACCTAGAGGCGTCTATGAAATTGAATGTCATGTTGACAAGAACAAGGAGATATCTTAGTCTCTGATTGTGTTTATGAGAGTATCTATCTGTGTGTGGGGTGAATGTGTATGTGTGAATGTTAATGTTAGTGTGTGTGTGTGTGTGTGTGTTTGTCAGTAGCCACCAACTGTAGTGGTTTCTCATTGGGCTGAAATAGAAAAATATATGTCAATATACATGTAATATAATTTATGTGTCAACATTTTATTTTAGAAATTTAATTTGACTTTCACATACATTTTACACATTATATTATTGAGTATGTCAATTATTACCCTAGCAATTAATACCGCCGTACATTGCTATGCAACTCAAGATTCCTTTAACAACTACTGTATGAAAATAAAAGAATCTTTAATTGCTTTTGCCAGAGAAGTGTTGATTCAACTTTGTTTTAATCATCTTTGAAGTTATAATTTGTGGCGTGCCCATATCAGAATGTCCTCATTAAAGGGCCATTCTGGTGATTTAGTATTGCACCTCCATATAGTGGGAGGGGGCTTTGGAGACAGAGAGTTTTTAGATATTTTGACATGTAAAATCATATCAGTGGAGTGCCAGTGAAAGATAAACAGCGAATGTTTAGTTGGTTGGACAAAGAATGGTAGCCTATAATCCTATACCTAAAAAAAATAAATAATAATAAACAGATTTTATGTTTCTGACATAAAGGATAGCATTTTGAAGAAAATCGCAAAGTTTTTTTGACATCTGACAGTCAATAGTAAACTATTGTATGTGTATGTGTGTGTGTG
>NW_023339807.1:15347014-15348047 GCF_004916995.1 Morone saxatilis | reverse complement strand
TCTGATGGTTTTAAAGTTAAACAGTTGAAACTGCAACAATTCCCTTTTTTGTATACACGTATACAAATCATATATTTGTATGAATTCTGCAAGATAAAATACATACGTTTTTACAACATATATGATTCCCAGACCTTAATATGGGATATTTTGAATTGATGGAACAGAACTGTACTTACAAATCTTGACATTCAGTTGGTGCTGTGTTCTGCCCACTGATACTGATACTCTGCCTGATGTTACTGGCAAAGAAACCCAAACGCACTGTCGCTTAAAGGAGTGGTAATTGCTACAATAAACCCCATTAAAGAAAAAGCTTCTGATTTTTCCCCACTAATGGCCGGACCTGATCGTCAGATGCAGTAACCCGAGCCAACAGGGTGGGCAAATGAGTATCCTCCCACTGAAAGCCATCAGTAATCACATGGCTGCATGGGGAGCTGCTAGCACCATTCCATCTGTGTTGTAAATGAGATCTAAATGAAATCTAATACTAGAGGCCGTATTCAGGAGGGAACCACTGTTGAGCTGTAGACACTGATTGAAAGGGGCAGTGCCCAGGAAATAAACTGTGAGCAGTGAAGGGGAGAGAGACGGGTGGTTTACGATATGAGCCTGCAACATTCAGCTTAGTTAAACATTTTCAGACACAGTAATCAGGCAGATTTGAACTGAGCAGTTTGTGTGTCGCCTTGTGTTTGTGTGAATTTGCTGATGTGAACTTTGAATAACGGTAATTAAAACTATGATGTGATGAGTCTAATCGGCAGTCAGGAGGAGTGAGAACGAGGGAAGGGAATAAGGAAGCTGTACAGCTTCTTTGTTTTCAGTTCATTTCATAGCTCCCTGCTGATTTCCTCACTTCCTCCTGCACCAGTTGGGTTATCCTATTAATTTAATTGGCAACACAGCACTACAGGTGAAAATGACCCATAGGAGCTGGAGTAATTTGCGCTCTGTTATTGTGTCAGCCATTTGCTAAATATTAACAGTATTTTCATGTAGTACACATTCCTTCTGTTCAAGTACAGCC
>NW_023339807.1:15343352-15346957 GCF_004916995.1 Morone saxatilis | reverse complement strand
TGATTTTGAATAAAAGTGTATATTTTCTGTTGTTGGAATGAGCATCCTTTGTGTTCACTATGTGTTTACAAATGCGCACAATGTAGGCAATTGCTCAGTGATGTAGTAGCAAACAAGTATGGGTGAAATAACTCCAACGTCTCCTTACTGTAAGGTTAAAAATACATGGATAATTTTGGAATAAAAGTATTTCTCTATTTTAATATGACTTACATCACTGTGATAGCAATAATGCATACCATAACCCTACGATTAATATCGTTTTTTGGGGGGAAAACGTTAAAAGAGGGAAAAACTCAATTTCACACATCAAAAGGTGAATAAACTGAGTTTTGGTGGCTTTCCCCTCCACTGCATTCTTACTTGTGCTCTGGTAGAAAAAAAAAATGGAGGATGGGAATTAAACGACGGGAAGATGAGGAGGGCATGGAGAAAGGAGATGGAGTGAGAGAGAAACGAGATGAAAGAATGACTGAGGGAGAAAAAAGAAGTAAGGGAGAGGTATCGCAACAGACTCATATGACCTGCAGCCTTTCGCCGCAGCCAGTGATGAGTTTTTCTTATGACAGTTATGAGAACAGACTGATTTATTACGCAAGAACACAAATGCGAGAATGCAACAACACAGGACCATTTTTTACAGGCTACCTTGGAGAAGAGTGTGAACGTTTGACGGGATGATGATTGATACGCACATGTCTGAATGTGGAATGGGTGGCAGCTAGCTGAGGCCAAGTTAGCTGGACATGTTGTTATTGTGCTGTTGCACTGTTGTTGCCATAACACTGAGAAGCAGCCACATGATCAACCTGAGAGATTATCCTAAAGTCTGTCACTTATTGATTTATTGCTCCGCTTCTCCCTTAAATCCCACCCAAATTTCCTGCAGTTCCAGCACTAACAGATTAAGCATGATTCATGTCATTCCCATGATTTCACCAGTTGCGTAATGTTGGGGAGAGCAACATAAGGGCAAACTGCGAGCATTTGCCAAGATCTAGCATTCCTTTTCTGAATGAATGTTATATATATATAGATATACTTCTTTTTGGTAACTTACCATGAAACTCTGTGTTCTTTGCTTATCCGGGTGAAATGGGAAATGAATATGTATGTAGCTGTATAACAGGATCAGCAGCTTGCCAAGCCAGCTGGTGCTGTGAAGTTAACTGCGCTGAAGGTCTCTTTTGAAAACGGCACATTTCACTTACGCTGGCCACTTTTGATGCTGCAGGGCCAATAAACTGGTCACTCTGCCCTCAAACATGAATGATCCATCAGCTGTTGGTATTTAACGGATAAGGCTAGAGATATTCTTTTTTTTTGTTATAGTGAACAAAACCCATGAAAAGACACGTGTGTATTCCCATTGGGGACATAAGCCCACACTTTTCCATTTCCTTTTTTGTGGACCCTCTTTTTAAAGCTTCACAGTAAGAGTGACTCACTACAATCTCTTAAATCAGTGTCCTCTTACTGTCCAGCTGTCGTAATCCGAATGAGAGAAGACTTCAGTCAATAAAAAATGTTGATTTGTTCATTAAGTTCACCATATTAATATGTGCAGGGTCTTTTTGCTGCGATGGATGTTTCCTGTCTTGATGCAGGCTGACTATCTCATTGGAGGAGCTAGTCGGGGCTGAATGCAGCCTGAGAAGAAGCCTTTAGAAAAAATATTTAAGTTCTGATGCCACCAATATTTACCTAAAAAGATGCTAAAATTAATCATTAATCAAAGATAAGGCAGTAAAGGAGACTGTTCTTGTTATAAGAATGGATGCAAATATATTATCTTTATGTTTCAGCTCTGTATCTATGAATCTAAATATTATAATATTTTAAGTTACCAAGAATACAGGAATTAATACATAAATATACAAATTAATTAGACAAACTACTATAACTAAATTTGATCACAAAGTGTTGTTTTCTAAGTTGATGTAAATGCCTTAAATGCAGGGGAAATATCATGCATAATCTAATTTTTTTATTCTTTTCTTTTCTAACAGTGTATCCCGTTAACAAGTATCTGTGTCTTTGACAATTACATCAGGTATAAGTGACATGTTCCTTACAGTACAATGTGCCACATACACCATCCTGTGTGTATTAATTGATACACAAAATTAATGTGTATTAATCCGTAGCTGGAAATAGTCCACAACAAATGCACCATTTACTCCTGCTTGAGTAATGTTTGCTAAAAAGTACAGTGCCCATCTGTTTGAGGAAATTGTGGAGCATTTAAAAAAAAATTAAAAATAAATAAATTAAGCAATATGTTGCCTGTTTTTAAAGATTTACATCTTCAGCAAAAACAAATGAGCTTGTAACCAGACAGTTTATAGAAATCAGAGAGGACTGAGTGATGGAACACATAGTCAGTTTATGGGTTTTGTTGAAAATAAGAAACAGTAACAAGAACAGAATCATTTTCCTTTATCTTTAAAATGGCATGAATAATGGGATTTGCGTGACTTGAGACTGATCTGACTGACAAACAAGTCTGTGACTGTTATTATGACTCCAGACGGTCCGGACAGGTGTGTTCCAGACTTACTCAAGGTCATGTGTGTATACGTTTAAGTGAGTGTGTCTATGACTCACCAATATCGTCAAGTTTTAGGCCTGGTCTAAGCGTGTAGTCTGGTTCTGTAGGCTCTGGCTCATCATCCACATCAGAGGCTGAAAGAAAGAGAGAGATAGAGAGAAGAAATTGAGTGAGACAGAAAAAGAGGGAGGGAGAGAGTGGGGGTGGAGGGGTTAAACCACTGCTCCAACCCAAACGACTTTAATTACATCCAACTTGACATCCTCTGAGACACATGCAAGAGAGTGGCAAGGCAAGGCAAGGCAAGGGTGTAGGGGTTAAAAAAAATCCCCCAGAGCAAGCAGCAGACACTGACAAGCCGAAACATCACCAGCAGCCCTGAGAGAAAGAGAGGGGGGGAGAAAGGGTGAGAAAGAGAGACAAGAGAAGGTGAGGGCAGGAGGCAGATCAAACTGAAGAGAGGCAGTGTGTGAAAATGGAAGGAGAGCGATGGAGTCGAGGGGGTGAAGGGGAGGAGAGGTTAATACTACAGGGTGGTGGAAGTTAAAAGGACCGGACAGGCCAGGGATCAAAGTCTGTGTGTGTGTGTGTGAGTGAGTGTGTGTGTGTGAGTGTGTGTGTGTGTGTGAGTGAGTGTGTGAGTGTGTGTGTATGTGTGTGTGTGTATATGTGTGTGTGTGTGTGTCTTGTGATGGCTGTTTTGTGTGTGTGTGAGTGTGTGTATGTGTGTGTAGAGAGAGAGAGAGAGAGAGGGTCGAGAGATTGAAGGAAGGCAGGAGATCGAGTGAGAGAGGTTAACACTACATATACATAGCCACCCACTGACCGCACACAGCAATAAATGGATTCTGACAGGGTGCGAGAGAGGAGGGGTGAAAGAGGAGGAAAGATAGAAGAGAGCATGGAGGCGGGGGGTGAGGGCCTTCAAAGCTGGAGCTGCTCCTTTCTCCTGCTGTAGCGGGAGAGCAGGAAGGGAAAGGGGAAAGAGACCGAAAAAGAGAGAGATGGAATGAAAAAGAGGAGCATGGGGGGGTTCTGTGCAGTGAGTGAAAAT